>NC_136970.1:1575000-1640000 GCF_032717465.1 Coenobita brevimanus
AACATGCTTTTTTATTTCCTTGTAATGGCACTTCCTCCGATAATTCTTCACATCACACTGACATACTTTTTCAAACATACTTTCCTGGGCACATACTTTTACTGAAATGCTCATCTTCCTTTTTTTTTCATCTTTTGTTTTCGGCCTCTCGCACTTTCAGCTTGTTGGTCTGTCTTTCTCCTCTCTCTCTCCTCTTCAGTTTCGTGGCGTCTTTTTCTTCTCTCTACTTCAGCTTGTTGGTCCTCTCTTTCTCTTCTCTTTTTCAGCTTCTGGGCCTCTCACTTTCAGCTTGTTAGTCCCCTCTTTTCTTCAGCTCCACGGACTGCCTCTTTCCTCCTCTCCTTCTCAGCTAATTCTTCTCTCCAGATGTTCCTTCCTCTCTCTCTCTCTCGCTGTCTCAACTTGCCACGAAAATATTTTGGCCGATGGGGAAAATTTCCACGTTTTCTTCTCTCCTTTCCTCCTCAGCTCACTCCTTTCCTCCACTCTTCTCTCCTCTTTTCCCTCTTTCTACTTGCCACGAATATTTTGGCCAAAGTCGATGTGGCAAACGTCCAGTCTTCTTCCCTCTCCTTTCCTCTTCATCCTCTCTCTCTCTCTCCTCTCCCTTCACCTTCTCTCTCACCTCTCCTCTTCAGCTCTCTTCTCCCTCCCCTCAGCTCACCACCTCTCTCGCCTCTCTACTTGCCATGAGGATATTTTGGCCTGGGTTGATAGGGAAAGCGTCCACGGGCAGGGTCAGCGCATCCCCAATCCAACGCACATGCAGAAGGAGATATCTGGTAATAACACCCACGGCAGGGAGGGGTGATGATACTAACGAAGTTCGGGGTGGCGTACGAAAAGCCTGGGGGCCACAGGAGCCACGACACGCACAGCAGCAGCAGGGTGGAGTGCAAGAGTGTGAGTGGACTTTTAGCGACCATGTTGAGAGGTGACTTGGGTGGATGTCTGAGTGTGTGTGTGTGTGTGAGTGTGTTTGGGGGTTTATATACCTGTGAGAGGAGGGATGGAGAGAAGGAGGGAGGGACAGATGGAAGGAGGGAGGGAGGGAGGGAGAGATGCAAGGATGGAGGGGGAAAGGGAGGGAAAGAGGAATGTGACGATTTATGAAAAAATAAAAATAAAAAACATGAACAAAGATTAAAGATCAGGGAGGGAGGGAGGGAGAGGATGGAGGGAAGGAGGAAAGGTAGGGATGGAAGACAGGCAGGGGGATGAGAGGAGAGAAGAAAGACAAAGACAAGGAGGAGGGAAGGAGGGACTGAGGAGATGAGGGAGGAGGAGGAGGAGGAGAGAGAAGTGAGGGGTGAGAGGTGAAATAATTTGGGGGGAGAGAGAGAGGGGGGGGGACAGAGGGGGGGAGGTAAAGATAAAAAAGTAGGAAGTGAGGAAGAAGAAATGAGGAGGGGAAAATCCGGAGATAGAAGAGGAGGAGGAGGAGGAGGGGCAACGTGAGGAGGGAGGGAGGGAGGGATGGAGAGGTGAGATATAGGAGTTAGGAGGGAGGAAGGGAGAAAGAGAGGTAAATTATCCTGTAAGGTTGTGGTTTTTCCAAGTATTATATTGTTGGGTGTTTTACCGGGAAGTATACATACATATACTGTATAACATGCATACATACAAACACATACATAAATACATAGATACATAGATACCTACACATAGAAATACAATATACATGCGTACACAAAAATCCAACACACACACACACACACACACACACACACACACACACTAAATGCTTCTCATATCTAAATTCTATCTATCTATCTATATACCTAGGCTGCTTTCCCCAAGGAAAGGGAGGTAGCCGAGACAGGACGACACACTCCCCATTTACTCATCCATTCAAACACATTCATTCGCATCTTAGCCCCAAAGGGGAGAACGGACAGATCCTCACCGCACCACACCGCACAAGGGTCAACTGCGCAACGCAATCAGTGACATCCGCAGCAGGGCCCGACAGCAGAGCTGGTTTTCCCCTGCCACATCATAACAGACTCATCCCCTTACCCGCACCTGACCTGACTAGCTGATCAGACCAAATGCGGGAGAATATCCCCTCAGGGCTGCGTCATCACTTATTCATTCACAATTTCTCTCCATTTATTTCTGTCACGTACAGCCACTCTTCCTTGCTCAACAGACATCCCTCTCGCATCCAGCGCTCTCTTCACACTGTCCATCCATCCTATTCGTGGTCTTTCTCTCAGCCTTACACCTCTCACATCAGATCTAGTTATCTTTTTCACCAATCGCTCATTATCCATTCTCTCCATATGCCCAAACCATCGCAACACCCTCTGCTCAACTCTATCAGCCATCTCCCGAACAACTCCAGTTCTCCTTCGCACTTCATCATTTCGCTCTCGATGAGGTGTCTGAGGAGTATGTGTGGAGTGACGCGATATCTAAATTCACTCCTTAGAAAATCACGCAATGTAAGATAAGTAATAGAGTTAGAAAGTTTTGTGCATGATTCACTCACTCTGTACATTAAAAAAGAAAGGGGGGGGGTGTCCAAAAATAATGAAAGAAATATACATCACTATCACCACCACCACCATCAATATCATTAGCTATCATATTTTCCATTAATAAATTTACTGGGTACTTCTCCACAAATGACAAAAGGAAAGCAAACAGTAAAAGAACTATCAGAGAGTGCCTTGTCAAATGGCCATCCACTCCTACTCAACCGTTCAAAATTTTCAACTTCATTCGTTACTCAATTTCCAAAATCAAGTTTCTGGAATAGTCATCATCATCCTGACCTCTGTTTCCCAGCTAAGGATGACACGTGGAAGGATGATATCCTTTATTATATCATATATATAAGGATGACATGTGGAAGGGTGATATCCTTTATTATATCATATATATATAAGGATGGTATGTGGAAGGGTGATATCCTTTATTATATCATATATATATAAGGATGGTATGTGGAAGGGTGATATCCTTTATTATATCATATATATAAGGATGACACGTGGAAGGGTGATATCCTTTATTATATCATATATATAAGGATGACACGTGGAAGGGTGATATCCTTTATTATATCATATATATAAGGATGACACGTGGAAGGGTGATATCCTTTATTATATCATATATATAAGGATGACACGTGGAAGGGTGATATCCTTTATTATATCATATATATAAGGATGACACGTGGAAGGGTCATATCCTTTATTATATCATATATATAAGGATGACACGTGGAAGGGTGATATCCTTTATTATATCATATATATAAGGATGACACGTGGAAGGGTGATATCCTTTATTATATCATATATATAAGGATGACACGTGGAAGGGTGATATCCTTTATTATATCATATATATAAGGATGACACGTGGAAGGGTCATATCCTTTATTATACACTGTTTATAAAGGATCCAAAACGATTGCAAGCGTCAACCTTGGTGTTTCCCACCTAAGGATGATATGTGGAAGGGTCATATCGTGTATTATATCATATATACAAGGATGATAATTTATGTGGAAGGGTGATATCCTGTATTATATCATATATTGTTTATAAAGGATCCAACATGATTGCAAGCGTCAGCCTTGGGCACCTAATGGCAGGTGGGTTTCCACACTGCCCAGTCACTGGCAGCTTCCATATTCAGTTCCTTATCCCTGAGGTCACACTCTATGACCTCGTCCCGGGTTCTTTTTGGTCAGCCTCTCGCAATCCTGCCCTTGATGATTGATCATCTTATTATTGTCATTTCTGTTCAGCTGAGCCTATGAATATCCTCTTCCTATACTGCCCAGGTCTCACTACCATTCAGCATTACACTTCCAACACATGCCGCATACAAAGATCCCTTAGCACAGAGGGAGAGCCCTCTCAATGACAGGAGAGGCAACAGCTCCCTGAACTTCCTCCAGCCACTCCTTAGCCTAGCCAGAGCCAGCTCCAGTCCCACCTCCAGCACTTAAAATGTTACACAAATAACAAAACACTTTCACACACTCAAGAGACTCACTCACAAGATCAATCCTTCCACGTCTGACAATCTCCACACAGTACTCTCCCCGACACACCACATACACGAAAGCAGAATAATCTCACAGTCTACCTCTAATACCACTACATCTCTTATGCACCCACTTATCACAAACGCTGCACTAAATTCAGTTTATATTGGAGATTTGATATATACTGCGACTGACACACAGTTTGACAATTATTAGGTACACTAAACAACTTTAGATAATTCTGAGGCATATAATATACTGACATACTTTTACTTGGTTCTACTGTATATTTTACAATGTTTTCTATATTAGGCATAATACATTCACTGACATACTCTTACTACACAATTTAAACATATATACTTTCATCACTACTTTTGTTAGATGCATAGCCTATTTCTACTAAACAAATTTACTACATATTTATAATACATTATTAGGCACACTTGAACTGATATACTTTAATTATATATACTTTTATTGGCATACTTTTCAGACCTATTTTTTTTTTTTTTTACACAAACTTTACTATGTGCTTCATCAAACATGCTTTTTTATTTCCTTGTAATGGCACTTCCTCCGATAATTCTTCACATCACACTGACATACTTTTTCAAACATACTTTCCTGAGCACATACTTTTACTGAAATGCTCATCTTCCTTTTTTTTTCATCTTTTGTTTTCGGCCTCTCGCACTTTCAGCTTGTTGGTCTGTCTTTCTCCTCTCTCTCTCCTCTTCAGTTTCGTGGCGTCTTTTTCTTCTCTCTACTTCAGCTTGTTGGTCCTCTCTTTCTCTTCTCTTTTTCAGCTTCTGGGCCTCTCACTTTCAGCTTACTGGTCTGTCTTTCTCCTCTCTCTCTCTCTCTCTCTCTCTCTCCTCTTCAGTTTCGTGGCGTCTTTTTCTTCTCTCTTCTTCAGCTTGTTGGTCCTCTCTTTCTCTTCTCTTTTTCAGCTTCTGGGCCTCTCACTTTCAGCTTGTTGGTCCTCTCTTTCTCTTCTCTTTTTCAGCTTCTGGGCCTCTCACTTTCAGCTTGTTAGTCCCCTCTTTTCTTCAGCTTCACGGACTGCCTCTTTCCTCCTCTCCTTCTCAGCTAATTCTTCTCTCCAGATGTTCCTTCCTCTCTCTCTCTCTCGCTGTCTCAACTTGCCACGAAAATATTTTGGCCGATGGGGAAAATTTCCACGTTTTCTTCTCTCCTTTCCTCCTCAGCTCACTCCTTTCCTCCACTCTTCTCTCCTCTTTTCCCTCTTTCTACTTGCCACGAATATTTTGGCCAAAGTCGATGTGGCAAACGTCCAGTCTTCTTCCCTCTCCTTTCCTCTTCATCCTCTCTCTCTCTCTCCTCTCCCTTCACCTTCTCTCTCACCTCTCCTCTTCAGCTTCCTTCTCCCTCCCCTCAGCTCACCACCTCTCTCGCCTCTCTACTTGCCATGAGGATATTTTGGCCTGGGTTGATAGGGAAAGCGTCCACGGGCAGGGTCAGCGCATCCCCAATCCAACGCACATGCAGAAGGAGATATCTGGTAATAACACCCACGGCAGGGAGGGGTGATGATACTAACGAAGTTCGGGGTGGCGTACGAAAAGCCTGGGGGCCACAGGAGCCACGACACGCACAGCAGCAGCAGGGTGGAGTGTAAGAGTGTGAATGGACTTTTAGCGACCATGTTGAGAGGTGACTTGGGTGGATGTCTGAGTGTGTGTGTGTGTGTGAGTGTGTTTGGGGGTTTATATACCTGTGAGAGGAGGGATGGAGAGAAGGAGGGAGGGACAGATGGAAGGAGGGAGGGAGGGAGGGAGAGATGCAAGGATGGAGGGGGAAAGGGAGGGAAAGAGGAATGTGACGATTTATGAAAAAATAAAAATAAAAAACATGAACAAAGATTAAAGATCAGGGAGGGAGGGAGGGAGAGGATGGAGGGAAGGAGGAAAGGTAGGGATGGAAGACAGGCAGGGGGATGAGAGGAGAGAAGAAAGACAAAGACAAGGAGGAGGGAAGGAGGGACTGAGGAGATGAGGGAGGAGGAGGAGGAGGAGAGAGAAGTGAGGGGTGAGAGGTGAAATAATTTGGGGGAGAGAGAGAGGGGGGGGACAGAGGGGGGGAGGTAAAGATAAAAAAGTAGGAAGTGAGGAAGAAGAAATGAGGAGGGGAAAATCCGGAGATAGAAGAGGAGGAGGAGGAGGAGGGGCAACGTGAGGAGGGAGGGAGGGAGGGATGGAGAGGTGAGATATAGGAGTTAGGAGGGAGGAAGGGAGAAAGAGAGGTAAATTATCCTGTAAGGTTGTGGTTTTTCCAAGTATTATATTGTTGGGTGTTTTACCGGGAAGTATACATACATATACTGTATAACATGCATACATACAAACACATACATAAATACATAGATACATAGATACCTACACATAGAAATACAATATACATGCGTACACAAAAATCCAACACACACACACACACACACACACACACACACACACACACTAAATGCTTCTCATATCTAAATTCTATCTATCTATCTATATACCTAGGCTGCTTTCCCCAAGGAAAGGGAGGTAGCCGAGACAGGACGACACACTCCCCATTTACTCATCCATTCAAACACATTCATTCGCATCTTAGCCCCAAAGGGGAGAACGGACAGATCCTCACCGCACCACACCGCACAAGGGTCAACTGCGCAACGCAATCAGTGACATCCGCAGCAGGGCCCGACAGCAGAGCTGGTTTTCCCCTGCCACATCATAACAGACTCATCCCCTTACCCGCACCTGACCTGACTAGCTGATCAGACCAAATGCGGGAGAATATCCCCTCAGGGCTGCGTCATCACTTATTCATTCACAATTTCTCTCCATTTATTTCTGTCACGTACAGCCACTCTTCCTTGCTCAACAGACATCCCTCTCGCATCCAGCGCTCTCTTCACACTGTCCATCCATCCTATTCGTGGTCTTTCTCTCAGCCTTACACCTCTCACATCAGATCTAGTTATCTTTTTCACCAATCGCTCATTATCCATTCTCTCCATATGCCCAAACCATCGCAACACCCTCTGCTCAACTCTATCAGCCATCTCCCGAACAACTCCAGTTCTCCTTCGCACTTCATCATTTCGCTCTCGATGAGGTGTCTGAGGAGTATGTGTGGAGTGACGCGATATCTAAATTCACTCCTTAGAAAATCACGCAATGTAAGATAAGTAATAGAGTTAGAAAGTTTTGTGCATGATTCACTCACTCTGTACATTAAAAAAGAAAGGGGGGGGGGTGTCCAAAAATAATGAAAGAAATATACATCACTATCACCACCACCACCATCAATATCATTAGCTATCATATTTTCCATTAATAAATTTACTGGGTACTTGTCCACAAATGACAAAAGGAAAGCAAACAGTAAAAGAACTATCAGAGAGTGCCTTGTCAAATGGCCATCCACTCCTACTCAACCGTTCAAAATTTTCAACTTCATTCGTTACTCAATTTCCACAATCAAGTTTCTGGAATAGTCATCATCATCCTGACCTCTGTTTCCCACCTAAGGATGACACGTGGAAGGGTCATATCCTTTATTATATCATATATATATAAGGATGACACGTGGAAGGGTGATATCCTTTATTATATCATATATATAAGGATGACACGTGGAAGGGTCATATCCTTTATTATATCATATATATAAGGATGACACGTGGAAGGGTGATATCCTTTATTATATCATATATATAAGGATGACACGTGGAAGGGTGATATCCTTTATTATATCATATATATAAGGATGACACGTGGAAGGGTGATATCCTTTATTATATCATATATATAAGGATGACACGTGGAAGGGTGATATCCTTTATTATATCATATATATAAGGATGACACGTGGAAGGGTCATATCCTTTATTATATATTGTTTATAAAGGATCAGACACGACTGCAAGCGTCAGCCTTGGTGTTTCCCACCTAAGGATGGTATGTGGAAGGGTCATATCCTTTATTATAACATATATTGCTTGTAAAGGATCCAAAACGATTGCAAGCGTCAACCTTGGTGTTTCCCACCTAAGGATAGTATGTGGAAGGGTCATATCCTTTATCATATCATATGTTGTTTATAAAGGATCCAACATGATTGCAAGCGTCAGCCTTGGTCACCTAATGGCAGGTGGGTCTCCACACTGCTCGATCACTGGCAGCTTCCCTATTCAGTCCCTTATCCCTGAGGTCACATTCTATGACCTCGTCCCAGGTCCTGCCTCTTGCAGTCCTGCCTCCGACATTCACACCTTTCACTTTCCACACCCAGTTGTCATCCTTCATCCTCACCGCACGCCCAAACCATCTCAATCTACCCATCCTCTTTACAACACCAATTCGCTCCAGTCCCATCTCCAACTCTTCATTCGCTCCACAAATCATCACAATCTACCCCTCCTTATAACACCTATACATTCGTCCCATCCTTCCTCTCATCCCTTCATCGCAATCTTGGCCCCCCCCCCCTCCAGGCGTGGCATTCATGAACGCACTACACAATCATCTAATCATTGTCATTTCTGTTCATCTGAGCCTATGAATATCCTCTTCCTATACTGCCCAGGTCTCACTACCATTCAGCATTACACTTCCAACACATGCCGCATACAAAGATCCCTTAGCACAGAGGGAGAGCCCTCTCAATGTCAAGAGAGGCAACAGCTCCCTGAACTTCCTCCAGCCACTCCTTAGCCTAGCCAGAGCCAGCTCCAGTCCCACCTCCAGCACTTAAAATGTTACACAAATAACAAAACACTTTCACACACTCAAGAGACTCACTCACAAGATCAATCCTTTCACGTCTGACAATCTCCACACAGTACTCTCCCTGACACACCACATACACGAAAGCAGAATAATCTCGCAGTCTACCTCTAATACCACTACATCTCTTATGCACCCACTTATCACAAACGCTGCACAAGATGGAATTATTTCTTACACATTTGTGGTCCAGAATGTCAAGAAGTAAACACAACAAAGGGAGAGCTATCCGCAGCAGCCTTGTGAAATGGGCCACACACTCGTTCACACATCGGCCAAGCCCACAGAATCCTGAGTCGTCGTTACTGCAGGCTAAAATTGCCTTTTTGCTCGGCTATCCTTGTCTTCAGCTTGTACAGTTAGATATCACAGGCATACTCTTGGCAACAAACAGCGGGGTAGGAATCAAAATGAGAGAGAGAGAGAGAGAGAGAGAGAGAGAGAGAGAGGCACTGATATAGCTGGCCTACTTCACTGCTCGATTACACAAACGTCCCTCAGCTTCCTCCCTACCCCCAGAATGAGGATGGTTAACTGCAGCTCAACTCAGGCCTGCAGTCCACTGGGTTCACGTTGAAATGAGCCTGGGGTTGCAACTACTACTATCACCACCATTCTTTGAGTTGCGTACCCTACTTTCTCTGCCATGTTTTTACCTTAATTTTGCCGATGCTGTCCTTCTCCCGCTCCCCTGAGGTGCTGGAGATGTTAGTCCTGCTGCTGGACACAAAAATGGCCTTGGAATGTACGTAAACACACCAAAGGAAAAAAAAAAAAAGTCAGAGCTAGAAAACAAACACAAACACAACAGCACGAGACTACTCCGCACTTCGTAGTTTGAATCAGAATCGGATTTCTCCGTCCCCTTCGTAACAGTCCAAACTATATTATTATTATTATTATTATTATTATTATTATTATAGGTAAATTCAGTTTATGTTCGGGATTTGATACATACTATTATTGAAACACAATTTGAATTATTAGGTACTATACAATTTTAGATTATTTTAAGGCATTATTATTGAGGTATTTTTATTAGACTCTACTGTATACTTTATGATGTATTCTTTATTAGGCATACATTCACTGACATGCTCTTATTACACAATTTAAACGTATATACCTTTATCACAATACTTTTATTAGATCCATAGTCTTTTCTTTATGCAAGGAATAAGGAACAAAAGGAGCCTGCAAATCGTTCCCTCAAAAAAAAAAAAAAAAAAAAAAAAAATGCAAAGACAAATTTTACTACATACAGTATTTATAATACATACTTTATTAGGCACACTTTAACGGACATACTTTAATTAGATATACTTTTATTGGCATACTTTTCAGACACAGCTTTTTTACACAAACCTTACCATGTGCTTTATCAAACATGCTTTTTTATTCCCTTGTAATGGCACTACCTACGATAATCTTCCCATCGCACTGACATGTTTTTTAAAACATACTTTACGAGACACATCCTTTTATTCTTTGTTTTTTCTGTCACTCGCAAGTTTATTGGTTTGTCTTTCTCCTCTCTTCCCTTTTCAGTTTCGTGGTGTCTTTCTTTTTCAGCTTGTTGGTCCCGTTTTTTCTTCAGCTCCATGTCTGCCTCTTTCCTGTCCTCTTTTTCAGCTTACTCTTAATCTCTTCAGCTCCTTCCTCTCTCTCGCGGTCTCTATTTGCCGCGAAAATATTTTGCTCCAGGTCGATGGGGAAAATTTCCGTCTTCCCTCTCCTTTCCTCTCGTCTTCATCCCCTCCCTCTCTCTCACCTCTCTTCTTCCTCCCCTCAGCTCACCACCTCTCTCCTGTCTACTTGCCATGAGGATATTTTGGCCTGGGCTGATGGGGAAAGCGTCCAGGGCGGGTACCAGTCGGCCGATAGGCAGGGTCTGCGCATCCCCAATCCAACGCACATTCAAAAGAAGATACCTGATAGTAACACCCATGGCAGGGAGGAGTGATGATACCAAATCCGTCCTCAGTGGCGTACGAAAAGCCTGGGGACCACAGGAGCCACGACACGCACAGCAGCAGCAGGGTGGAGTGCAAGAAAGTGAGTGGACTTTTTGCGGCCATGTTGAGAGGTGACTTGGGTGGATGTCTGAGTGTGTTTGGGGGTTTATATATCTGTGAGAGGAGGGAGGGAGGGACGGAGAGACGGAGAGTGGGAGGGAGTGAGGGAGGGTGAGAGGAAGGGAGGGACGGAGAGACGGAGAGTGGGAGGGAGTGAGGGAGGGAGAGAGGAAGGGAGGGACAGATGCAAGGATGGAGGGGGAAAGGGAGGGGGTGAGGGAGGAATGAGACAATTTATAAAACAAAAAACCAAGAACAAAGATCAAAGTTCAGGGAGGGAGGGAGGGACAGGATGGAGGGAGGGAGGAAAAGTAGGGATGGAAGAAAGGTAAGGGGATGAGAAGGGAGAAGAAGAAAGACAAAGACAAGAAGGAGGGAAGAAGGGACTGAGGAGATGAGGCAGGAGGAGGAGGAGGAGGAGGAGGAAGAGGGAGGAGAGACAGTGTGGGGTGAGAGGTGAAATAATCAGGAGAGGGAGAGAGGGGCGTTGGGGGACCGAGGGTGGGAGCTAGAGATTAAAAAGTACGAAGTGGGGAAGGAGAAGAATTGAGAAGAGGAAAATCCTGAAAGATGGAGGAGAAGGAATGTGAGGAGGGAGGGAGAGAGGAGAGAGGGAGGGATGGAGGCGAGATATAGAAATAGGAGGGAGGGAGGGACGGAGAAAGAGAGAGAGATTATCCTGTAAGTTTGTGGTTTTTCCAAGTATTATATCGTACGGGGTTTTACCGGGAAGTATACATACATACTGTACAACATGCATACATACAAACTGACTCACCCCAAGGGTAGACCACGGACAGGTTGGCGACACACCCACCCCAAGGAGAGACAACAGGGAGGCATATAGAGTGCGTAGAGGGCCCAGGCCAGACGGGCCTATGTCCCCCACTACCTTGCACCCCTCTTCCCCTCAACAGCCAGAGGAACGCCGCCCCGGCAGACTACTCTCCAGCCTGACCAGCACTCGCCAGGATCGGGGTGGGACTTGCTCTTCGCCAGTCCCAGGTAGAACCGCAACAATGGCCACAGTCCGCATCGGGGAGAAGTCGGCCATCGTAGGTTTCTCGTCTACCATCCCCTACAGGACCGTGGCAACAGCCACCATCTACACCACGGACGGGTCAGCCACCGTCCGTCCTTCTCTTGCAGCCTCCGCTGGGAGCAGAACCACAGTGACGGCCACCGTCTGCACCAGGGAGAGATTGGCCACGTCCGTCTCTCGTCTGCAGTCCCAGGGCAAGGCAGAACCGCGCGGCAGCCACTGCCCACGCCGGGGAAGGATCGGCCACTGTCCGTCCTTTATCTGCCACCTCCACAGGGAGCAGGACCGCAGAGATGGCCACCGTCCGTGCTTGGGAAGGGTCGGCCACCGTACGCCCTTCACCTGCTGTCTCAGGGGTTAGTTGAACCGCAGCGATGGCAACCGTCCGCGCCAGGGAGAGAACGGCCACTGTCCTCCTCTCACCTGCTGTCCCAGGGGCAAGCGGAACCGCGGCCACAGCCACCATCTGTGCCAGGGAGAGATCGGCCACCGTCCGTCCCTCGTCTGCTACCCCTATGACGCCCCTCATGGGGGACGTCCCTTGCTTGCCTCACCCATCCAGAGGCCGAGCTGGACACCCTTCTCACTCTCTCTACATAGCCAACCCCCGGCAGAGTTGCAGCCGGAGGAGGGTGAGGAGTAGCAAGGTCCAGACAGCCCAAATTTGCCCAGTCAAATTGGCCACGCTTCCATTCACACATCATTCAAGACCCCGGAATCCTGGCTCTATTGGATACACCAAAAACATTCACCATGTTCTGCAGCTTCACATAAACTTATCCGATTGACTCAATCCAGATGCTGCCACATTAAAAAAGGGGTGCCAAATCCCTGATCATGCTCTTCTCCTCACAACATTCATCCAGCCAGCTCGATCTCGTCAGTTCCCTAACCTCACCGACTTCCAAACCTCTCTTCCTCACACACTCATCCACCATATCTCTTCACCTTCTTGGCCTACCTCACCTCCTCCCTCCTTCAAATTCATTCAGATATACCTTTTTCAAAACCCTATTGTTATCTATTCTCTCCACACGACCATACCATCTCAGTACTCTCTCTTCAATTCTGGTGTCCACAGACTTCCTCACTCCACATCATTCATGAATCACATTATTTCGTATCCTATCCACCTTCTGTACTCCTAATACATTCCTCAGCAGTCCCATCTCCATTGCTCTCACTCTTGACTTTACATTTTCATGCCACACCATAGTCTCACACCCATTTGTTAAAGTTGGCACTAACACTCCTTCATGTAAGCCTCATGCAGCTGTAACACTCAAGCCTGTTTCTTATCAAGGCCTTCACTGCACCAGCTACCTTTCTTCCTTTTGTTACTCTACTTTCCACTTCTTCTGTACATTTTCCTCTCTTTTCTATCACTGTACCCAAGTATTTGAACCCTCTCACCAATTCCAGTCTCTCTCCATTCACTGTAACATCGCAATGGGAGTTACCTTCTCTCTCAATAACCATCACTTTACTCTTTTCTACATTTACTCTCAAGGCATGACGATCACAGACATCAGCAAAACTCTGCACTAGCCTACCAAGTTCTTGTCCGGGACTTGCAAGTAGTACTGCATCATCAGCATACAACAAATCTGAGATATTCCATCACCATTCATTACCAATGCCATCCCTCTCCATTACTCGTGTTTTTACTTCTCTCATCATCCCATCAATATACAGTATACACTGAACAACCATGGGGACATCACACAACCTTGTTGCACGCCCACACCAATCGTGAACCATTCGTTTATATGCCCATTAACCCTGACACGTGCTTTGCTACCATTATAAAAACTCCTGACAGTACCTAGCAGCTTACCATCTACACCGTACATGCACAACACTTTCCACAATCCCTCACTGTCCACTTTGCTGCATGCTTTTTCCAGATCCATGAATGCCATAAACAACTTATGGTCCTTCTCAAAGTCTTCATTATCTGTCTCACTGCAAATATTTGGTCCACACATCCTCTGCCACTCCTAAAGCCACCCTGTTCATCACTCACTAGGACTTCTGAGATCTCTCTTACTTTCTCTATGATAATTCTTCCATATACCTTCCCTACCACACTCAATAAACTTATGCCACGATAATTCTTGCACTCACTTTGCTCACCTTTATTTCTGTACAGGCGTACAATCACAGTTTTCTTCCACTCTACAGGCACAGTTTCACTCATCCATGCCTTCTTACATATCTCCAACAAGCACTTCATTTCACTCTCTCCACTACACTTAAGCATCTCTGCATACACCTCATCAACTCCAGCTGCTTTCCCATTTTTCAGTCGCTTCACAGCACTCTTCACCTGTGCGAGTGTCACATCTCCTGGCACTGCATTCCTTCTCTGCACACCCCCAAAACCAGTCATGTTTACAGCTGCTCTGCTCTCTCCCTCTCTATTCCCATTCATCAGGCTTTCAAAATATAATAATAATAATAATAATAACGAATGAAATAATAATAATCTTGTTCCAACTTTAATACTTGTGCTATCAAGACAAAGTTAAAAATAAGAGATAATATTCAGGATACAAATTTACAGAAACGAATAATTCAATAATACTTTTTTCTTTTTATCATGGACAAGGAAAGATGGGTGCCGATCTTTTCCATATCTTTGTTTTTCCTGCATTAAATAGAACAGACAATGCTCCCTTATCTACTTCTTCCTGCAACAAGAAATACAGAACTGGTCCCATATCTTGTCATTTTCCTGCAATTAAAAAAAAAAAAAGAGAGAATACAGAAAAAATCATCTACTCTGTCTTTCCTGTAATAAAAAATAGTATACAGTCTTTCCCACATTTTGTCTTTCCTGCAAAACCAAAGAAACGAGACGGCAGAACCTTCGTATACCTAATCCTTTATGAAAAATCAATCTTATTATCTATCTACATATCAATCTATTTATTTCTCTATCTATAGCCATATCTATCTATTTATATCTCTATCTATAGCCTGATGTCTTATTTTGTGTGGGTATTAATCATCTTCAATTCTATGATATATTTTCTATTTCATATTGTACTATGTCATTTATAAGCACCCCAACATGCTTGCAATCGTCAGCCTTGGTCACCTAATGGCGGCTCTCCACGCTGCTCGATCTCTGGCAACATCACTATTCAGTCCTGCAGCTGGAACACTTTGCCCCCACTACCTCATCCATCCACTCACCTCATGTCATTACAGACACAAGTGTTAGGGTGACGTGTGGTCCACTGGATTCACTTCAACATGAGGCTAGAGTTGCAACTACTACTACAACTACTACTACAACCACTACTAATACTACTACCACTACCATTACTACTACTACTACCACTACTACTATGGTACTATTACTACCACCGTTTACTCAGTGCCGTTTGATTTATAAACTGCAATAAAATGGCAGCACAATTGCCGAGTTTATTCAGTACAGGAAAATTTGTTGGCCATGGAAGGGTAAACGAGGCCTGTATCTATGCCCTCATGTTCAAAAAACTTCTCATAAACATTATAACACCTGAAGAAGGGCAGAGAAAAAAAATAAATAAATATAGGCCTGAAGAGGTTATGTTCTCCTGTGAATATCATCCCAGTAGAATAATAATATCTCCTTAACAACCATAACATAATAAACATAACTACTCTACAACGTGGAAAATGGCAGCTAAATTATCCGACGGCTGAAGCGATGACCTCGGAGACTTCTGGATCGTCGGAGCGCACTGTGAGTTGCATGGTTACCCCGTCAGACAGCGCCAGTTTAGCTCGTACCAGAACCTCGTGTCCTCCTCGATAAGTACCTGAGAAGAAAAAGAATGTACCATCACCATCATCATCCCAACCCTTACTTCCCCCTTAAAACAAGAGAGCCAATGAAACCACAGGCTAAGCACACACAGAGAGTGCATACCTCCTTCAACACTTATACCAAAAATGACTCAAATCACCACCAAAATCAAACAACTCTTCCTTGGCACATGACTCACATATCCACAACTTTTGAGATACTTTGTGGACATAAAAACAGACAAACATGGGAGAATATATAACCTCCTCCACCACTGTTGGCAGAAGAGAACTACAGGCAGCCAATAAAAATATCAGCATAAACTGTTTCCTTCATCACCACCATGCCCGCCTCTCACCTGCCAGATATAGCGTATGTGAACTCTTGCCGTCGGGGATGCGGTCGGACCTGTCACAGGGGTGCATGCCCAGGAACTGTGTGATCTGTGCCACGGCCTCCTCCAGTGTGTTCATGGCAGACAGGGAAAACGTGTCCTCCAGCTCATTTGTAGCACCGAGCTCATCCCAGCCGGCGGCGAAGTTGCTGCGCGCTGCTCGCTGTACGTGGTCTGCAACGCTGATCTCTACATCCTCTAGCTGTGAGTAGGAAAAACATCATCATCATCATCATCAACATCGAGAAATATAGAGCAATATAGATAGATAGAGAGATAGATGGAGCACATAAGCAGTACAGTGGATTATCTTTTAGTGTGCCAGCAACATTAACAGTTTATAGGTGTCTTCATCATCGTTATCACCATCATCATCATCCCAACCCTTACTCCCTGCTTAAAACATAATCCAAATATCAGTGCAGTTTCTTTCCATCATCATCATCAGAATCTTTATCATCAACAACATTATAGGCTAATTTATTAAGCCAAATAAATCTTTAACATGTAGTAGATAGACAGATAGATACAGATAGATAGATAGATAGACAGACAGACAGATATAGTGGGGATGTTAACTTAATGTCAAATGCATCTTACCGTGTAGTCATCCTCATATCCTTCATCTGTATCGGGTTCTCCTGTGGCCGGATCGCAGTCTCGAACTTTAAACTTCAGTGTGGCGGACAATGTACCTGTGTGTATATCATCATCATTATTATTATTATTATTATCAGTATTATCATCATCATCATCATCACATACCATACCCTATATCCATACACATTTATTACATTTACAGACACCATCATCATCACTATCATCATCATCATCATCACCACAAACCTCACACCCACACCATACCAGTTATCCATGCACCATTTTCTTTTATTTCCAGACACCATCATCATCATCATCATTATCACCACCAACTTCACATTCTCCACATGCTCAAACCATCTCACTCTATCCCTCCTCATCACAACACCAATACATTCCAGTCCCATCCTTCCTCTCAACTCTTCAATCGCAATCCTAGCCCCCCCAGGCCTCATATTCAAGAATGCACTACACATCCATCTAATCACTGTCACTTCTGTACATTTGTGCCTATAAATATCCTCTTCCTTTACTGCCCAGGTCTCACTAACATACAGCATTATACGCCTAACACAGAATTCTACCAATCTATCTACAGCCTTAATCCAGGAAGAGGTGGCCACAAGCAAATCCTCTCCATGTTGTCCTGTCCCCTGTCATTTTGCTGCCCTCCCCCCAGCTTACACCCCCTCACTCATATACCTCTATACCCCATCCCACCAACCCATTCTCAGAGTCCCCCTCCCTCACATATACTCTCCTAGTTAGTCTCTCACTCTCCATCCTCATCTCACATATATCTCTGCACTCCATCCCTCCATCTCATCCTCATTCTCTCCCTCACACTCACATACTCTCCTAGTTAGTCTCTCACTCTCCATCCTCATCTCACACACATCTCTCCACTCCATCCCTCCATCTCATCCTCATTCTCTCTCTCCCTCTCCGCCTCACTCACATACACTCTCCTAGTTAGTCTCTCACTCTCCATCCAAATTAAATATGTAAATCTCCCCTCCCTTTCTGCCTCACTCACATACACTCTCCTAGTTAGTCTCTCACTCTCCATCCAAATTAAATACGTAAATCACTCTTAGTCTCACCCGTCGTTGCCATGATGTCTTCCGGGATGGGCAGGAGTGTGTAGCAGGAGCCGGGCTGGGAGTATGGGAGGGAGGGACACGGGATTGACGTCTCCACATCCCATCCCTCCCCCTCCACCACCACATTGACCCCTTCCAGCAGCTGATCGTTTAATGTGTTCGTACAATCAAACTGAAAAGAGTAACACAAAATACTGATATAGGATGTCAACACAAAATAGTCATATAGGATGTCAACACAAAACAGTCATAGAGGATGTCAACACAAAATACTAATATAGGATGTCAACACAAAATACTGATATAGGATGTCAACACAAAATACTGATATAGTAAGTCAATACAAAATACTGGTATAGGATGTCAACACAAAATACTGGTATAGGATGTCAACACAAAATACTGGTATAGGATGTCAACACAAAATACTGGTATAGGATGTCAACACAAAATACTGATATAGGATGTCAACACAAAATAGTCATATAGGATGTCAGCACGAAATACTGGTATAGGATGTCAACACAAAATATTGATATGGGTTCTTGTGCTTTTTTCAAACTTCAGGAAGCTCTTCTTGGATGAATTCTGAAAGAGGACCAATTCTCAAACATGACTGAGCCTAATTACAAATAACCTAATGGGTATGGATGGTTTAACTGATTCATTCATTCATTCATCATCTAATCCCGTGTTGCCCCACGAGAAGCGTAGGAGCCCGGGGCTAGGCAAGTTGGTTCTGACATTTAAGATGAGAGTGACCAGCCTCACTCATCCCTGAGTGGCACTACATGAACAATAAACCCCAACCACCCCTTGTTAATAAAAATAATTATAATCTTGCGAGACACCCTTTCAATCCATCCATCGCTAGTGTGTTATGGCAAATTAACTTTATCTGGTAAAACAATAAATTCTAAGGAAGGTCCCCCCTCTCTCTCTCTCTCTCTCTCTCCCTCTCTCTTACCTGCAATACAATATGCCTCTGGAAGGTGTGTTTGATGCAGCGAACCATGTACTCCGTTTCCGCCTCCGTCAACTCCACCGGCGCTGAGGATTTGAAGAGCGGACCCAGACGAGCAAACTGGGGAATGGCGCCAAGCTGTTCTGCGTACCTAAGTGGGGGAATGTGAAGGTTATTGTCATCATTATCTTTACTATCATTCTTATCCATCACTATCATAATCACCATCAATATTGCTATCATCATTATCACCACATCATCATCATCATCATCATCAACAGCACTACCATTATCACCATCACCATCATCTATCATTATCATCCTGTCTTTTCCCCATCTGCAGGTACAGTAGGGTGAAGCAGGGTTCAGAATGCAAGGACAAGGAGAGAACTACCAGAAATCAACAGTACTCTTTCCTATCACTACTTCCATGGTCACTGCTCCTCTGAACTGTCTGCTTGCATCCCTCCAGAACACCAGCGGGCACGTATTACCCGTCTAGCAACAAACTCTCATCCCTTTTCTGTCCAACTCTCTAATACAAGAGTTAAATGTTACTCCCAGCAACAGCACTACTCTGGAACTGTCTCCCTCTGTCTGTATTTCCTACTGACTATGATCTCCAGTCTTTTAATCGCAGTGTGTCCAGGCATCTCAAAATGAACGGATTTTGAATTGAGCTATTTGTTGTATTTATTTTTTCTTGGAATGATCATGGGGACTTCTGCCCTTTGGTTCTTTTTTCCCTGCATAAAAACACACACACACACACACACTTTCATGCATCATTTAAGCCCCCAGAATCCCCACTCTCACAGGTACATGATAGGGCAAAACACAATCCCGCTCACTTCTCATGTGTGGGCACAACTCTGTCCTCGGGTCGTGGTGTCGTTTCCATGATGCTTGGGGCCTTCTTCTCCTCCTGCGGTGGTGGTGCCGTAGGAAGGGTACGCGTGTCAAAGGGTACGGATGTGTCGGTGCGAAGGTACTGCACTAACGCACGCTCCAGGCTGGCCAGGGCAAACTGAAAGAGAAGAGCAGAGGGTCACAAGCAAATACAGATCTATTTAATTAACATATATGGCACATACTGGCAAATAATATACCCATCCATCCATCCATCATCCAATCATACAGTAATAATAATAATAATCACCACCATCAACCTCACCACCACCACCACCATCATCATCATCATCATTAAATTTTCATCACATTAAAATAGGAGTACTCATATCATATCACTGTATTGATTATAAAGGTTCTAATATGCTTGCATGCGTCGGCGATGATCACCTAATGGCAGCTCTCCATGGTGCTCAATCTATGGCAGCCTCCTTGTTCAGTCTCTTAACCCTGAGGTCACACTTAATGACACTGTCCCACGTCTTTTTCGGTCTACCCCTCGCAACATAACTTATAGGAGAAACAGGGTTAAGTTAATTCAACTTCATCACATCACCACATCTGGGTCTAAACTGTTCCTTCTCGTATCATCAGTTCCTTGTACAGCAGATGCCGGTATAACTGGACCTGCTTGTACAATGATCACACTTCCCACAGCTACAAATATTACCTGTGGTGGATTAAGGATGTATCGATGTATAAGCGCTGAGTCCCTGGTGGATAGCACCGCATGGTAGTACGTTGCTCTGTCCCGCACCTCATCCTCCGTGTCCATCATGCAACGTTGCAGAAGCACCAGGATGTTGCCCACAAGACCATCACACTGTGCACCAAACTTTGCAAGCACCGACACAGCTGCTGCACGCACTGCTGCATTCTGAAAAGAAACACCAGCTGTTACACATCCTTTCCTCATCCATTTATTCATCCATCACTTAATCCAGTGTTGTCCCATGAGAAGCGTAGAAGCCTAGGGCTAGGCAAGATGGTCCTGACATTTAAGATGAGAGTGACCAGCCTCACTCATCCTTGAGTGGCATTACATGAGCAATCAACCCCAACCATCCCTTGGATATAAACCTTCAGTGGCTCAATCCGATTGTAGCGCTGCAATTAGCCTACCCACTAAACCACCAGGTGCCATAATTTGGTTAAATGGTTACCACCCAGCATCGTAAATGGTTTCCTGGTGTACAGTGAACCATTTGGCTTGTCACTCAGTGTAGAGCCACCCATAGACAGAATGAAGAGGAAAGAATGGAGGAAAGAAAGACAGAGGAGGAAGGAAGGAAAGAAGGAAGGAAGAGAGGAAAGGGCAGGCACTCAAGAGCAGCACTACATCAATATACATACATAAATACATATCTGGTACGCAAATACACTCATTCATAAATACATAAATATCATTTCTTCTTATGGTGATGTTTTCTGTGGACTGGAAGCTAAACCAAGTACCAAAACCCACTAATTACTTCCCAACAGTTGTATATTTATATTTTTTTAATAAGTAGATAAAACAGAGGTGGGAAAAACAAAATTAAGTGTGTACAGACAAGACACTCAAGAAATATCTTAAGTAGTGTTATGTACGAAATTAACCCCACTCAGTCCTTACTTAACCCATCACAGACAACCACGAAAGCACAAGTGTTCACCTCCAGAATGACGCGGTTGTACACGAATCTGATGTATCGCGCAGGGTGTCGTGTGGGCGGCCCCTCACGACCCAACAGGTGGATGATGCGCACGGCCAGAGTCGTGTGCTCACAGTCCTCTATGAACTCGCACAGGTGGTCCAGCCCTAGGGGGGGGGGGATTATAAAACTTCAGGATTACATTTTACATCATCAATATCATCATCCAGACCTCCTTTCCCACCAAAGGGCAGGGTGAGGAGTAGCAATGTCCACACAGCCCAAATTTGCCAAATCCAATGGGCCACGCTTCTATTCACTCATCATGCAAGCCCCCAGAATCCTGGCTCTTTCGGAGACTCCAAAAAAATTCACCACGTTCTGTAGCTTCACATAAACGTATCCTACGTTTTACAATACTGAACAAACTGGGAAATGACAATACAATACAATTAACTTGAAGAAGATCCAGTCTGATAAATTTCTGTCTATCATTCTATAGCCAGATGCCATAATCCCGCAAGGGGTGGCCATTTGTCTTTGAGTTAGTTGTTTTACAGGGTGGGGCACTAACCCTCCACTTGCTGACACATAGTGAAAACTATATATTCATCTTAGCATAAATCCAGTATAGCATCTAATCCAGTGCATTATATGATGATGAATGTGGAAAAATACAAAACTACAAAGCACAATAACATAGGACCCACCTTTCTCCTTGGCTTCAGGGTTGTCCTCAATGATGGTAATGATGGTGGTGGCGATGGCCTCCTTGTACGGCAGTCCACCCTCGCCTCGCAGCATGTCCGCCAGCTGACCCATCAACACTGACTGCTTCCGAGGATACTTCAGTGCCAAAGCTCGCAGGGCCTGGAAAGAACAACACAAAATTAACAAGGAAGATGCCAGAGATCGAGCAGCATGGAGAGCCACCATTAGACAACCAAGGCCGATACATACAACATGATGAAGCCTTTAAAAACGAAACAAAACGAAAACGAAACAACAGGAAGTATTAATGGGTGGTTTGGAAAATAAATCACTATGAAAGAGGTGCTAGGAAGCCTCCTTACCAGATGAGTATATGGGACTTGATCACTAGTTACCCCTCCTACCTAGAACCCATTCAGTGTACCCCCCTCACCCCCACCCACCTCCACCACCCCAATCTTGACTATGAATGACCCTAGACAGAAATTACCTCACTCTTATGGTCAGCAGTCCACTTCATCACCACTTAACCACTAGCTCCCCTGGCTAAACAAGAACCCAATCAACCAATACTCCCAAACAAGAACCCAATCAACCAGTACTCCCAAATACGAACCCAATCAACCAGTACTCCCAAACAAGTACCCAATCAACCAGTACTCCCAAACAAGTACCCAATCAACCAGTACTCCCAAACAAGTACCCAATCAACCAGTACTCCCAAACAAGAACCCAATCAACCAGTACTCCCAAACAAGTACCCAATCAACCAGTACTCCCAAACAAGAACCCAATCAACTGGTACTCCCAAACACGAACCCAATCAACCAGTATGGTACTCCCAAACAAGTACCCAATCAACCAGTACTCCCAAACAAGAACCCAATCAACCAGTATGGTACTCCCAAACAAGTACCCAATCAACCAGTACTCCCAAACACAAACCCAATCAACCAGTACTCCCAAACATGTACCCAATCAACCAGCACTCCCAAACACAAACCCAATCAACCAGTACTCCCAAACAAGTACCCAATCAACCAGTACTCCCACACAAGTACCCAATCAACCAGTACTCCCAAACAAGTACCCAATCAACCAGTACTCCCACACAAGTACCCAATCAACCAGTACTCCCAAACAAGTACCCAATCAACCAGTACTCCCCCCTCACCTCACTCTACTCACCTCCACCACCACAATCTTGAACTCATCAGAAATCTCATTGAGGAAGGACGAGATGGACTTCATGAGCCTGTCCACCGAGCCTTCCGAGCCAGTCTTGAGCAGCGTGGTGATGGCCAGGGTGGCGATGGAGCGGTTGACGTCCTGGATGAGGTTTTCCAGATCCAGGTTGCACGCGGTGACGGCGTTGGGCTGAGTCATGGCCACCTTGCTGAGGGTGCGAACTGCGGCGAACCTGATGGACGTGGGGTTTAGGAGGTCAGCAGAAGGAGGTCTATCTATTTATCTATCTAGCTATCTACACCCCGACGCCCTAATCCCGCAGAGGGTGGCCACAGACAAAACGCCTCCATGTCGCCCTGTCACCCACCATTTGACTGCCCACCCCCCAAACTCACCCCTACTGTTGTGCTTGTTGTTAATGGGACTATTGGTGTTCCTGTTTTGGGGGATGTTGTTTTTGTTGTTGTTGATATCGATGGTGTTGTTGTTGTTGATGGTGGTGACGTTGAAGCTAGTGGTGTTGTGATGTGGATAAACTACAATACATTTCCTCCCCCCTCCAATTTCCAAACCTTAAATTTAGAAAACAGAAAAGTCATGGATAATTCACCTGAGTGTGGGCTTAGGGCTTGAGAGGAAGAGCTGTAGTACTGATATGGCAGGTGCAAGATCCCTGGCAGAGGACCGCCTGAGAGTGACGATGGCGTTGGCTGCTTCGTATATCACCATCTCGGCCTTGTGGCGCAGCATGGCCTCAAGGAAGTCAAACAGGCGGGAGTCAGCGTTGGATTCGTCTTCCTCGATGAGACGTGCCACGATGCGGATCTGTCGGAGAGACACGGAGGGTTAATGGTCAATGTTTTTTTTTTTTTTTTTTTTTTTTTCTCCCTACCTCCATCTGTAAAGGCTCCAGCATCCTTGTATGGGTTGGCCTTGGTCACCTAATGGCAGCTCTCAACACCACTCAATCTCTGGCAGCCTCCCTATTCAGTTCCTTATCCCTGAGGTGCAACGGAGTCCTCCACACTGCTCAATCTCTGACAGCCTCCCAATTCAGTCCCTTATTCCTGAGGTGTAATGGCAATTCTCCACACTACTTGATCTCTGGCAGCCTCCCTATTCTGTCCCTTATTCCTGAGGTGTAATAGCAGTTTTTCACACTGCTTGATCTCTGGCAGCCTCACTATTCAGTTCCTTATCCCTGAGGTCACACACATACTGCATAAAAATTAAAGCCAGGCCAGGGTAAAATAAACTCACCAGCAGACAGATGGCATAAGGTGAGCGCAGACCCGATGACGTCAACTTGCTGACCATCTTCGTAACGGCCAGTTTGTCAGACTTGCGGATCTGGTGCAGCACTCCCAAGGCATGAAACTGTACCATCACACTGAAACAAGACAACAAATTATTACTGAAACGAAAACCAATTCTTACTGAAACGAAAACAGATTTTTAACTGAAACAAGAAAAAATTTCCTTTCCATCATGTGATTCAATTTCCCAAGCCCTGTTCCTTTCCCCTGTGCAACTCCTAATTTCCCAAACCCTGCTGATTTCTCCTGTACCACTCCTAATTTCCCAAACTCTGCTGCTTTCCTCCATGCCACTCCTAATTTCCCAAATTCTGCTGCTTTCCCCTGTGCAACTCCTGATATCCCAAACCCCGCTGCTTTTCCCTGTGCAACTCCTGATATCCCAAACCCTGCTGCTTTTCCCTGTGCAACTCCTGATATCCCAAACCCCGCTCCTTTTCCCTGTGCGACCCCTAATTTCCCAAGCCCTGTTCCTTTCCCCTGTGCAACCCACTAATTTCCCAAGCACTGTTCCTTTCCCCAGCATGACTCCTGATTTCCTAAACCCCGCTAATTTCCCGAACCCTGCTGCTTTCCCCTGTGCAACTCACTCACCAGTCTGAGCTGAGGGCCTCCTGCACCTCTGAGACCCATCGCTTGACCACGTCCGGCGAGTCACGCATGATGTGGCGGCACGACACCAGGGCGGCACTACTGACACCAGGGGCGCGGTCTACGATGGCCTGCTTCATGTACCGCTCTATGGCCTGCATCATGGTGGCCTGCACAACGACACAAGACCAAGTGTAAATACAGGGTTGTCCAAATTACACATCTTAAAGTCCATATATTTCACATCTCAATTCTCATGTGTTGTTGGGAAAGCTCAGTGTTATCAGTATCTATCCAGCACCATTTTCTGCAACTAATACTACTACTACTATTATTATTACTACTATTACTGCTACTACTACTACTATTACTGCCACCACTACATTATTACAACTACTATTACTACTATTATTACTGCTACTACTACTACTATTACTACTACACTATTACAACTATTATTACTACTGCTATTACTGTTACTACTACTACTACTATTACTACTACTACTACACTATTACAACTACTATTACTACTACTACTACTATTACTGCTACTATTACTGCTACTATTACTGCTAATATTATTGCTACTACTACTACTATTACTACTACTACTACACTACTATTACTACTACTACACTACTATTACTACTACTACACTACTACTACTCCTACTACCCTGCATCATTCTCTACATCCCACAACCCTTCTCAAGAACCTGTAGTGCTATTTTACGTCCACTGATTGCATGGCTGATTAACAGTGCAATGAGGCTGCCAGAATGTCAATACAGATGCAAACTGAGCATTCCCTACAATATGCAAGATTGTAGAGTGAAATGTATACACCTTAATACAGTATACAATATTCTGCATACTGGATAGACATCAAACCTGCACTGAATTGCTAACAGAATGAAAAGTAACTTGGTGTACTCTAAACCACACACACACACACACACACACACACACACACACACACACACACACACGCACACACACACACACCTCTTTCATATTTCCGCTCTTAACCACTTCTTTTTATGACTTAAGGAAAACAAAAAATTATAAATCTATCACATTAAGTAACATTTTCTACAATGGGGAAAAAAAAAAAAAAAACACTCAATTCAGATAAATACCATATCAACATTCATTCATTCATACTCCTTCAATACTATATTACATTAAGAGTACTGTACTAACATCAGTAATGCGGCACAACGCCCTGATGGCTGGAGCACGGTACTGGTCCTCACGCCCAGTCATGTCTTTGGTCAGGGAGGACGTTACGATGATGGTGTCCTCTGCAACACTACACAGCTCCTGGAGGGGAAGAGGCAGGATTTAGGGCCCGGACACCCTATTTTTTTTCTTTTTTTTTTTTCTTTTTTTTTAATGCGAGGAAGAAGGAATCAAAGGCTGAGTCCGCAAAAATTTCCTTAAAAATATATATATATATATAAAAGAGAGCCAAATTCAAGATCCATTCATTTCAAGATGCCTGGACATATTGCATTTGAAAAGATAGAGATCATAGGAAGTAGGAAATACTGACCGAGGGAAACAGCCCCCAAACGTGTGATCATCAAGAGGAAACGAGGCTCAGGGGTCCGTCTAATGTTCAGACTTAAATATTGATGCAGCTCTAACCCAGTGCTTCGTTTCGTCTTGCTGATCACATGTTCGGGGGCAAGTGTGTCCGGGTCCATATAAATACACAAACTGCTTAAACAAAATCCAAGATAATATACAGCAGGTTTCATTACAAGCAGTTTCCTCTGTATACAGTAAATTTGCTAATTAAATCAACTCCCAGGTTTCACTTATCACCATAAATAATTCGCTACAGTGGCAAGGCACCGTCCGGCACAGGAAGGCAGATGCTTGCTTGTGGCTGATGGATCTGCTTGACTAGACAGACCAGGGTAGAGCAGCTGCAACAATGTTCTTTATGTTTGACTTCTTCAACCAATTACTAAATAGCATACCATACTTCCTTTACTTACATACACTCTCCTAGTTAATCTCTCAGTCTCCATTATCCCCTGGGTCTATATCAGGCCACTCATGTTAATCCTCTTCAACCATTAACCAAATAGCATGCTTACTTTACTAATATACACTCTCCTTGTCAATCTCTCAGTCTCTATTTACCCCTGGCTCTATATCAGGCCACTCACTTTAGTCCTCTTCACCAATTAACTATATAATATCCTTCCTTTACTTACATACACTCTCCTAGTTAATCTCTCAGTCTCTATTTTCCACTGGCACTACATCACGCCACTCACCTTAATACCGAGGTACACCAGCCTTCGCAGCACCAGGTCATTACTCTGGAACAGCTTGGTCATGGCGAAGAACGCGTCGGTGGCCTCCTTGGCGGCCAGACTCTCGCCCTGGTTGAGGAGGTAGAGTATCTTGGTGAGGACGAGGGTGCTGCGCTTCACATTGACCGGCGTCTCGTTGAACACCCTCGCCTCCTGCAGCACCGCCGTCTTGTCAACACTGTGGTATGGGTTCCCTCCACCTGGGGATGCGATGGCACGGTTAGGCATCATCATCATCACCATCATCATCTTAATTACTGTCATCAACTTCATCACCATCACCATCAGCACCATTATCATTATCATCATCATCACCACCACCACCATCATCATCATTATTTTTACTATCATCATCATCATCATCTCTTCATCATCATCATCATTATTTTCACCACCATCATCATTAATTTCACCACCATCATCATCCTGACTTCTTCCCATCCAAAGACAGGGTGAGGTAGGGTCTATAAAGCAAGGAAACCACTGACTACTGCCCTTTCACCTTAACCTGGACCAGATTTTCATCCTTTTACAACATATTTCACATAGTTCACTGGCAAAAAAGGACTATGCTATGGCCCATCATTTTCATAGCACTTCTTTGTGACTTTGTAACTCAGATGTCATTAAGGCTGCATCAACAATCCCAACAACACTGGGATTCTCAGACTGGATAGATCTGAACTGTGAAAATAGGACAGCTCTCATTCCTAAAGCGATAGTAATTTTCTACAGTTCCAATCTATCATTTTACTTATAACTTACACTCTGAAACTTAATTCCTGCCACAAACCTTTCAAAATTTGTAAATTCTTCAAGATTTTGTGAGTAAAATAACGCAGCTTCAACCTTTATTTGAGACCCCCCGAATTCCACCTCATCACGTCAGCCATTCAGAACTCCATGTTACAGCGGGATTTAGAATAGTACATGCATTATACACTGGAATTTGTGCTGTAGCATAGTACACCTACTGGTATATAATTCAACTAATCACACACACACTCACACCAAAATTGGGTAATAAACCACTGATATTTACACCGGGTCGAGCCTCCCTCCAGCACATTTTATACCAATTTACATCCCTCCACAGACTTAAATTCTCAGACAACCTCATTCCTACAAATTACTGATATGTGGCTGTGTAATCCATCACTTACCATCCTCCTCATCTTTCTTCATCTGCTTAAACGAGCCCATCATATTTGTTAATTCTTGGACTCCTCCACGACAGCTGACAGCGGTTTGTTATGGCCACGTCGGCTTTGCGCCTGCCCGATGGTTCCTCGCCAAAATGTAATTAATTGAGCTGTACTATTTAGCAATACTTCTAGCTGTTTGGAGACTGTAATAACTCTGAATAGAATA
Source organism: Coenobita brevimanus (assembly GCF_032717465.1). NCBI lineage: Eukaryota > Metazoa > Arthropoda > Malacostraca > Decapoda > Coenobitidae > Coenobita > Coenobita brevimanus. Next base: position 1,603,840 of record NC_136970.1, read on the forward strand.
TTAATATTATATGTTTCGAATAATTTACTTTCTAACCAAGGAAAATAACAAATTGCAAATCGGCTATGATGCAATAGAGGTCAAACCTACAAGTGAATTTTTCTATATACCTCTCAGTTCAAGCTTCCTACATGTGGAACTTTTCGGGGCGAAGGTGTGCAGTGTACCAACCTTCGCCAAAGGGCTCATCGCTAGGTTCATGACAAGTTCACTTTCAAACTATAGCACCTCCCCCTCGCCTGTACCATGCTGGGCACTGGGAAATGATAAAAAAAATAAAAAGTAATGGTGGAAGCAGATGTTGAGGCACTTACCCACGGTGCTATCTCCATATCTTAAGCCTATAAGCCTGTGGTGGGTTACTCATTCATTGTCCTAGAATAATAGGGCACATTATCCAGGTTACCAGTTACTACTGCTAGGTATTCATTTTATCTTCCAATCCACAAAGGCTGAATGGACACCAGAGTCCATTGGTGCCAGCTGCCCACACCAGGATTTGAACCCCAGTGCTACTGGACTGGCAGATTCACACTCAGCCATCTCATACTGAGACTGTTAATTGTAAATGCAGTTTTGGCTCAACATGTACCCTATTATAAATACTATAGTCATAACTGCCATTTGTTTATGCAGGAGGGATGGAGTGGAGAGGTATATGAGAGAGGGGTGCGTGAGCTGGGGGCAGGGCAGTGAAATGGCATGGAACAGGGCGACATGGAGGTGACGTGTTTGTGGCCACCCCTTACAGGGTTAAGGCGTCTGGCAATACAGATAGATAGGAAGAACTGGGGACATGGAAAGTTTCTACTCTTTTCTTTGTCTTTCCATCGTATCATTTATGAAGGAATCCAACATGCTTGCATGGATCAGCCTTGGTCACCACTCCACACTGCCCAATCTCTGGCAGCCTCTGTATTCAGTCTCTTATCCCTCTATGACCTCCCAGGTCTTCTTCAGTCTGCCTCTCACAACCCTACCCCTGTCTTTCAAACTTCTCACCTTCTACAACCAACTGTCATCCTCCATCCTCTCCACATGCCCAAACCATGTCAATTTACCCTTCCTCATCACAACACCAATACATTCCAATCTCATCCTTCCTGTCAACTCCAAAACAGATAACAGCTATGGCAGTTATCCTCTCGTAACCAGGAATTGTTTTTGACGAACGAACACAAGACAGGGAAGGATTCTAATGTAGCTGACAATTTTGCAAAACTACACTCAGATACCCCCCATCTTAAATACCTACATGAATCCCACCCCAGGCTGTGAGAGTGACCAGTTCCATCAAATGAAGACAGGCTAACTATAATCATCATCATCATCATCATCCCTTTTTTTTCCTCCACCTATGTATGAGATGAGGTAAATGCTAGTCACTTCTTCTTACATCTTTATTCATATGTGTATAATGTTCGTCCATACTGTCCTTGGTTGAGGAAGCTCCCTAACACCTTTTCCTAAGCAATTTATTTTGTTTACTGCACCTTCCTATCCTCTTCTGTGTCACATAAAGCCTTCCAACATCATCATACTCTGCATATATAAGTACAAATATTACCCAGCCATATCCAAAAAATAAATTGCTATGGAAGAGTTGTTAGGTAGCTTTCTTAATCAAGGAGAATATGAACCTGTCTGTCTGAATATAACACTGTACTGCAAAACCTCATATGCTTAACAGACAGCAATAAATGGTACACATAGAAGAGTAAAATTTATATATATTGAAAAAAGAAATCTATAAGAGTTGCGTCGTCAAAATTTTCAACAAGCATGCATCATAAAGCCAACAGGAAATACATTACAGAAACTGATGTATCTGTATTACAAAACAAGTGAATTATTGTATATTCTCACGTTACAATACAGTACGCTATACGTCAATAAAGTACAACATCTGACTTAGAACTCTGTACAGCATGAGAATTTAACTTGTGGGTAAACTGATCACTTGTGAGTTCAGGACTAAAAGGAAACTAAAAATACTGACACTGATAATTTTCACTGTACTAGCATTCACTGCATTTTGAATAGATATATATGTGATGATAGCTTTGACATTACACCAAGTACTTCCCAAATGACGCTAAACTTCATATTAACTGTAAACAGGGGGAATAACAAGCAATTTCTCAGACACTGTTAATGGATGGACAGTCTTCAAGATTGTACTTTCCATATTTACTGCCATGTTGAAGTACAGTATAGAATTGTCAGGCAAGTACTGAATATTATATCTAGGCTATTTCCACAAGATTTTTCCATCCAACCATTCATCATCTAATCCTATGTTGCCCCATCACAAGATTTTTATCAACTGAAAATGTGATATACAGAAGTGTCCCTCCCCACAAAACAACTAACTCAGACAAATGCCCATCCATTCTGGGATTATGGTATCTAGCTATACAGCAGACAGATAGAAAATGTGATATATATATTAATACTACAAAAATTAGTGTAATATTTAACTTTCTAATAAGCTAAAACTCACAGGTCAATTATGAATATCACAGGGATGCATAATAACCCTAGCTAATGATGGGTGATTGAGGTTACAGTAATTAATGTTCACCTTAACATGGTAGAGGGTGGTGAAGAGGATGACTTTATGTGGTGGCGCTGATATAACCAGGCTAATCCACTGGCCAATTATATAAGTGTCCCAAAACTACATCCCCAGCCACCACAACAAAGCTGGTGGACTGTAGCATGAGGGGAACTTCAGGCTGCAGTCCACTGGGTTCACATTTCAGATGATCTTGGACTGCAACTCCTACCCTACTAACTTGGTAGAGACTTTTGTCCTTTTGCCGCTAACTTCCTTTTCCTCAGTGGCAGAATAAGACAATAATACAGCTTGTTATCCTCTCCATAGCACTTCTGCATGACTAGCATCATATTATAATGTTACTCTGTTGTTACAACTCAGCCTTCAAGATGCAGAGCTGACAATTTTAAAACCATGTTAGAATGAACAGAGTACAGGATGTCCTGTTCTTGCAGACATGGTGGTGGTAGGGAAGTATAATATCAATAATACTATACAAATAAGCACTGTCTGTGTGTGTGTGTGTATATTTGACCCACTTGGATTTCAACATGCCACACATCAGAAGAAGTGGAACAATGAACTGTCAACGAAGGTGTAACTTACAACTGCATGTGGTCAGTTGCATGCCAGGCATGCACAATTTTGCACCCAATTTTTTTACCAGACACTAGGAACCCTCTACAAGTCATATCGCTGGATGGAATGAGCTGAAATTTCACATGGGCATGCCTGGTATGTCAGAGCAGGTCGATGTCAAGTTTAGTGTCAGTGTGTGTCTAGGTCATGCACTTAGCAGCCCAATGGCCCATCAGGCTGCTAAGTGCTTATTATATTCCAAGGAAGAGTGGTATTATGTTCTATGGACGTGTGGTATTATGATCTCCTTGGTGGCAACGCTCCAATACCTTCACACTCCACATACACACAGTCGGTACCTTCATCTGGCGTCACTTTGAAGTCAACCTGTAAAACAACGTTAATTTATCTTCAGTAAAACAAAGAGGGACGGTCAAGCTAATGGCCAATCCAAATATTAGTATCCGAACACTCAATCTCTTATTCCCTTCACACCAAGCACGTATGTTAATGTTTTTTTCTTATTATGTCCTGACAAATACAGTATACTGTACTGTATATATTTTTTTAAAAATCAGATGTCCCTCTAGGAGTAAAGACATTAATGAAGGCTAGAGCTGACCCCTCCAGTTCAAAATGAAATCTAATGAAGTTAGCAAGATTAAAATAAAAATCTCGTTCTTAGGGTAAAAGGGTTGCATATAATCTCTAGATATTTTTGCTTAATATTAATTAGAGACTTGCTTGTATTCTTGGTGGTTAAGGAAACTCCCTAACACCTTTTCCTCATTGATTTATTTTTTCATCCCTACTTTCTCTTTCTCTCTTATAATACACAAATCTCCCCTTACCTTACATGTATGCACTCTCTCTCTCTCTCCCTCCCCAGTCCCCTCCCCCCCCTCTCTCTCTCACCTTACACATCTGTCTAGCCACCCATATTGCTGTCTCAATGTGTTCATGTATGCACTCTTCCTCTCTCCCTCCCCAGTCCCCCCTTCCCCCCCCTCTCTCTCTCTCTCTCTCTCACCTTACACATCTGCTTGGCCACCCATATCGCAGTCTCGGTGTGTTTGGTCAGGGGGCCGGTACGAATGATACTCTTCCCCTTTGCCAGAGCCATGTACAGTATTACCTGTTGGTGAGGAAATTATTATTATTATTATTATTATTACTATTACTATTATTATTGAGGCGTCTGGCCATAGATAGATAGATTATTATTATTATTATTATTATTACAATCAATAAAAAAATACTGGAAGGACTGTCTTAATAGCCACGTTGAAGAAAATGGAAGTAAAATATGGGGTACAATGTATGGATTTGCTTTTCCCTCCTCTGCTCATCTTCCACAAAGAAACAAACAGATAAATAAACGGTTTTTCAGGGGTAGCACCACAACGTACCTGATCCTGCGCATAATCGTCCAGACACACCCGCCTCTTGATGCTTGACACGATCTCCTCGGCCGCCGTTCGTCCGTCGGTCTCCGCCTCCCGGCCCTTCTTGCCCAGCGCTGACCCGCCCAACACACACCCGCTGCTGGTTGTCGCCCACAGCCTGGCCAAGGAAAGGTACGAGGTTAAAATTTTATCTATCTATTTTTTCTATCTATCTATCTCTATATTTTCTATCTATTTACCTACCTATCTATTTTTCTGGCTATCTATCTATATACTGTGTCTATTTACCTATCTATTTATTCTTCTATCTATCTATCTATTTACCTAATTATTTTCTATCAATTTATTTTTCTATCTATTTACCTATCTATTTATTTTTCTATCTATCTATCTATATATTTTCTATTTACCTATCTATCTATTTTCTTTATCTATCACTCTATATCCAGATGCCTTAATCCTGAAAGGGTTGGTCACAAACAAACCACTCTTCTTCACTCCATCCCTCCATCTCATCCTTGGTCTCCCCCTCCAACTGACTCAAAGACACTCTCCTAGTCAGTCTCTCATTCTCCATCCTCCTCCATCATATATATCCCCACTCCATCCCTCTCTCATCCTTGGTCTCCCCTCCACCTCACTCACATACACTCTCCTAGTCAGTCTCTCATTCTCCATCCTCTCCATGTGGCCACACCAGAACAGATTAATACAGCTATCTATCTATCCATCCATCTACAACCCAACATCCTAATCCCGCTAAGGGTGGCCGCAGACAAAACGCCTCCAAGTTGCTCTGTCACCCACCATTTGACTGCCCTCCCCCCAACTCACTTCCCCCTCCCTCATATACCTCTCAACTCCATCCCTACACCTCATCCTCGATCTTTCCCTCCCTCCCCCTCCCTCGACTTCACCTACATACACCCTCTTAGTCAGTCTTTCATTCTCCATTCTCTCCACATGTCCAAACTGTTTCATAATCTCCAAAATCACTTAAAATACGATCATTAATAAAAGAATAGGAAGAAAATCAATAAATTCACTCACACAATGCCCGATCCATTTCCAACCGCTTTATCGGGATGCTCTTTGACTCTCTCCACGCGGATCTCCACATTCGCTGGCAGCTGCTCGCGTAGGACGTCCTCCGCTGTGTCAGCCATCTTGTGTGCCACCTGTTGGAGAGCCGGAGAACATGATGGAGGAGACTGACGGCCATATTGTAGGCGAAGTATGAAGCTTTGTAGCACCTCTTACAAATCAGTCTTGGATATCACACCTGAACATTCTTTGTGTCATACTTGTACATAGCTAGTGTTAATATCAACACACCTGTACTGGACTCTGTATCAATAATATACAACAGATCACTCTCAACTTAAATGTCAGGACCAACCCTAACCCCGGGCTCCTACACTCCTCATGGGACAATGTAGGATTGGATGATGGATGGATGGATGGATGGATGAATACTTACCAGTAAGGGGAAGAATAGCAAAGGAAAAATTGTTGCCAAATCTTCAAAACTTAGAATACTACCTAAAGGCAATTCTTAATACTGTATAAATTCCGATAAGAAAATGCTGAAAGGTTTTATGGAAGATGGGAAATTTTGAAATACAGAATTACACTGAAAACTAATAAGACTATCACATAATAAATATCCTACACTAACATTAATAGTATTAATAAGGAAGTGCATTGTGTTGGTAATTTATAAACTGTTCTTATGTTAAAAAAAAAAAAACTTGAAATAGGCATAAAAAACATCTGTCTAATCTATCCTGCCTCTCTCTCTCTCTCACTTAATGTTTATCATCTATCTATCTATCTATCTATACAGTACTTGGCTATCAAAATCTATACATTTCTATGCCTGCATATGTAAGTTTCTCTCTCTTTTACCTTAATCGGCAGTACCCCCGACACGTAAGCCTTGCCGTAAACAGACACCACCTCCCCGAAATCCGTGAAGTCAGCTGCCATCAGACCCTTATAGACCGGCTTCACCTCTAGGGTCACCTCGCCTCGGCCTTGGGGGTAGAAGCCACGGCGATGGATGTACAGCCGAAAGTCCGCCCCAAACCAGGACATTATGGGTCGGAACACCTGTAGAAACGTAAACACTGGATTATACATGCTTCCCTACCTATCAACTCTGTTTAAATTATTCAGAAACATTTAATGGGTTGTGTCTTTCAATTACATCTACACAGTATTGTATAATGTACTGTATTTATTAATCCTTTCACTCTATCTATCTATCTATCTATTGCCAGATGCCTTAATTCTGTAAGGGGTGGCCATAAACAAATTGCCTCCATGTCGTCCTGTCCCCCGGCATTTCACTGCCCTGCTCCCAGCTCACACACCCCTCTCTCATATACCTCTCCACTCCATCCCTCCATCTTATCCTTGGCCTCCCCCTCCCTCTCCCCCCCTCCACCACACTCGCATACACTCTCCTCGTCAGTCTCTCACTCTCCATCCCCTCCGTCTCACCTGTATGTAGTAGTCTGCCTGAGGTGCAAAGTCTGCGTTGGTGCCGCCCCGTAGCACATAACGGGAGGGTGCGGTGGCAAACAGAGCACATGGTAGTACAGCCTGCACCAATAACGTTACACTCCTGCAGCACAAATTACACTACATTACCCATCATCACCATAATAATAATCATCATCATCATTAACATCATCATACTCACTGTCATCATCATCATCATCATATTCACTGTAATCATCATCATCATCACAGTCATTGTCATCATCATCATCATCATTACTCTATTCATCATCCTATTTCCTGCTTCACAGTCAAATATGATCCATTTCTTCTCTTTCATTTCCATCATAATCATCACCATCATCAACTTCTTACCCCCCAATCACAGAGACCACCATCATCATCACCATCATTTTCTCTCTCATTCAAAGAGGCAGGATAAAAAAGTCATGAAGTGACACGCATACCCATACAACTACAAGGCACTCATGATGGCCGAGTGTGGTCAGATTAGAAGGGTGTTATAACTTTTTTTTTTAATGCAAGACAGAAGGGACCAAAAGCTAAGAGCCCACAAACCAATCCTTCCAAGAAAAAAGACAAAAACAATACGAAAGGGAGCCAAATTCAAGACTATACCCCATAAACTTTATGTTGGCCTAAAACTGACATCCCTCCATCTTAAAAGCCGAGTTATAACAACGGATTTGCACTGGAATATGATGCTAATCATGAGGAAGTGCTATAGAAAAGATGTAGTAACACAGTATTGTCTTGCTGCCACTGGGCTACATGAAATAAGCTCTAAAGGATTGATTTTTCTATTTAGGATGATTTTTTGCTACTCCTCACCCTGCCCTAAGGTGAGAAAGGAGGTCTGGATGATGATGATAACGGTGAAGATTTTTTTCTCTCTATTTTTAATGCAAGAAAAAGGGAACCAAAGCCCAGAAGCCGACAAGATTGTTCCCTCCAAGAAAAAACAAAACCAAAATAACAAAGAGTCAAATTCATGATCCATTCATTTTGAGATGACACACTGCGTTTAAAAGACTACAGGTCATAGGCAGTAGGAAATACAGACAGAGGAAGCCAGTTAAAGTGAATGCAGTGGTACTCAAGGAAACTCATTCCTACTTCACAAATAAGCTCATCAAATTTCACACGACCCAGCTGTATCAGGTGAAAAGGAAACTGATTATAGACGAAAACTAAAGTGTTGTATCGTTTATCAAGGCTCCAAGTAATAAATATAATTCTTTACCCAGCAGTCTGTGTATCAGCCATATAGTTTCCCCCAGCCATGGTGCCAGGGTAGAAAGATATCTCACACGAGCCAATCTGTCCACCATCCAGCCGGCCAGATGACGCATCACGCACCAGCTGTAGCCCTGAAAGTGGTACACAGAATTAATACACCTTTCATATAATTTATAATGACTCCAACATTCATAATGTTTGTAATGGCTTGAACATTAGAATTAAACACCATTTGTATTATTGTAATGTTTATAAAGGCTCCAACATGTTTGTTTGCATGCATCGACCTTGGTCATCTAACGGCAGCTCTCCATGCTGCATGATCTCTGGCAGTCTCCTAATTCAGTCTGTTATCCCTGAGGTCAAACACTATGATCTCAACCCAGGTTTTTTTCAGTCTGCCTCTGGCAACCCTACCTCCAACATTTACAGTTCTCACTTTTCTATGATGGTAATGTCTTATATTATTATAGTCTTAAAAATGACACATCATTATTAGTTATGGTACCACATGATTTCCTAACAAAATTACAGAGTGAGATGTGGAACTGCTGAGTGGATAAAGAGGAATTAATTGAGATGGTGTTGACCTGTACCAAGAGTGCACACAGACAGGGTGCCAAAGAAAGAATATGAACATGAAACTGAGGGCAATGTTGGTAGAGGCAGACCTTGTGTGGTATGGATGAAGAGAGTGGAACATACACTTAAGAAAGAGTGGGAAGAGGAAGAGGAATGTCTGAGAGTTGTGTTGTTGTTGCTCAACCCTGGGCGATTTGACTGAGCGGACCTGTCTACCACAGGTAAGCAACCACTCCTTAAGAGGATGTCTCATAAGTTCCCTACATCTCTGATGTTGTGTATGCATCACAGTGTGCAATGTGCTGTGCAGTGCTCCATTATGTGTGGTATTCTGTGTGGACCTAATCTACAAGCTGGGCATAGGCCTATGTTATCTGTGTGTGTGTCAGAGGCAGTGAGAGAGGTGTGTGAGGATAAGACAGCCTGAAGGCAATTCTGTCATGGCCATCTCCTGGTTCCTGGGAGGGATTAAGGTGTTAGAAGTGGCAGCGATGATCATCACTGTTTGGCCAACAATAATAAACTTAGTCTTCACAGAAAGTCAGACATTTCTAACAAAACATCAAAACTTTTTCCAAATAATGACAACTGTAAATTGGCAAATCAGGAATATGGCAATTTTATGCAATTTACTGAGGCTTACTGGCAAATACATCATATAGTAAGGAGGCTCACAACAAGAATTTCCTCTGACATGAATCCTTCTTTACCTGTAAGATGCTGAGGCCGCAGTCCAGGGTTGGGTCTGCCGGCGCGCACTTTGTTTACTGTGATGGGCAAGCTGTTTACGGCACTCAGGGACAGTGCCATACGCAGAATCTGACCACCCTGGAAATATCTCTAATTGTCAACCTTATGTCTGCTTTGTTAGGGTAATTCCAACTAAAAATGGGGTGGGTGCTACAAATAATGCTACTGTACTACTACTACTACTAAGAGCAGTAATAATAATAATAGTCATCATCATCATCATCATCTGGACCTCCTTTCCCACCCTAGGGCAGGGTGAGGAGTAGCACTGTCCAGACAGTAATAGTAATACTAATAATGACAATAATAATAATAATAATAGTAATAATAATAATAATAATAATAATAATAATAATTAAAATAATTTCAGACCTGGACGGACACAAATAAAAGTGACTAATATAGGTTAATGATTTTATTGACCTACACCATTTTAGGCAATTACGCCTTAATTACCATTCATCACAAATTACAAATCACTCATTACTGTTACCTTCCAAATTAACAGAGATAAAGCCATTCCAGGGCATTCTGTGACATATTAACCAGTCATACAAAATTAAAAAAAAAATAAAAATAAAAATAAAATCTGACCACATGGAAAACTAACCCTGAGTCATTTTTCCAGTACGATTTGTCTAGATTACATTGGGGATATAAAGGAGCGTTGTGGTGTGGTTGTGGATGTGATAGGAAGCGTTATGAGGAACATACTGAGGTGGTTTGGCCATGTGGAGAGGATGGAGGGTGAAAGACTGACGAACAGAGTGTATGTGAGTGAGGTGGAGGGGGGAAGAGGGAGGGGGAGGCCGAGGATGAGATGGAGGGATGGGGTGGAGAGGTATATGAGAGAGGGGGGTGTGAGTTGGGAGCAGGGCAGTGAAATGGCGGGGGACAGGGCGACTTGGAGGCGATTTGTTTGTGGCCACCCCAAACGGGATTGAGGCGTCTGGCAATAGATAGATAGATAGACATTGGGTTACCTGGGTGAAGTTAGGGAAGGGTAACATTTCTATACAGGAAAAGTTATACACAGATCAGTTTACCACAGAGGTCAATATTCTATCTGATTGTAGCACTAGTCAACAGTTGGCAACAAAAAAGTTTGTTACATAGTACTATCTATCTATCTACTGCCAGACGCCATAATCCCGTAAGGGGTGGCCATTTGCCTAAAATAATATATAATACATCATTCACATATTACCTAACATCCATTACAGTCACATACACATCTCACCCCTTCCAAGTAGCTGCCATCAAACAGTATTGGCGTGACACCAGCCGTATCTACTGACTGATGTAATACGTGAAATACGTATGAGGAGGAGACAGCCAACCCAGGCCTTCCCTGTTTTCCCAATATTTAAATGTTTTACCACCAATATCTACAACATCTACACATTATCTACCCCTCCAAAACATCTCCCATCAGTCAACAAAGGCGTGACACTCATTATAGCCTTTTAATAACACGGGATCTGAAAAAAATAATTCTGCATACGTATAACATCCAATCCATCTTCCCCTCTCTTTTCAAGGTACTTAATAAAATACCCATATGTTCTAAGCCCACCATCTACATTATCTACATATTACTTACCCCTTCCAAATAGCTGCCATCGATCAGCAGGGGCGTGACACCAGCCATGGCTTTAAAAATGGCTAAAATGTTCCTGATTACGTTGACAGGCAGTCCAGTGTCCACGCCTTTCCTTCTTCTTCTTCCTTGATGGGAAATTCTTGTGCAGTGCTATCACATTACACCTACAACAGTCTTTCACATGCCTTTTATATTATTTCAGTATTTATATTCTTTAAATCAGAAACACACAACAGGCCATTAAGGTATAATATGCAAAATTGAATCGATTTCCAATGCCAACATTAATACGGTTCTATAAAAACGTAAACAACCGGTCCTGGATTGTTAGCAAATTACTCATGACCTACCCAAACATACCCATGTTAGATGAAAAGCATCTAATAATGTCTAAAGCGAAATTATATAATAAATGCTGGTAGTATCACACTTGTTTTTGCACTGACTGGTATTCGAGCATCACTACTTCATGTTCTTATTTCCCATTTTAACCGGATTAGAGCTATATATTTAACAACATGCATTCAACAGGAACACAACTAGGGTTCATAATTATCACTAAAAACTGCACCCTATTGGCACAGTACATTCAAACTCCATTCATGTGCATAGACATCTGCAGTACTGTCCTGTACATGCTGCATTAATTTCATGCATCTATACTCTGTTTACTCTAACATGGCCAAAAACTGTTATTTCCATCCTGACTACAGAGATGTAACAATAGATTAATACTAGAATACGGTGAAAGACACAAGAAAGTGCTATGGAAAGGATGTAAAGCTGTAGTATCATTTTCTGGCTCTGCTATAGGAATTAAGCTGCAAAGGGACATAATCTGGGCAAAGTTAGGGCAAAAGAACTATAAGTAAGCTCACAGACCCAATTTTGTGATGCTGGAGAGGGCTAGTGTGTAGAGCCACAGATTCAGTATCACCAGGTCCAATTATGCAAACGTCCCTCAACTTACCATCTTCCAAGTCCTTCAACAACTTCCCTCTCAAGTCCCTCAATGTGTTCCCTAGCTCCCAAGGCCCTCAACTCACTCCCTATTCCTTGAAGAGAATGATGGAGTGCTGGAGAAGAGTAATCTCAGCCTGTAGTCCACTGAGTTCATGTCCAGATGGTACTACAGCTACAAACACAAACAAATGTATTTTTCTAGTGTTTGGTACTTTTTTCATCCTCTGTTCTTCTGTAAAAAAAAAAAAAATGGTTGCAATAATGAGGACAGTTCCTAAAGATGTCCAGTACAAAGAAAAATAACAGGGGCTTCAAGTAAATGAATGGGTGTGGTCCATTACAATAGCCACGTTGTTCATTTGTACTTCCAATGTCATATCTTTCTCCCTATTCCTTCCTTCCTGGACCCTGCCTCATCCCATCAGCTGGTGGGGAAAAAAAAAGAAACAGAATGATGATGCTGATGCTATGCTGATGCAGATGAAGTTGATGACAATAATGATGATGATGATGATGATGCTATGTTGATGCAGATGAAGTTGATGACAATGATGATGATGATGATGATGATGCTATGTTGATGCAGATGAAGTTGATGACAATGATGATGATGATGATGTTGCTATGTTGATGCAGATGAAGTTGACGACAATGATGTTGCTAATGATGCTGATGCAGATGAAGTTGATGATGATGATGATGATGTTGGTGATGATGATGATGATGATGCTACGTTGATGCAGATGAAGTTGATGACAATGATGATGATGATGATGCTGATGCTATGTTGATGCAGATGAAGTTGATGACAATGATGATGATGATGATGATGATGCTATGTTGGTGCAGATGAAGTTGATGACAATGATGATGATGATGATGATGATGATAATGTGATTGACGATGATGACGATGATGTATGTAAGTGTCCCCAGGCTCATCCCAACATGAAATGAGTAACAGGAGTCCTTAGAGGAAATAACTGAAATTTATAAAAACACAAGTGACCAGTATTCAAAATTTATTACACCAAATTAATAATCCAGAAAAAAAAAACAAAAACAATATTCTACATTCTCAAAAATAAAGAGTATTAAAACACATTCTTTTTCATCTATAATTTAATTGGGAAGAACTTAATGGGCATATTTAGGACACAGAAACTAGACCATTAGGAAGAAAACAGACCAGGATTTAGAGATGCAAACTAAGTGGCTTCGGAGAATCTAAACACTTCTACTTTGGTGTTTTATTTATGCTGGTTCTGTATTTATTTCATCATTGCTGCCACCTGATAATTTTATTCCTTAGGACTGACTTTTGATGCTGAAGGGGTTAATGAAGGCTGTATCTGACCCCTCCAGTGTATGGTATTTATCTTTGCTAATCCCTCCAATTACTTTATTTTTATTTCCCCTTGATTAGAACATTCAAGTTACAACAGGCTTTTAATAGTGACAGTATTAATGAAGGCTGTATCTAACCCCTCCAGTTTATAAAGTCTCTCCAAAGTTTAATAAAATCATCTGGAGGTTATCGTACATATATATACTATGTGACTGGAGTGAGGTGGTTAAATCAGTGGAAATATAAACCAAAAGTTTGATGAAAATGAAGAGAAATGACTTTAATACAGTGACCACCAGACAGAAAATGGTTTGAGAATTAATGCTATTTTAACCCATGGAGTGCTGCTAGTATTACCTGGCCTAGCATCCGTCCCTGGCTGGGAAGAAAAAAGTATGAGCTTTTCTTTCAGCTTTGTATCATAAAGAAGGTCACAATATATGACAGTGAAGAAAACATATGATCAATCTTCAATTAATGTAGTAGCAGTGTAAAGCAGCACAAGTGCGAGCTCATCAGGCAATGATGACATGTTATTACTTCCATAACATCACAAGCAAAACTGGGCCAGTCTTAGATGGAAATGGGATGATATGAGGCTGCTGCTATGAGATACTACCGTGTGTTTTTCTCAGCCACAGTGGGAGAATCTGAAGTGCAGGTGTTTGCTCTGTTTGCTTCATTTATAGGACTCCAACAAGCTTGCATGCACTGGCTGTGGTCACCTAATGATGGCTCTCCAAGCAGCTCAATCTCCGTCAGTCTTTCTGTTCAGTGCCTTAACTTTGAGGTCACACTTTATGACATCGTCCCAAGTCTTTTTCAGTCTACCTCTGGCAACTCTCATTTAAACTGTGACTCACCCCCCCGTTAAATACAGTTTGATCTATTACACAAAAAAAGATTGTGGAAGCGTAACACCAACACCACTCCCGCATGTGGACCAGTGGTTTCCACTCCATGGGTTATGAACACGGAGGAGTGAAAAAATGAATAGAACTGTCGGTAGATAAAAAAATTATTGATGGACAATTCAAACAACCAGAACACTTCCAATAGGGCTCAGAATACAAAAGACTGACAGGGGTGAGGGGAGGGAGAGGAAAATGGAAAAACATAAAATGGGGACAAAAGAAAACGGGGAAAAAATCAATCACATGAAATATGATGATGACAACAACAAAACTAACAACAAAATCAGAACATCAGTCATTGTAGAAAAAAAAAAAAGCTGTGAAGACAAACTTAACAAGAATAATGATCAACAGACTATATGAAGGAAAAGGGATACAAACGTAGGCAAGGTGACAAAATAACTCATCTGTGTCCATCTCTTCAATGCAACAGTTATCCAACATCTCCAGTCCTTCATGTTTGCAACAGGTCAACTCTGGAACTATACCCATCCCCAATGCCATCCCTTTGTGTCCTATATAAACAGGAGTGTAGGGGCTATTCTCCCTTCCTTCCTTCTTCCATCATCTTTCCTGCCTTCTCTTCTTCCTACCATCGTTCCTGCCTTCTCTCCTTCCTCCTTCTATCATCCGTTCTGTCTCCTCTCCCTCTTTCCCTCCCTCCTCCTTTAATTGTTCCTGTCTTCTTCCTTCCTTTCTTCCCTCTTTCTTTCATCCCTCCTGTCTTCTCTCTTTCCTTCCTTCCCTCCTCCTTTCATCCTTCCTGTCTCCTCTCCAGCACTAGATTACTCATTTCAGACATTTAAGGCAATTTCCTCAGTCTGTATTTCCCTCTACCTATGACCTCCAGTCTTTTGAATGTAATGTGTCCAGGCATCTAAAAAAAAAACAGACCTTTATTTTCCCTTACTTTTATTCAGCTTTTTCCTGGAGAGAACAACGTATTTTCCAGCCTCCTAGTACTTTTTTTTTTTTTTTTTGCATGAAAGAAAAAAAAGATCTAATTCATTTCCTTCTTTTTTGCATGAAAGAAAAAAAAAAAGATCTAATTCATTTCTTTCTTTTTTTGCATGAAAGAAAAAAAAAGATCTAACTCATTTCTTTCTTTTTTGCATGAAAGAAAAAAAGAAAAGATTA
The DNA here is from genome assembly GCF_032717465.1 of Coenobita brevimanus. NCBI lineage: Eukaryota > Metazoa > Arthropoda > Malacostraca > Decapoda > Coenobitidae > Coenobita > Coenobita brevimanus. Next base: position 1,619,446 of record NC_136970.1, read on the forward strand.
ACTCATTTCTTTCTTTATGCATGAAAGAAAAAAAGATCTAACTCATTTCTTTCTTTTTTTGCATGAAAGAAAAAAAAAAGATCCAACTCATTTCTTCTTTTTTTTTTTTGCATGAAAGAAAAAGAGACTGATAAAATGAACTGACTAACAGACACAAAACTCAGACTAAGAAAAAGGGCTGGAGATGACAATGGAAAAAGGGCTGGAGATGATGAAGGAAAAGGGTTGGAGATGATGAAGGAAAAGGGCTGGAGATGACAAAGGAAAAAGGGCTGGAGATGACCAAGGAAAAAGGGCTGGAGATGACCAAGGAAAAAGGGCTGGAGATGACCAAGGAAAAGGGCTGAAGATGACAAAGGAAAAGGGCTGCAGATGACTAAGAAAAAGGGCTGCAGATGACCAAGGAAAAAGGGCTGGAGATGACTAAGAAAAAGGGCTGAAGATGATAAACGGAAAGGGTTGGAGATGACTAAGAAAACAGGCTGCAGATGACCAAGGGAAAGGGCTGGAGATGACTAAGAAAAAGGGCTGGAGATGACTAAGAAAAAGGGCTGGAGATGACCAAGGAAAAGGGCTGAAGATGATAAAGGAAAAGGGCTGAAGATGACAAAGGAAAAGGGCTGGAGATGACCAAGGAAAAGGGCTGGAGATGACCAAGGAAAAGGGCAGGAGGTGACAGAGGAAAAGGGAGGCAGATAATGGTAGCAGCAATAATGACAAGGACAAGTAACAGTGAATTATGTAAAGAAACAGCCACAGACAAGACCATTACAAAAAAAAAGGGTACTAAAGAAAACCGAATAACGCTAAGAAAGACCGAGAGTTACACAGAGAAGATGAAGAACAAGGGTAGTGCAGTTCATCACATCGAAGACACAATATTAAAGGTTGACGATGACGACGATGATGATGATTGTGCGGAGGATGGTGTGGGTCCTTCATCATCCTGTGGACCCAACACTTTCTGAACATACTGGGGGTTCACCACAATCTCCTCCTCCATCGTCTGCAGCCTTCTTTCCACTTCCATACAAAGCTGCATCTGTGGCGGAGACGAGACATGAAGCTAAAGGCTGCTTACTGAAGGCCTCTTACTGCCACACACAAAAAAGTAATATTTCCCAAATCAACTTAAATTTGTTTGTAACGCCCATATTGTTTAAAATGCTCCAATGTGTTTGTATGCATAGGCCCTGGTCACTTAATGACAGCTCTCCATGCTGCTTGATCTCTGGCAGCCTCCCTATTCAGTCCCTTATCCCTGAGGTCACACTCTTTAACCTTGTCCCATGTCTTTTTCAGTCTGCCTTCCACAACTCTACCCCAAACATTCAGAGTTCTCACTTTCTGTGCCTAGCTGGCATCCTCCATCCTCTCCACATGGCTAAACTATCTCAATCTACCCCACCTCACCACAGCACCAATACACTCCACTCCTATCCTTCCTCTCAACTCCACATTCTCATCACAAATCATCTCAATCTGCCCCTCCTCACCACAGCACCAATACATTCCACTCCTATCCTTCCTCTCAACTCCACATTCTCACCACATTCTCACCACAGACCACCACAATCTGCCCCTCCTCACCACAGCACCAATACATACCACTCCCATCCTTCCTCTCAATCTACCCCTCCTCACCACAGCACCAATACGTTCCACTCCTATCCTTCCTCTCAACTCCACAGTCTCACTACAAACCACCACAATCTGCCCCTCCTCACCACAACACCAATAACTTACTTCCTTATCGAGCTGTGACATCATGGCCGGCGAGTTGTATTTTTCAGGGTTGTCCAGGAACACCACCATGCCGTCGCGCTGGTTGATGCTGGCGTGGATCTCACCGTCCTCAATCTGGCGGACGTGGAAATAGCATCAACGGTGTCATCGCTTACCATCACCATCAGTATCATCATCATTATTATCACCATTATCATCATCGTCACTAACATCATATCATCATCACAATCCTCCTCATCATCATCATCATCATCATCATCATTTATCTATCTATTTATCTAACTATTGCCAGATGCCTCAATCCCGTTCAGGGGTGGCCACAAACAAATCGCCTCCATGTCACCCTGTCCCCCGCCATTTCACTGCCCTGCTCCCAGCTCACACCCTCCTCTCTCATATACCTCTCCACCCAAACCCTCCATCTCATCCTTGGCCTCCCCCTCCCTCTCTCCCCCTCCACCTCACTCACATACAACCTCCTCGTCAGTCTCTCCATCCTCTCCACATGGCCAAACCACCTCAGTGTGTTTCTCCTAATGCTTCCTATCACATCCACACCACAATGCTCCTTCACATCCTCATTTGTCAGTCTGTCTCTCCATACCATGTGTAGGATATATTTCTGGGCCTCCTGTGGTGATGACAACTGGACCCTGTTGGCCACGTCAGCGAGGGAGAGGGTGAGGAAGGTGCGAGTCAGGCGCTGGATGTTCTTCTTGTACAGGGCGCTCAGGCACTGCTTCACCAACCCCATGTTTTGGTCCCTGGAAAAGAGAGCGGTATTTGTTTATCGTCATCATCGTCACTGTCATCGTCATCATCATTACTATCCTCCTTGTCCTCCTCCTTTTCATTATCACCATCACTGTCCTCCTCCTCCTTTTCATCATCATCATCATCATCATTGTCCTCCTTCTTTTCATCATCACAATCATTATCATTGTCCTCATCTTCCTTTTCAACATCATCATCATTATCATCATCATCATCATCATCACGCCACATCTTTCACCTTTAAAAGTCACTGCAATAAACATCATTATCATTACTATATACTGTATATTCTTGTCATGACCTCAATCTCATGTGAATGTGAACCCAGTGGACTGTAGGCTGAAGGTATCATTCTCCCGCAGTCCATCCTTCCTTCAGGGGATAGGTAGATGAAGGTTGTCCGTAAAACTATCTATTTATCTATCTATCCATCTACACCCAAACGCCATCCCGTAAGGGGTGGCCATGAACAAATCACCACCATGTCGCCCTGTCCTCTGCCTTTTCACTGCCCTCCCCCCAACTTACACCCCTCTCTGTAAAGCCGCTATCCGATTATATTAATGCCACTACATGAAGAGGGAAGCCTTCAGGTGGTGACACTGATATGACTAATCAGTGGAGATACCTGGTTATATAAATGCACCTTAATAAATATATAAATAAATAAATAAAATAATAATAATAGTAAATGGTGGGCTGTGGAATAAGGGCAGCTTCAGCCTGCAGTCCACTGAGTTGACATGTAGATGAGTCTTGGGTCACCACTACTAATACTATTACAACTGCCAGGTTCTACTACTATGGTACTACTATTACTGCTACAAATACAACAACCACTACTACTACTACTACCACCACTACTACTATCACTGCTACTACTGGTATGACTTCTATTACTATTAGCTACTTCTATTACTATTACTACTACAACTACTACTACAAATACAACCACTACTACTACTACCACTACCATACTATTATTACTGCTACTATGACTTCTATTACCACTATTACTATGACTACTATTATTACTGTTTTTACTTCTATTACCACTACCACTACCACTCACCTAACAAAAGTGTCGTGGTTCTTGTTGATGACGGCACACACTTTATCGGGACAGTTGGTGATGAAGGCAGAACCCAGATCCCAATACACCTGACTAAGTGGCTTGATGAACCGCGTTACCACCAGCGATGCGTACTTTGGGATACGACCAATCTGATAAGGAAAATATCATCAGCATGACTTTGTATGGCCTAATAATAATAATAATGACTAATAACATGTAATAATGATAAAAATAGTAATAGTAATGATAAAATAATTGTCGTATTCTTTACAAAGGCTTCAACAAGCTCACATATATCAGCCATAGTTATTTCAAGGTGGCTCTCCCTGCTGCTTGATCTCTAGCAGCCTCTTTACTCTGTCTCTTAACCCTGAAGTCACTCATTCCAAGTCTTTCTCAGTCTGCCTCTTGCTTAACATTCACATCTCTCACCCTCCACACTCAATTATCCTCCTCCATCCTCTCCACATGCCCAAACCACTAAATTTCCATACCGCACCTTGCCCTCAAGAATGCGTGTCACCCTCCACACCCAGTTATCGTCCTCCATCTCCACATGCCCAAACCACCCATTTTCCATACCTTGCCCTCAAGGATGAGTGACACAAGGATATACTTCTTGAACGCCTCCAGCATGATGTGAGAGACGGCGAGGGCAGGGGTGGTGATGCAGACTCTGAAGAAGTACTGGGCTCGGTCGTAGCTCTTGACGGCCGTGTAGATCATCCCTCCATAGTAGTAGTAAAGGAGGAAATGCTTGACATCATAGTTACCACGCTGGAAGGCAGAAACCAGTGTTATTTGTAGTGTAATCACCATCATAATCCATCCTTCAAACATCATGTATGCCTGTGATATCTTGTTACATTTGTGTTGTTCATACAGACTCTAACATGCTTCAGCCTTGGTCACTTAATAGCAGCTCTCCATGCTGCTTGATCTTTGGCAGCCTCCCTGTTTAGTCCCTTATCCCTGAGGTCACACTCTATGACCTCATCCCAGGTATTTTTTTGGGTCTGCCACTCGCAACCCTACCCCTGATGCTCACACCTCTCACACCCAACTGTTGTCCTCCACCCTCTCCACATGCCCAAACCATCTCAATCTACCCTTCCTCATCACAGCACCCATACACTCCAGTACCATCCTTCCTCTCAACTCTTCAATCAATTAAGCACAACAGAAATTACCAAAATTATATGGGACATAAAGGGAAACTACGAGAACACCCTAACAAAGCCAACAGTGCTCCGTACCTCTTTGCTAATATCCATAATATCCACGTCCTAAGAATAACCCAGAGAATAGCCTAGTAATGCAAGCTAAGTTCCGTACCTCTTTGCTAATATCCATAATATCAACGTCCATAAACTTGAGTGCAGGCTTGAAGCACTTAGACATGAGGCAGAGGTGGAGGAGGTGGGCGTGGATGGAGGTGAGGTGGAGGGGGGATTCTTGGGTTTTGCGGATGGCTGTGCTGAGGACCTCAATGCCTCTCATGGCACAGTTACCGGCAACCAGGAGATCCGCGTAACTTCCACACAATTCAGCCACTGGAAAAAAGACCATCATCATCATTATCATCTGCCGCAAAACTTCCACACAATTCAGCCACTGGAAAAAAGACCATCATCATCATTATCATCTGCAGCAGCGACAGAACTCATCATGATCATCATCAGCCTGAACTTCACACCTAAGAATGGGATGAGGAAGGACCCAGAAAGCATACACAATGACAAACTCCACAACAGTAGCATGCTGGGTGCCAGCGTTTGCATCTGTGTGGGTGACGTGAAAGAGGTGCACACATGCATACCAACATACTCAGACACACACACACACACACACACACACACACACACATACATACACACACAGTACCACTCCCACCCCCAGACACACACAGGAACATAAATATACAAAGAACTTAATCATATACAAAGATCTTAATGATATCTGGTGCACAGATGATCCATATATCCCCCGAACCATTTCAGTTCTTGATGTTGTCTCTCTCTTTCTCTCTCTCTCTTTTTTTACACTTTTACTGAATAAAAACAATACTAACAACAACAATGCCCGAACTTACTCATATCTGGAGCATATTTAATCTGTTCCTCTGCACACACATTGACAAACTCTGCCACAGTGGCGTGCAGAGTGTCAATGTTAGCATCGGTGTGTGTGGTGTTGTGAAGCCGCACACACAGCACCGCCACCACGCCCAGGCTGTGGCTCTGGGGCTGCAGTGTTGCCAAAACCGTGTCTAGGTGTGCCACATTCTTGGCCAGGACCTCCGTGCTCTTGCTAACATACTTCACCACTTCACTGTAGTTCCCTGAAATGAGGTTTGTACTGCTACTAACAGGTATATCGGTGCAGTGTAGTGTTGGTTTATACAGATGGTCTGGGAATATGGAGGATGAAGGATGACAACTAGGCAAAGACTGTGAGAAAAGTGACCATCAAGGTTTTGAGAGGCAGACCGAAAAAGACTTGGGATGAAGACATGGTGTGTGACCACAGGGATAAGAGACTGAATAGGGAGGTTGCCAGGGATCAAGCAGCATGGACGGCTGTCATTAAGTAACCAAGGCCAATCCACAGAGCATGCTGGAGCCGTTATAAAGGACACAAACAGTAAACCCTCTATTTATTGAATTCATTTTGGGAAAAGCTGATGGTATTGCCAACACTCTGATGTAGCTGATGTTTGTTTGAGGGCTGGAGCCTATAACGACCATGGCTTGACTGATACTAAATGTCGTTCAGTGGATACCTAGTGGAAATACACCAGTTTAGAGTGATTTTTCATATCTGTGTGGGTTTCTCCTGTGTACCTTGACAATCTATGGATAAATATTTTGAAATGATTAAAACAGAATTGAAAAAAAAAAGAGAAAAAAATTACCAAGAACTATTTATTTGTCTCTAGTTTGGTCTATCAGCTGTCTGACCTTCTGTTTGACACATTTGAAGGTTGTCCCGTTGATTCACAGAGACTGGCAAAGCAAAAGTTCGGATCAATAAGGTCTGATATGTGAGGGTTTACTGTATTTAAGTTTCTACCTTTTTTTTTTTTTTTAGATTATATGACTTTTCCATACTTGTTAATGCCTTTACTATAATCATTTTACTCTCACTTGGCCTAAAACTGCCATCACTCCATCCTGAATGCTGTGCCGTACCGATAGTTAAGCACAAGATTATGATGCTAGTCACCAATAAGTGCTATGAAAAAATGAAACTTGGAATAGCCAATAAGCTATGCAAATATGCCAAAAAGGACGACAATCAGGGTCAGGTTAAGGTGAGAGAACAATGTTTGGTATATCTGGCAATGACACCAATACGAATACGCCATCATACTGTTTAATGGAGAGTCCTTCACCACGAGAAGTAGTTAAAGGGTCCGATTCCTTGACTGAGATGGTTTTAATTGCCTGGCAGTGCGAAGAATACAGCAAAACGATCTGTTATACTGAAGTGCTTTGGTTTACAGTCCAGAGGAACGCAGAATCCGGCCTCCCAGCTTTCTGCAAAACCTCATATCTCACAGAATTTAACTTCTTAATTACACAAAATCTCGCCATTATAAGCATTAACTTAGGCCTATTATCAGACTCGGTAATCTCCTACCTTGAGAGGAAAGTGAGGTAACATTATTGACGAAGTGCTCCAACGCTGATGCCATGTTTGTTTTGGTCTGAAGTTGGTCGCTTAAACTCCGGTGTCGCCTTTCCTTTAAGGACTGCCTTCTCGTTCAGTTTATTATTTATTTATTTATTTTATGATGGAGCCTTGGTCCCTCTGGTCACTTTCCCCTCGAGGTTCATTTGAAACGTGAGCCCGGTGGACTGCAGGCTGAAGTTGCCTTCCCTGCAGTCCACCATTCTCCTTTTAGGGGATAGGGAAGGAATTGAGGGACATTTGTAATCTGTATAACCAGGCAGAGGAGCCGACAAGTTATATCTGTGCCACCACGTGAAGGAGTTCCTAGAGAGAGAGAGAGAGAGAGAGAGAGAGAGAGAGAGAGAGAGAGAACAGCAATGAGAATAATTGGCATAAAAATAGAAAATAGGATGCATTAATATGTGTCTTATTGAGAAAGAACCTATAATTGGCATAAAAATAGAAAATAGGGTGCATTAATATATGTGTTATTGAGAAAGAACCTCTCTTTCTCTCTCATTCTAGATTATTATACTATTTTCACTAACTTGGCCTGAAATCTTGAATACCGTGTTGTAACAATAGAACTGAACTGAAATATTTATTATTGTAAAAGGTACAGAGTGCTAATTCACATGAATATGACGCTATTCACGAAGAGGTATGAAGAGCATATGTAGTGTCTCTGTCAGCTCCACAGGAACGAAAATCTTGGTCAAGTTAAGGCGAAAAAACTATGCTGTATATCGTGGGAACATGTTTGACACTGGCCCAACAGAATTTGACCCTTCCCTGACCTTGCGTTCATTTATTTATTTTTCAGCTATTTATATGAACTCGACTCCATTGCATCTGCCCACGTTGCAAGAGCCATTTTTGTCAGTGGAGTTTCCTTGTGACGCAGCACATCCCTTTGTGCTCTTGTTTCCACCTTAAAGGTACAGGGGCAGGAGAATATTTGGATCTACAACGCATAATACTGACTGGTAAATCCAATGGATTTCAGCAGGGCATCGAATCTCCTTCCTTGTTAGAGTTGCCAACTTGCCATGTCCAAGTTCACAAATACTGCTAAAATTGCTCATTGTGACTAAATACAAAATCTCTGGAAAATCGCGAGGAAAATGCTAAAAATTGTAATATCGCTAAAAGTGCATCTCCATGATATAGTTAGATTTCATGCAGATAGATGTAAAAAAAATTGACGCTAAATAATACTGAATATCTCTCCAGCTTGCTAAAATGATGCTAAATCGGCAACTCTCTCCGCTGCAACATCAACAGTAGAATCGAGTACTGCTTGAAGCTGATATTTACAAACGCTCCTAAGCTTCAATTCTGAATGATATTGCTTTTTTGGAGGTTTGTCTTTAATCACACAACTGCTAACTTCTCGGAAAAAAACAATTAAAGCGCATATTGAGAAAAAAAAGTACGGAAACAAGGCAAGTTCTGGTAATATTGTCATATTCAATTACTGCAAAAAGTTAGATTAGCATCCTTTATAAATAATATTCATGGCACATTAACGATGCTCATATGTTTCTTCTTCGGAATTTGAGAGTCTATAGTTGTACTGTATTATTGTTTTGGTTCTCAGCTGAGGTGAAGCAGAGGAGGTTGAAAGCTGACCCAGTTATTGTTTCCTGGATCCTACCATGAAAAATGAGCACGGGGATGGAGTCAATGAGGAAGAAGGTGTATCAGGCGGCCAAGGCGGGGTTGTCGCTGTCCCTGTACGCCCACCTGTCTGTTAAATCCGCCGCTGAGTGCCAAGAGCTGCTGGCCCAGGTAAGTTGATTACTCCTCTGCAGGGATGGGGAAATTTGGAAAGTCCTTGCTGGGATGTCATCATTTCTTTCGCTCTTCCTTTATTTTGTGCCACCGAACCTTGTAGAATATTTTCAACCCGATAATCCCCCGCGATAATGTCTTTGTGACAGTTCAAATAGCATTTTTCCCAATACGTCTGTTACAAATAAATAAATAACCGCTATATAGATTCATATGTAAAAGATTTATGAATTGAAATAAGGGATAAAAGACCATACCCAAAAGAATAACGAATTGAAAGTGAAAAAATACTTCAATATAATACTATTCACAGCCTCTATAGATGGTATTATTTTAGCTAAGGCATATTCCCTGGTTCTGAAGGGGCTGTTGGTGGTTGTATCTAACCCAGCAGATTCAAAATATCACTGGTTTTTTGGTCTGCTGAAATTAGTGGATATTTCTTTCTTTATTTATTTATTATTATATGTTTTTTTGAGAAAGAGGAGAGACTGGAATGGGGAGCAGTAAGAGGTACAGTAGTTTTGGCTGCTAAAATTAGAAGAATTATTATTACTACTATTATTATTATTATTATTATTTTTATTTTTTTTTATTTTATAGAGAATAAACTAGAATGGGGAATGGTAAGAGGTACAATAATTCAAGTGTCTCTCCCAACCATAGGGGCTTAGAATCATATGGAAACAAAATGGATGAAAACAATTACAAACAGGATGGTAGCCAGTCATTTTTGTTGGTTTTATTTTCCAGACCCATTCACAATATAATGACAAATTTTTCCTTCCAGTAGGTAGTGTCCATCAATATATGGTAATTTAGTTTTCCTGTGTGGCATTTCTTTTCATAACTTAGTCTTAGATTGGGATAGTCACACATTTTGGTTAAGTTAGTTTAGATTAGTTAGGTTAGTAAAATAGATTACTGTACATAGAATGTGATTATGTATGGTTAGACTACAAGAGTGAATGTGAGTTGGGGGGAGGGAGGGAAGACTGAAGATGAGATGATATGGAGAGATTGGGTGCAGAGGTATATAAGAGAAGGGGAAGACCGAGGATGAGATGAAATGGAGAGATTGGTTCAAGAGGTATACAAGAGTAGGCGGTGAGAGTTGGAGATAGGGCAGCGTGATGTCAGAGGACAGGATGACATGGAGGAAATTCATTTATGGTCACCTTTTCTGGGAATAAGGCATCTGGCTATTGATATATGATATAGGGATGGGTAGATAGATATATATGGATAGATAGGTAGGTGGGTAGATAGATACATGGGTACTTGGGTTGATAGATAGATAAATTAATTCTTCTGCTTCTGTAACTAGCTTACCGTTAGCTTCAGTTTCCTGGTATGTCCTTGTATCTCCATGAAGTCTTTTTATTGTAATTTTTCTTCAGTCTGCAGTCCACTGGGTTCATATACAGATGATTTTGGAGCCACAACAACAGCAGACTAACCTAATTTAACTTCATCTCTTCTTTAAAGGCTCCATCATGCCTGTGTGTGTTGGCCTTGGCCACCTAATGGCAGATTTCCTCACAGTTCAGTCTCTAGCAGCCTCTTAATTTGGTCTTTTATCCCTTAGATCACACTTTATGACCTCATCCCAGGTCTTATTTTTTTTTTTGTCTGTCTCTTGCAACCCTACCTGATGTTCACGCTTTTCAATTTCCACACCCAATTGTCATCCTCCATCCTCTCCACATGCTCAGACCATCTCAATCTACCACTCCTAATCACAACACCAGTATATTCCAGTCCCATCCTTCCTGTCAACTCTTCTTTCATAATACATTGATGATGATAATAATGATGATGATGATGGTATTGATGAAGATGATGATGATATTGATGATGATGATGATGATATTGATGAAGATGATGATGATGATATTGATGAAGATGATGATGATGATATTGATGAAGATGATGATGATATTGATGAAGATGATGATGATGATATTGATGAAGATGATGCTGATGGTATTGAGGCAGATGATGATGATGATGATGATGAGGTATGTTTGCAGGTGGTAGAAGAGGATGGTCAGAAGTGCACGCCTCTCATCATCTCAGCGCGCAACGGCCATGAGAAGGCCGTTCGAACCTTGCTTAAGTTTGATCCGGATTTGGAGCAGGAAGGGACGGTGAAGTTTGATGGATATGTCATAGAGGGTGCCAGTCCCTTGTGGTGTGCTGCAGGTGAGGAGAGAGAGAGAGAGATGGATGGAAGAATAATTTATAGATAAGTGAGTTTGACACAAGAAGAGGAAATGAAGGAAAGAGAGAGAGATGGAGTGAAAAATTGAAAGATAAGAGAGTTAGAGACAAGATAAGGAAACGATAGAGAAAGAGTGTGGAGGAAAATTGAGGTGGTGGTGATGCTGATGAATCTGATATGTAGTAGCTTACTGATATTTCACAGGATCTTGCATCTAGGACTGGTGAAGATTATGTGTGAGAGAGAGAGAGAGAAAGATGATGGTGATGATGATGATGATGGTGGCAATAAAACTAACCTAGCTATACTTCACAGGCGCAGGGCACCTTGGGGTGGTCAAGATGTTAGTACGTGCTGGAGCCAACGTCAACCACCCCACCAAGACCAACTCCACTCCTCTCCGTGCCGCCTGCTTTGACGGGCGGCTGGACATCGTCAGGTACCTCACTGACCACAACGCCAACATCCACATCACCAACAAGTACAACAACACGTGCTTGATGATCGCCGCGTACAAGGGACATGTAGATGTTGTACAATTCCTCCTTGAACTTGGTGCAAATCCGGATGAAAAGGCACACTGTGGGGCAACCGCACTGCATTTCGCAGCAGAGTGTGGCCATGTGAAAATTGTGCAGGAACTCCTTTCTCACGGGGCGGTGATCACGAAAAACGAGCATGGGATGACCCCACTGATAGCAGCGGCGGAGAGAACGCGGAGTGATGTGGTGGAGTACTTGATATCACAGCCGTATGTGACGAGGGAGGAGAACGTGGATGCGTTAGAACTGCTCGGTGCCTCATTTGCCAGTGATAAGGACAATTATAACATAGACTTGGCGTTTAAGTACATGATGAGAGGCATGCAGGAGAGGTTTAGTGATGAAAATGCAATTATTAGTAAGTATCACGAAGTTTGTAATTGCCCAATACCGTACTCATTCTGCTCTAATTTGGCCTAAAACTGCCATCTCTCCCTCATGAATGCTGGCTTGTAACATTAGATTAACAGTACAGTATGGTGCTAATCATGAAGAAGTGGTGTGGGAAAGCATGTAGAGCTGTAGTATTATCTTTTTCTGCCACTGAGCTGTGTGAAATAAGCAAATCATGAGGAAGTGGTGTGGGAAAGCATGTTGAGCTGTAGTATTATCTTTTTCTGCCACTGAGCTATGTGAAATAAGCTGCAGAAAGGTGAAAATCTGGGCCAAGCTAAAGACAGTATGGTGAATTGAGATATGGCTTGAAAGTACAGTTAATAGAGGTAAAATTGATGGTTTGTGAGAAAGGAGATTTGAGATTTTTGTACGTACCAGCATAAGAGGCATGGAAGCGAGATTTTGTGAAGAAAATGTGATAATTATTAAGCATTATGAAGTTTGTAATTGTTTTAGTGAATTACAAGAGGTGTGGTTTGAAAGTAGATAAATGTAAAGTGATGGTTGTTTAGAGAGAAGGTTACTTTTAATGTAATGTACTGGTGAATGGAAAGATATTTGAAAAGGTGGAAGAAGTGGAAAGCAGAGTGACACAAGGAGGAAAAGTGGTGGGTGATGTAAAGACCTTGATATAAGTGAATGGAGAGAGAGAGAGAGAATGGAAGTGGTGAAAGAGTTGATATTCTTTTGTGGTGATAGAAAAGAGGGAAATGAATGTGTGAAAGAAGTGGAGGCCGGAGAGAGAGAGAGAGAATGGAAGTGATGAAAAAGTTGGTATTTGTGGTGCTTGAGACAGATGAATGTGTGAAAGAAGTGAAGACTGGATTAACTGATGGAAGAAAAGTGGATGGCGCTATGAAGGCTTTGACATGAAACAGAGGATTAAAAATGGAGGCTGCAAGAGGATTATGAGAAGGTGTGTTAGTGCTCACATTAGCGTATGGGTGTGAGACTTTGGTGTGGCAAAAGTAATGCTACCTTGTTGCTGGCACTATGTTTGAATGTTAATATATTGTTACAGCAAAGCATTTGAGGTGGAGAGATGGCAGTTTTAGGCCTAGTTAGAGTAAAAGGAGTTTAGTCTGAAGAGGGGAAGAGAGGGAGGGGGAGACCAAGGATGAGAGGAAGGGAGGGATTGGAGGGGTATATGAGAAAGGGGGGTGTAAGCTGGGGGGAGGGTAGCAAAATGGCAGGGGACAGGATGACATAGAGGTGCTTTGTTTGTGGTCACCCCTTACCAGATTAAGGCATCTAGCAGTAGATAGATAGTGTAATTTATCCTACAACCTAGCCATCAGTCGAGCTGAAAGGGGTTACAAAAATGGATCAGGTTCAAGTACATGTAATTAAATGTAACACAGATATCAGTATTCATATTTAGCTCCAAAAATCACATATTGCTACACAAAATGTAGCCAGTCATGGAATTGTGTATGGTAATAGAGACATTATCATCAGTAAAATTTGGCACTGATAAGGACTTCCATAGGATGATTTGATAGGAGTGCTGGTGTGCTGTGTGACGAGCTTCCATTGGGTTTTGTTTGCATTGTTTTGGCTGTTGTTTTTATTATTATTGAATGTTGCAGCTGCACGAGGCTTACATGAAGGAGTGTTAATGCCAGCTTTAACATATGGATGTGAGACTATGGTGTGGCATGAAAATGAAAAGTCAAGAGTGAGAGCAGTGGAGGTAGGACTGCTGAGGAATGTATGTGGAGTACAGAGAGTGGATGGGATGCGAAATAATGTGATTCGTGAAAGATGTGGAGTGAGGAAGTCTGTGGACACCAGAATCGAAGAGAGTGTATTGAGATGGTATGGTCATGTGGAGAGAATGGATAACAACAGACTGGTGAGAAAGGTATATCTGAGCAAATTTGAAGGAGGAAGGAGGCAAGGTGGGCCAAGGAGAAGGTGGAGAGATATGTTGGATGAGTGTGTGAGGAAGAGAGGTTTGGAAGTCGGTGAGTCTAGGGTATTGACAAGAGATCGAGCTGGCTGGATGAATGTTGTGAAAGGTGCATGATCAGGGATTTGGCACTCCTTTTTAATGTGAGAGCATTTGGATTGTTTCTACTGGATACATTTATGTGAAGCTACAGAATGTGATGAAAGTTTTTTGGCGTATCAGATAGAGCCAGGATTCCGGGGGCTTGAATGATGAGCAAATGGATGCATGGCCCATTGGATTGGGCAAACTTGGGCTGTCTGGATGTTGCTACTCCTTACCCTGCAGGAGGTCTGGATGATGATGATGATGATGATGATTACTACTACTACAATTTGGTTACATTAATTGTGTGATAAAGAGAAGAATGTAGTGGTGGCAGCCATATAACCAAATAAGAGGGTGATATAATGCCTGCTGTGGTTCCCTTGTTAAGTGGATGGAAAAACATAGATGCTGTGTCCATCCAGAAACCAAACACACTCTTCCCCACAGCACTGTCTGCTGCAAGGGACATTGGTTGCATGGAACAGGCCTGCTGGAGTGGTGGTTTGCTTGCATCTTGTGGGTCAGATCGGCCAGACAGGTTAGGGTAACTCCACAACAAGTGTAGCTACATTTTTGCGTTTTCAGGAAAGCCCAAAGTGGAGCCTGTGGAAGCGTATGAGAGCCGTGTGGAGTGTGAGACGGTGGAAGAACTGGAGGCAATTAGAAGGTCCTCTGCGGCGCTACACATGGAGTCCCTCGCCATCAGGGAACGCATCCTGGGATCTCACAACCCAGAGGTGAAGGCAGGAGGGAGTGGCCTGTGTGTGTGAGTGGAGGGGGAGACCGAGGATGAAATGGAGGGATGGAGTGGAGAGGTATATGAGAGAGGGGGGGTGTAAGTTGGGGTGGGGGGACAGCAAAGTAGCAAAGGACAGTGCGACCTGGAAGCAGTTTGAATGTAGCCACCCTTTTAGGGAATAAGGCATCTGGCCATAGATAGGTAGATTATTGTTGTTATTAATATTATTACTATTGTTATTATTCCTGTTGTTATTACTATTACTATTATTATTATTATTACTGTTATTAATATGACTTGTTATTATTATTATTACTGTTATTTATTATTATTATTATTATTATTATTATTATCATTATTATTATTATTATTACTAACCCTCACCCACATCTTCCAGGTTCCCCACCCTGTAATATTCCGAGGCGCGGTGTTTGCAGACAACGCCAGATTTGACCGGTGTTTGCAACTGTGGATGCACGCGCTGAGACTCAAGCAGCTCAATAAAGTCTGTGTTATGAAAGACCTCTTACGATTTGCACAGGTACGTTTAAAAGGCTTCGTAAGATTTGCACAGGTACGTTTAATGAGCTTCTTAAGATTTGCACAGGTACGTTTAAAAGGCTTCGTAAGATTTGCACAGGTATGTTTAAAAGGCTTTGTAAGATTTGCACAGGTACATTTAATGACCTTTGTAAGATTTGCACAGGTACTTTTAAAAGGCTTCGTAAGATTTGCACAGGTACGTGTTATGAGCTTCGTAAGATTTGCACAGGTACATTTAAAAGGCAGCAAAATGGCAGGGGATGGGGTGACGTGGAGTTGATTTGCATGTGGCTACCCCCTATGGGATTGAGGCATCTGGCAATTTAGGTAGATAGATAGATAGAAGATGTAGGAGTGATATATAGACAGAAGATGTTGAGGTGATAGATAGACAGAAGATGTTGAGGTGATAGATAGATAGAAGATGTTGGAGTGATAGATAGATGTAGGAGTTGCCCAGTTCTCTCAGGTGATAGCAAGCCTCCCTAATTGACACAAATCCCTGGCAGGTGTTCTCACAAATGCTTCACGTTGGCGTCCAGCTTGACTTTGAGGCGG
Source organism: Coenobita brevimanus (assembly GCF_032717465.1). Lineage (NCBI taxonomy): Eukaryota > Metazoa > Arthropoda > Malacostraca > Decapoda > Coenobitidae > Coenobita > Coenobita brevimanus. The sequence goes on from NC_136970.1 coordinate 1,635,511, forward strand.
TGCAGGAGGTGCTGAGCGCGACGGTGGTGGAACTGCGGAGAAACAAGGAGAAAATACAGTGCCCCGGCCCTAAGGATGATGTGGATAATATTAAGGTGGGTAGCCATCCTCTCGCGTGATGTAGTGCTAGTTTTAGGTGTAGTGAGTGATAGTGTTAGGTTACGTTTAGAGACCTTAGATCATCCCGGCACCAGATGACGTGCCCAGGTTACTATAACGTACATAAAAACAACATAACACATAACACACATAACAACAACATAACACATAATACACATAACAACAACATAACACATAACAAAACATAACACATAATACACATAACAACAACATAACACATAATACACATAACAACAACATAACACATAATACACATAACAACAACATAACACATAATACACATAACAACAACATAACACATAATACACATAACAACAACATAACACATAATACACATAACAACAACATAACACATAATACACATAACAACAACATAACACATAATACACATAACAACAACATAACACATAATACACATAACAACAACATAACACATAATACACATAACAACAACATAACACATAATACACATAACAACAACATAACACATAATACACATAACAACAACATAACACATAATACACATAACAACAACATAACACATAATACACATAACAACAACATAACACATAATACACATAACAACAACATAACACATAATACACATAACAACAACATAACACATAATACACATAACAACAACATAACACATAATACACATAACAACAACATAACACATAATACACATAACAACAACATAACACATAATACACATAACAACAACATAACACATAATACACATAACAACAACATAACACATAATACACATAACAACAACATAACACATAATACACATAACAACAACATAACACATAATAACATAACACATAACAACAACAACATAACAACATAACACATAATAACACAAATAACACATAATACACATAATACACATAACAACAACATAACACATAATACACATAACAACAACATAACACATAATACACATAACAACAACATAACACATAATACACATAACAACAACATAACACATAATACACATAACAACAGCATAACACATAATACACATAACAACAACATAACACATAATACACATAACAACAACATAACACATAACACACATAACAACAACATAACACATAATACACATAACAACAACATAACACATAATACACATAACAACAACATAACACATAATACACATAACAACAGCATAACACATAATACACATAACAACAACATAACACATAACACACATAACAACAACATAACACATAATACACATAACAGCAACACATAATACACATAACAACAACATAACACATAATACACATAACAACAGCATAACACATAATACACATAACAACAACATAACACATAACACACATAACAACAGCATAACACATAATACACATAACAACAACATAACACATAATACACATAACAACAACATAACACACATAACAACAACATAACACATAATAACATAACACATAATACACATAACAACAGCATAAAACATAATACACATAACAACAGCATAACACATAATACACATAACAACAGCATAACACATAACACACATAACAGCAACACATAATACACATAACAACAACATAACACATAACAACAGCATAACACATAATACACATAACAACAACATAACACATAATACACATAACAACATAACACATAATACACATAACAACAACATAACACATAACACACATAACAACAGCATAACACATAATACACATAACAACAACATAACACATAACAACAACATAACACATAATACACATAACAACATAACACATAATACACATAACAACATAACACATAATACACATAACAACAACATAACACATAACATACATAACAACATAACACATAACAACATAACACATAATACACATAACAACAACATAACACATAACACACATAACAAAACATAACACATAACACACATAACAGCAACATAACACATAATACACATAACAACAACATAACACATAATACACATAACAACAACATAACACATAATACACATAACAACAACATAACACATAATACACATAACAACAACATAACACATAATACACATAACAACAACATAACACATAACAACATAACACATAATACACATAACAACAACATAACACATAATACACATAACAACAACATAACACATAATACACATAACAACAACATAACACATAATACACATAACAACAACATAACACATAACAACAACATAACACATAATACACATAACAACAACATAACACATAATACACATAACAACAACATAACACATAACAACTACATAACACATAATACACATAACAACAACATAACACATAATACACATAACAACAACATAACACATAACAACTACATAACACATAATACACATAACAACAACATAACACATAATACACATAACAACAACACAACACATAATACACATAACAACAACATAACACATAATACACATAACAACATAACACATAACAGCAACATAACACATAATACACATAACAGCAACATAACACATAACACACATAACAACAACATAACACATAATACACATAACAACAACATAACACATAATACACATAACAACAACATAACACATAACACACATAACAACAGCATAACACATAATACACATAACAACAACATAACACATAACAGCAACATAACACATAACAACAACACATAACACATAATACACACAACAACAACATAACACATAACACACATAACAACATAACACATAATACACATAACAACATAACACATAATACACATAACAACAACATAACACATAATACACATAACAACAACATAACACATAACACACAACAACATAACACATAATACACATAACAACAACATAACACATAATACACATAACAACAACATAACACATGACACACATAACAACAACATAACACATAACACACATAACAACAACATAACACATAACACACATAACAACATAACACATAACAACAACATAACACATAATACACATAACAACAACATAACACATAATACACATAACAACAACATAACACATAACACACATAACAGCAACATTACACACATAACAACAGCATAACACATAACACACATAACAACAACATAACACATAACACAACACAACACATACGGTAACAAACATAACACACATAATGAGGCTCTGCAGAGATCAAGCCACACAAAGATGTAGACACAGCGTCATCCATGCACCTCTGTTGCCCTTATGCAGGTTTAGATGCCTGGTGGTTTAGTGGGGTAAGGTTTTCCAGCCAGGTGTGACTCGTAAAGATTTGGGAGTGGTTGAAGTTTATGATGGTTTTGGAAGAGTTAGAATAGTGTTGATGTATTAATCACAGGTTGAACAACATTGACTCAGTCGGATACGTTTATGTGAAGCGACAGATCGTGGTGAATGTTTGTGGCGTATCCAATGGAGCCAGGATTCCAGGGACTTGAATGATGAGCGAATGGAAGTGTGGCCCATTGGATTGGGCATGTTTGGGCTGTCTGGACATTGTTACTCCTCACCCTGCCCTAGGGTGGGAAAGGAGGTCCGGATGATGATGATGATGATGAAGAATATTGCACCGTAAAAGCATCCTCATTTGTGTGTTGGAGCCCCACACAGATGAAGGTGCTTGGTGGTACTTAGTTAAAATACTGTGGTGCAGACTTTACCCTGTGATTTCTGAATGTGCCAGTTTAGTCCTTTCCCTTTTTTTTTCCTCCCTACATTTCTTGAGTTGCCAGTATAATTCTCAATTTTTTAACCTGCAGGAAGAAATGGCAAGCAACATGAGGGGTAATTGCAGTTTATAATGATTGTGCAACAGCTTAAATAGTGCAGAATTTGAATGTTTTTTTTTTATTAGCCAGTGTAATTCTGTTCCCTACATGTCAGCAGGTGGGTTGGCGGAGGGTTAGTGTCCCTCCCCGTAAAGCAACTAACTCAAACGGCCACCCCTTATGGGATTATGGCATCTGGCAATAGATAGATAGAGATAGATGTAATTCTGTTGTATTTTTCTCTGCAGGAGGAAATGGAAAGCAACATGATCACTGCCCTGTACCTGATAATGATAGTGATGTGCGTAGCCAAAGGACGATCCTCCCAGTTCAGCAGTGACGGTGGTGGTGACAATGGTGGCATGGGGGGCCTGCAGGGGGGCATGAGGGTGGTGGCGTTCATGGTGCGCGGCAACGATGGTAGTGATAATGGTAGGGGCGCACACCAGGTCCCTGCCATGGTGGAAAAGGAGTCCCAGATCCACCACACTGTTTATGGGTAGGTGACATCATATCTACCACACTATGTTAAATCCACCACACTACCTCAAATTCGCCACATTTCCTCCAGTCCA
>NC_136970.1:1645000-1657500 GCF_032717465.1 Coenobita brevimanus
CCTTTGCAGGATTTGGGTGTCAGGCTGTAGATAAATAGATAGATAGATAGATGGATGGATATATAGATAGATGGATAGATATATAGTCTTCATTACTGTCTTCCCTTCTCCAGGTGTAGCAGAAATCATCCTACGAACACAGAAGAAACTAAGTCTAAAGTGTCTGGCAGCCAAGGTAGTGAAGCTAAACGGGCTGGCGTATAAAGGAAACGTGCCCATCGACCTGGAGGCGTTTATTGAGCTGCACGGCCCTGGCCACGTCGATACCCTTGCCACACGACCCTCCAAGAGTGACCACAGACTATGAGGCTTTGGACGCGGTATTTGGTCTCGTAAGTCTTGCTGCAGCTGGGTGTGTGTGTGGATGGGTGGGTGGATGGATGGGTGGTATGGGTGTGGGTGGGTGGATGGTGTGTTGTGGTGTGTGTGTGTGTGTGTGTGTGTGTGTGTGTGTGTGTGTGGGTGTGGGTGTGGACAGGAAAGGGATGAGAGTTGTAAGTTAGTACAGTATAGTTAAAGGACAAATGTTTGCTTAATATCTCTCTTCTCCTCGTTGTCATTTTCCTCGTGACTAATATTCCTAAACTGAGAGATGCTTGCTATGTTTCTCGGCCCATAGATATCATACAGATTTTTCCCTGAGTGTTGATTTTCCTCTTATAGTGGGAGACGATTTGTTTGTGGCCACCCCTTATGGGATTGGGACATCTGGCAATAGACAGATAGATAGACTTGTCACTTTTCTCAGCTGGCTAATATTCCTAAGCTGATATAAACTTGGTATATTGTTGCACCAGCTGAGTAAATATTGAGTGAGGTTATGTTGATGGCTGATGAATTGATGGCTAATAATGTGCAAGGATGTCTGGATGATGATGATGATGATGATGATGATGATGATGATGATGATGATGTACTGGAAGATATAACAGCTCTAGGGCTTGTTTTTATTATTATTATTATTATTATTATTATTATTATTATTATTCTCCTAAGCTCCTCATGGGGCAACGCTGGATGAGATGATGAATGAATGAATGAATTATTATTATTATTATTATTATTATTATATCTTATTCATTTGTTTATTTTACAGGTAGAACTGGAAACAAGGGAAGACTCTGCGCGCTACTTTGACTGCCATCCTACGAAAAAAAGTCTGACTGTAACTGGGAAACTGATCTCCTTTGACATCCATCCTGCAGAAGAAAGTCATCACAACTCCCATAGGACAATTCTTCACTCCCATGCCCTTGTCTATCCTGTGAAATCATATCTTAGGTACAACAGGAATTAATCATAAACTTCGGGTAGAGAGAGAGGGAGAGAGAGAGAGAGAATAACAAAATTTTCCCTTATGATATTTCTCAACATTTTCCACCCATAACTAAGAATTTGTTTTGGAGGGTGAACAAGAAATCATGATATTTTAAACCCCCCTCTTGCCTAGTCTTTCCTGCAGAAATAAATCCCGGTCAATAAATTTGAATTGTGAGGAGGTTGGCAGGCTCTCGTTTTTTTTTAGGATAATTTTAAAGCAGGAAGTAAGATGTATCTGGCATCTCGTATCATTGCTAACTGCACTATAATGTGGGATGCAGGCTAACAGGATCTTTAAGTGCTTTTACTCTGGTTGTACTATATGCATTTGACTCTAACTTGGTCCAAAATTGCCATCCCTCCATCTTGAATGCTGTGTTGCCATCTCTCCATCTTGAATGCCATGTTACAACAATTGATTTAACTCTTGAATTTGGTTCTAGTCATGAAGAAGTGCTGTGGAAAGGGTGTAGTGTCATAGCATTGTCTTTTTCTGCCACTGAAATACGCAAAGTAAGCCGCAACGTGACGAAAATCTGGGCCAAGTTAAAGTGAAGAGGGTATAGTCAGTCATTGCCACCCCAGATGACTCTATTCAGCTTAGGAGAGAAATTTTATGCTGAGGCAGTTATAAGTTAATCTATCTGTCCATCTATCTGTCTGTCTGTCTATCTATCTATCTATCTATATATCTGCCCATCTACAGCCGGACGCCTTAATCCTGTTAGGGGTGGCCACAGACAGATCGCCTCCACGTCGCCCTGTCCCCTGCCATTTTGCTGCCCTGCCCCCAATTTAATCTAATCTATAAATAACACTATGTTTCTTCTAAAGGAATCCTTGTGCTGAAGCAGGAATAAGTCTCCTTGGTTACTAGTCAAATATATCCTCCAGTCTGACTACACCTGGCCATCACCTGAGCTGGAAGGGGTAGGGATCTTTGTCAGGAGATGGGAATGAGTCTCCTTGGTTACTATTCAAATCAACCCTCCAATCTGACTACACCTGGCCATCACCTGAGCTGGAAGGGGTTAGGGATCTTTATTATGAGGTAGGGATGAGTCTCCTTGGTTACTATTCAAATCAACCATCCAGTCTGACTACACCTGGCCATCATCTTAGCTGGAAGGGGTTAGGGATCTTTATCAGGAGGTGGGAATGAGTCTCCTTGGTTACTATTCAAATCAACCCTCCAGTCTGACTACAGGTGGTCATCGGAAGGGGTTAGGGATCTTTGTCAGGAGTTGGGAATGAGTCTCCTTGGTTACTATTCAAATCAACCCTCCAGTCTGACTACACCCGGTCATCGAAAGGGGTTAGGGATCTTTGTGAGGTAAAAATGAAGGGATTGTTTGTGTCTGTTAAGCTCAATAAAATCATTTGACAGGTGCAAGAATATAGCATGAAAAACAGTTTATGAGAGTAAAAGGATTTGAGAAGGTAGGGGTGATGACGATGATGATGATGTTAATGATAGTTGTATGATAGTGGTGATGATAATGGTGGTGGTGGTGATGGTGATGATGATTGTGATGATGGCTGGTGATTAATGTTGATAGTGGGTGGTGATGATAATGGTATTGATGATGATGGTGATGAATGATGATGATGGTGATGAGTGAAGATGATAGTAATGATTATGGTGATAATGATGAAGTTGGTTATGAAAAGGGGAAAGGACATTTGTTTTGTCTGCCATTTTTTATTATGTATAAGAAATATATATTTTTTTTTTTAAATTATACCAAAAAATAATCTTTAAAGGCTGTATCAAACCCCATCAGTTCGAAGTCTCTCTCTACAGCTGAAAAAATTGCCCAGGTACCAAGAATACAATAAAAAATACAGGATAAAATGCAGGATAGTCCACGTATAACACAGCCCTGTCTCGTGTGTTGTGGGTGCGGCTTAGTGTTACCAATGTCAGCCTTGTATTATTTTGTATGTCCCTGAACCATTTTTGTGCTTTGTCATGTTTAATTTTTTGACACATTGATTATATGCATTTTACTCTAACTTGGCCCAAAATTGCTGTCTAAACATATTGAATGCTGTGTTACAACAATAGAGTTAACCCTAGAATGTGGTGCTAGTCACAAAGAAGTGCTGTGGAAAGGATGTAGAGCTGTGGTATTGTCTTTTCCAGTCACTGAGCTACATGAAATGAACTGCAGAAGTATGAAAATCTGGGCCAGGTTAAGATGAACAGGGTATGGTAATTTTATGAAGCTTTCATTTTGTTGTTGGTCCTTTCAAAACAGAGTGAGCTGTCCCCAGAACACACGAGACTGGAGAGTGCAATTTACGAACCACCCTTTACTTCTCTGGATTCAAGAGCTCGTATTTGTGTTGGATAAGGAAGCTCCCTGACACCTCTTCCTTAGCGATTTATTTTTATATATGGTCGGTTATTATCCTTTTTATATATGTTGTCACTGCGGATTATGGTGATACTAATGATTTATGTAATACGGAGGAGAGTAAGGTGTAATAAGTTAAATGAGTCACTTAGAAAAAGGTGTTGGGGAGCTTCCTTACCCAGCAAGAATACAGGCTAAGGTATGAACACCGGCAGGACCCCAGTATAACGTGCACAGAGTTTAACGATGGCGAAACCTATGTACGTTAAGATTTATATTATTGTTATTATGTATGAATAAAACCAATGTCTAGTGAAACAATAAATAACATGAAAACAGGAATGGGAATTAATTTTTCCTCTGATTTTGAAAACTATAGATGTTCAGTAAGTATCCAAAGAGTGCATAATAGTCCACCTCTTCTGTTTCACTTCCCCCTGCTGGCTAATATTCCAAAGTTGAGAGGAGCTTAGCATATTTCTCAGTCCATAAATACAGAAGTTTGCCCTATGTGCTAAGGGGTCTTTGTATGCAGCATGTGGTAGGAGTGTAATGCTGTATGGCAGTGAGACCTGGGCAGTGAAGGAGGAAGATATTCGCCGGCTCAGGCGTACAGAAATGACAATGATTAGGTGGATGTGCAGTGTGTCCCTGCATCCAAGGCCTGAAGGGGCTGGGTTTACAATGGAAGAGTTGAGAGGTAGGATGGGACTGGAGTGTATTGGTGTTGTGATGAGGAGAGGTAGATTGAGGTGGTTTGGACATGTGGAGAGGATGGGGGATGATAATTGGGTGAGGAAGGTGAGAAGTGTTAATATTGGGGGTGGGGTTATGAGGGGTAGACCGAGAAAGACATGGGACGAGGTCATTAAGTGTGACCTTAGGGTTAAGGGACTGAACAGGGAGGCTGCAATGGATCGTGCAGCGTGGAGAGCCGCCATTAGGTGACCAAGGCCGACACATGCAAGCATGTTGGAGCCTTTAAAAACGAAACGAATATTACACCTCCTCTACTTGTCCTTTTTCCTCCAAAATTTCATCTTTTTCAACCTGTCACTTCTCCCAGCTGGCTAATATTCCTAAGCTGAGCGAGGTTTTGGTATATTTCCCAGTCTTTAGAGATAAAAGTTTGCCTAATATTTCACCTGTTGTTACTTCTCCCTGCTGGGTAATATTCCTAAGCTGAGAGAGGCTTGCTATGCGATGGTGATGGGATACAAAAGATTTCCTAACAGTTTACCTCTTGTCACTTCCCTCTGCTGGCTAATATTCTTAAGGTGAGAGAGGCCTGGTGCATTTCTCTGCCCATAGATACAAAAGTTCGCCTAAAATTTCCCCTACTTGTTCCTGAAGTCAAGAGTGAGAGGAGTGGAAATGAGACAGGCATGTGGAGAGATGGAGATAAATGACGAAGTGAAGGTACATTGTAGTATTGATGGGGGTGTATTTGCAATGTACTGAATTAGCATTTGGCTATATGGAAAGAATGGAGAGTGAGAGACTGACTAGGAGTGTATGTGAGTGAGATGGAGGGGGAAACTGACACTGAGATGGAGAGGTATAGGAACGAGGGTTGTGTGATAGAGGAAGAGCGGCGTGGTAGCCAAGAACAGGGTGGTATGAAATTGATGTATTGACCACTCCTTCTGAGATTAAGTCATGTGGCTAGAGATAGACTGACACCAATAACGATATACATTAGACAGACAGAGATAGATAGCTAAATAGATAGAAATATACAGATAAAAACATATAGCCATCTAAAGCACTAAAACCAACGCTAAAACATCAAAATAGCCGATAACACAGATAACCACATAGATAACATGATAAAGCATAGGGTTGTGCTGTCGATGGATTTGGGGGTATTGTAATGCCTCTTACGTGGCGATTTATTCTATATTATGTAATATTGATACGCGTTTCATATTTTGCAGGTGCTTCTCATATACTCTTTGGGATTGTTTAAATTTGAATACGTGCGTCGGAGATTGTCACGTAAATTTGCGAGTTATTTTTGTCTTGTTTAGGTGAAAAATTATTAGATAAAAATATTGTTATTGATTTGGTGCTCTGTGAAATGCTAAATCTAGACAAATTACGTGAAGAGATTATTGATGAGGTAGGTAGGCACGGATGTTCCTTTTTGGGAGGTGGGGGACGTGGGGGTGTACTTCCCTCATTTCCAGTACACCACTGATTACTGATGATAAAAGAACAATGTTATCTGCTGTTATTTACCGATCTATATATAGTATACATATTACATGTATCCTACGGTGAAATTATTTGAGTGAAGAGTGTGTGGCGTGAAAGGATTGAACTTACTGGTGAGTCTCTTGAGCTTGTGGAAGAGTTTTGTTATTTGGGAGACATGTTACGTGCTGGAGGTGGGGCAGGAGCTAGCTCTGTGGCTAGTGAGGAGTGGTTGGAAGAAGTTCAGGGAGCTCTTGCCTTTCTTGACACTGAGAGGGCTTTCCCTCCGTGCTGTGGGATCTTTGTATGCGGCATGTGATAGGAGTAATGCTGTATGGTAGTCACAAATGGACAGTAAAGGAAGAGGATATTCGCAGGCTCGCGCGGACAGAAATGACAATGATTAGGTGGATGTGCAATGCGTCCTTGAGTGAAAGGCCTGGAGGGGCTGGGTTTACGATGGAAGAGTTGAGAGGTAGGATGGGACTGGAGTGTAATGATGTGATGAGGAGAGGTAGACTGAGACGGTTTGGGGAGAAGATGGGGGATAACAAGTGGGTGCAGAAAGTGAGAGGTGTTATTGTTGGGGGTAGGGTAGTGAGAGGCAGAACGAAAAAGACCTGGGACGAGGTCATTGAGTGTGATCTCAGGGTTGAGGGACTAAATAGGGAAGCTGCCAGAGATCGAGCAGCATGGAGAGCTGCCATTAGGTGACCAAGGCCGACACATCCAAGCATGATGGAGCTTTCAACGAACGAAAACGAAAACGATGAGGGATTGGTAATAAATTCTGAAGGATTTGAAACTGAGTCGCCATGAATTCAAACTTGTGATAATATAGGCCAGCTAGGAGTCACATACCCCTCCCCCCTCATTTATCTAAGTGCTGGATCTGGCCCTGTTATGGTGACCTCGGCTTGTTCATTATATAAGTCTTCCTGATAACGTGACTTTCACTCCATGCGATACGATAAGGAATAAGATAATGCAAGGGTGTAATAGAAAATAAATCGCTAAGGAAAAGGTGCTCAGAGGTCTCCCATGCTAGAGACTATTGTTCATTGTTCGCGTTATCTCTTAGCTGATTAAAAAATGTTCAGCTTTATTACACAAATGAATGAAAGAACTTTCTGTTTATCATTTTCTTGAGAGAGAGAGAGAGAGAGAGAGAGAGAGAGGTTGTCGCGAGTGTTTTCCTTTAGTCGCTTTAATTTCAGAGAGAGAGAGAGAGAGAGAGAGAGAGAGAGAGAGAGAGAGAGAGAGAGAGAGAGAGACAGAGAGAGGTTTTCCTAATATGAGTATGTTGCAATATGTTGTTAAGTCTTGTAAGGAGAGAGGGGGAGATGAGTTGGTCACCTTCACGTTGTGGCACTGATATAACCGGGTGGATCCTCTGCCTGGTTATATCAGTGCCACCACGTGAAGGCGGCCCATTCCAAAATCGCTTTTGGCGGGGTAGAGAATTGTTTCAACGTTTTCTCCAAGAATAAGAGCAGGATTAAGGTAGTAAGCACGCGTTACTCTCATATAGCTGACGCTCTCGACGCAGGTAAATATTGTCATCGAGAGAGAGAGAGAGAGAGAGAGAAGATTGCGTAATTTAAAAGGACTGTACCGATGACGCGAAATAACACGAGAGGGAGCGGTGGGTGGCTGCGTAATTTTAAAGGATATTCTAGAGAAGATCTGGAATATTCTAGCGAAAATTGATGTGAGAGAGAGACGCGGGGGGAGGGGCCTGCCGGAGGTGGGCGGAGTTTGTGAGCGAGCGAGAGAGGGAGATAGAGAGAGACTGGAGGGAGGGAGAGCTACCATGTTTGGCGTGCGGGGTAGTCTGGGCGAAGGATTGACGAACGGCGCACCTCCTTTCCCTTTTTCCTCTTTTATTCCTTCTTTGCGTATGGCCTGGACATTAATTTATCATCCCTTCCTATCCCCCATTTCCCTGGGACGCCGCTCAAGTGCTAAATAACCCGCCATTCCCCGTGTTTTCGAAGTTTTTAAAAGAGTGTGGTTGTCGGTGCATCTCCGGATTTTTAAAACTGAAAAGCCCAGAATAAGTTATATACCTATTTTTTGACTCCCATGAATAGTTTACCCCCAACCCCACCCCCTTGCTCATTCGCTGCCGTCCTGTAAGTGTTTAAGTGTTGAAAAAATACAGGTAAACGCAAGTGCCTGCAACTTAAGTGTCACATCTCGGTCACTAAGGGCGAAGAGGCCACTGGATCCTGAAGAAAACTGGACTTCATTGCGCCACCGATATTCTTCCTGATTGCAAGGTAGGTGTGTCTAATATTTCTGCTTTTTTGGAATTCTGTGGTTCTATGGCATTTATATTTTTTGTAACTATAAATACAGTGTGGGTTTGTGGATTTTGTGTATAGTTTTAGCTTGGTATGTGCGTTTGTTGCGTGTATGTTCGTATATGTAGATACATGTGTATTTTTGAGAATATATAAATTCGTATATGGAAAGCTTTATCAGTAGTTACAGGATTTACTGATGTAGATGTGTTTGTATTATGTATTGTTCAAGTTTGTGGTGTATGGAAACTCCTGTAGCCTTGAGAGATTAATAGGGGAAAAAATGGCACAAGAATGCATATCAGATGAATAACATACATTGCGGAAGGCCATTTGGTACATGTGCATTATATTTTGAAATTGTATACCTTAATTTTGGTACTCAAAATTCAAATATTTAAATTATTCAACGGTATAACCACGAAAAATGAGCAGAGTGAATGTAGAGAGTATGTATGTCACATGAATAATACAGGCTAGGTGAGAGAGAGAGAGAGAGAGAGAGAGAGAGAGAGAGAGAGAGAGAGAGAGAGAGAGAGAGAAGGTCATTTAAAAACACGGTGAATGCCAATGTAGGTTACGTCAACTTAGCCCCAATAAAGACCATTTTCCTTATTCATTAGATGTGATTTTCGTCTTTATTGAAGCTGAGTATATGGAAGAATTGATAAAGCATATTTTCTTATTGATTTTTATGGGAACTTCGCTTTTATTGGAGGTAAATTTATGTGAGAAGTCAGTAAAGCGGTTTTCCTATTGATTTACGTAGGATTTTCGCGTTTATTGAGCCTAAATTTATGGGAGAATCAGTATGGCTCTTTTCTTTCTATTTTATGTGGGATTTTCGTCTTTACTGAAGCTAAATTTATGGGAAAATGAGGACGGGAGATGGGTAGCGAAATGGAAACAGGAAAATGAGAGAGAGAGAGAGAGAGAGAGAGAGAGAGAGAGAGAGAGTGAGAGAGAGAGAATGATGAAAATAAAGGTAATAGATGGAGACAGATGTGTGAAGGCATTTTTCATCTTATATGAGAGAGAGAGAGAGAGAGAGAGAGAGAGAGTTTGGTAAGGAAATAAATGATTGAAGGCATTGCTGCTGTGTAGATGGATAGATACATAGATAAATAGACAGACAGATATCGTTAGATGGAGAGGGAGAGGTGGATAGACAGAGGTATGGATAGATAAATAGATATATATATATATATACAGACAGATAGATAGACAAGTGGATGGATGAATACTGATAGATATGTAGGAAGATGCTGGTAGATAGATATAGATAGGAAAGATGCTGGTAGATAGATGGATAGATAAATAGGGAAGATGCTGGTAGATAGGTAGATAGATAAATAAATAGGGAAGATGCTGGTAGAGAGATAGATAGATAAAGAGGGAAGATGCTGGTAGATAGATAGATAAATAGGAAAGATGCTGCTAGATAGATAGATAGACAGGAAAGATGCTGGTAGATAGATAGATAGATAGACAGTAATAGATACAAAATTTAAGGTTCATAGCCTAATAATACGTAGATGTCATTAATGTTAGTAACTGTGGCCATTACTAAGTTAATTGGTGGTGGAGAGGGGCGCCTTCACGTGGTGGCACTGATATAACGGGGCGGTGGAGCTGCCTGGTTATACAAAGGTCCCTCAGATGATAGAAGGAAGGAAAGGAAAGGAAAGGAAGAAGGGAGTGGACGAAAGAAAATAGAGGAAGGAAGGGAGGAAGAAAGAAGGAAAGATAAAAGAAGAGGAGAAGGAAGTACACAGGGGAAGGAAGAAGAGAAGGAAGGAAGGAAGAATGGAGAGAAGGTCAGAAAGGGAGGGAGGGAGGGAGGGAAAAAGACGTATGGAGGGAGGTAGAAGAGAGAGGAGAGAAGGACGATGGAAGGAGAGAGAAAGATTGAAGGCAGGAAGGAAAGACAAACGAAGGAAAGAGTAGGAGGAGGAGGAGGAGGAGGAAGGAAGGAAAAAAGAGAAGAAAGAAATAATCAGTGGAAGGAAACACAGGAAGGAAAATAAAAGAAGTTAGGAAAGGAAGGAAGGGAGGGTGTAAGGTAGGATAGGAAGGAAGGAAGGAAGGAGGAGGAGAAGGAGGATGGTAGAGAAGGAAAGACAGACGAATGAGGGAGGAGGAGGAGGAGAAGAAGAAGAAGGGAACAGGAGGAGGAGAAGAAAAAGAAGACGGAGGAGGAGAAGGAGGAGGGGGAGGAAGGAAGGAAGGTGGGAGAGGAAGGATTGCAGGGAGCAGCGCATGACGTCACTGCACCAGCACGTGTCATACCGACCCAAATCGGAGTTTCACTTTGAGCATTTTTGGCGGAATTTTGAGGTCGTATTTTTTATATATATATATTTTCTGTATAAACGAATTTGGTTATTTATCCACGTATTTATCTGCATCTGGTGAAGGAATTAGGAAGAGAAATTGAATATATAACGCAAGGGAAGGGGGAGGGGCCGAGTGACGTCATGGCTGATGCACGTGCCTGTCGCATCCCTTTGCTTACGTCACAGTCATCCGGTTTTGTGTTTATGTGGAGCAGGATATGTGGTGATACAAGCAGAATTATTGACCTTGCCTGTATTATTGTATTGGGTTATGTATGTATGTATGTATGTATGTACCGGATATGTATGTATGTACCGTATATGTATGTATAGTATGTACGTATGTATGTATAGTATGTACGTATATATGTATGTACTGTATGTATGTATGTACCGGATATGTATGTATAGTATGTACGTATATATGTATGTATGTATTGTATGTACGTATATCTGTATGTATGTATATGTATGTACCGGAAATGTATGTATAGTATTACGTATATATGTATGTATGTATCGGATATGTATGTATAGCAGGTATGTATGTATGTATGTACCGGATATGTATGTACCGTATACAGTAGTATGTACGTATATCTGAATGTATGTACCGGATATGTATGTATAGTATGTACGTATATATGCATGTATGTATTGTGTGTATGTATGTATGTACCGGATATGTATGTATAGTATGTACGTATATATGTGTGTATGTATAGTATGTAGTTATATATGTATGTATGTATGTACCGGATATGTATGTACGTATATATGTATGTATGTATGTACCGGATATGTATGTACGTATATATGTATGTATGTATTTTACCGTAATGTACTAGTGTATTGAGGCATGGTGAGATATTGTAGTATGGTGCGTTATATTAGTGTACTATGGTGAGATAGGGGACAGTATAGTGAAGGAAGATGCACTATAGTACAGAATAGTATAGTGCAGTATAGTGTAGTATGAGATATAGTGCAGTATAGTGTAGTATGAGATATAGTGCAGTATAGTGTAGTATGAGATATAGTGCAGTATAGTGTAGTATGAGATATAGTGCAGTATAGTGTAGTATGAGATATAGTGCAGTATAGTGTAGTATGAGATATAGTGCAGTATAGTGTAGTATGAGATATAGTGCAGTATAGTGTAGTATGAGATATAGTGCAGTATAGTGTAGTATGAGATATAGTGCAGTATAGTGTAGTATGAGATATAGTGCAGTATAGTGTAGTATGAGATATAGTGCAGTATAGTGTAGTATGAGATATAGTGCAGTATAGTGTAGTATGAGATATAGTGCAGTATAGTGTAGTATGAGATATAGTGCAGTATAGTGTAGTATGAGATATAGTGCAGTATAGTGTAGTATGAGATATAGTGCAGTATAGTGTAGTATGAGATATAGTGCAGTATAGTGTAGTAAAATGCAGTAGTGTAGGTTAGTGAAGCATGGTGAGGTACTGTATATTATTGTATGGTGAGATATGATGCAGTATAGTGTAGTATAGTAAAGCATGGTGAGGTATATTGTAGTATGGTGCGTTACGGTGCAGTATAGTGTAGTGCAGTGAAGCATGGTCAGGTAGTGCACTGTATATTATAGTATGGTGAGATATGATGCAGTATAGTGTAGTATGGTGAGGTAGTATATTGTATATTATAGTATGGTGAGATATGATGCAGTATAGTGAAGCATGGTCAGGTAGTATACTGTATATTATAGTATGGTGAGATATGATGCAGTATAGTGAAGCATGGTCAGGTAGTGCACTGTATATTATTGTATGGTGAGATATGATGCAGTATAGTGAAGCATGGTCAGGTAGTGCACTGTATATTATAGTATGGTGAGATATGATGCAGTATAGTGTAGTATGGTGAGGTAGTATACTGTATATTATAGTATGGTGAGATATGATGCAGTATAGTGAAGCATGGTCAGGTAGTATACTGTATATTATAGTATGGT
>NC_136970.1:1667500-1687500 GCF_032717465.1 Coenobita brevimanus
GAAAGATAGATAGATGGAGAGAGAGAGAGAGAGGAGGTTTGTGGAAGTGATGTTGCTGATATAGATGATTGTTGTGATGTTGCAAGGTGTGTGCGTGAAGTTACACACACACACACACACACACACACACACACGGGGCGCGGTGATGATTTTTAGATTATTACCTTCTCCCTCCTTTCCTCCCTTCCTCCCTCTTCCTCCCTCCTTTCCTCCCTTCCTCCCTCCTTTCCTCCCTTCCTCCCTCTTCCTCCCTCCTTTCCTCCCTCCTTCTCCCCCTCCCTTCCCTCCCTCTTCTCCCTTAATTTCTTTTTTCTTCTCTTCCCCTTTCCTTCTCTCTCTCTCTCTCTCTCTCTCTCTCTCTCTCTCCCCTTCTCTGTCTTACGCAATTCTCTCACACTACACTCATCGACTTTGCTCCACCCATAATGCGTCACACTGCACCACACCACACCACACCACACCACACCACACCACACTACACCACACCACACCACACCACACCACACCACACCATACCATACCACACCACACTACACCACACAACACCACCACACCATACCATACTACACTACACTACACTACACCGCACCACACCACACCACACTACACCACACCATACCACACCACACCACACACCACACTGCACCACACAACACCACCACACCATACCATACTACACTACACTACACCACACCACACCACACCACACCACACCACTGTAACTTGACCCAAACCTGCCATCTCTCCATCTTGAATGCTGTGTTAGAATATGATGCTAGTCACGAAGAAGTGCTAGAGCAGACAGGCCATGGAAAACAGATTAATGAAGATAAAGATAGATAGATAGATAGACAGCCAGATAGACATAAATAGATAGATAGACAGATATAAATAGGTAGATAGATAGGCAGATAGACATAAAAATAGATAGACAGACAGACAAATAGACACAGACAGATAGATAGATAGATAAATAGATAGATAGGCAGATAGACATATAAATTGATAGATAGACAGACAGATAGATAAATAGATAGACACAGTTCCATCTAAATAAACCAAAGCCTGTGTGTACAAAAAAAAATATATATGTTATTATTGTTATCAGTAAAGGTATAATTAGAGTGATAGATAAGGGGATTGGAGCGATAGATAGAATAGATAAAGAGATAGATAAAGAGATGCCTGTGTGTGTTGAGATAAATATATTATTGGAGTGCATGCTGATGGTGAGGGTATCTGTCTATCTGTCTATCTATCTATCTGTCTATTTTATATCTATCTATCTATCTATCTATTTTATCTATCTACTTATCTATTTTATCTCTATCTATCTATCAATCTATCTATTTTATCTGTCTGTCTATCTATCTATCTATCTATTTTATCTATCAATCTATCTAGCTATCTATTTTATCTCTATCTATCTATCTATCTATTTTATGTCTGTCTATCTATCAATCTATCAATTTTCTGTCTGTCTATCTATCTATCTATTTTATCTGTCTGTCTATTTATCTATTTATTTATCTATCTATCTGTATGGTTTATCTTTATATCTATCTCTGTCTATCTGTCTATTTATTTATCTATTTATCTGTCTGTCTATCTATATGGTTGTTTATCTATTAAATCTATCTGTCTATCTCTAAATATTTATCAATGCATCTAACCATCTTTCTGTCTGTCTGCCTGTCTGTCCATCATTTATCTATCCATCTATCTATCTATCTATCTATCTGTTTCATTAGAGCAATAATTATACCTTAAATGTATGGATTATTATTATTATTATTATTATTATTATTTTAGGAAGAAAATTATTAACTTATATAAGAAGTAATTAGCGTGTGAGGAGAGAGAGAGAGAGAGAGAGAGAGAGAGAGAGAGAGAGAGAGAGAGAGAGAGAGAGAGAGAAGCCTTCTGGGAACCCCCCTGACCACGCCACCAAACCTCTAAATAGAACCCAGTGTGGACTCTTCCGTCTCTCTCTCTCTCTCTCTCTCTCTCTCTCTCTCCTCCTCCTCCTTCTTCTTCTTCTTCTCCTCTTTCCTGCCATAATCTCTCTCTCTCTCTCTCTCTCTCTCTCTCTCTAATTACCTCTTAATTGCTCTATAAGGCGTTTAATATTTTTAATAAGTGAGTTTTTAATTACAATAAATTGGTTTATTAATATACTTATTGGGTGGATAGATAAAATAGATTGATAGATTGATAGATAGACAGATAGATAGAGAGATAGGCATATTGGTAAGTGTAGATTGGTAGACAGATGGATGAGAGAGAGAGAGAGAGAGAGAGAGAGAGAGAGAATGTGTTTGCCTCTGTGGAAGAATGTTTTCTTGCGTGCCTGTGTGTGTGTGTGTGTGTGTGTGTGTGTGTGTGTGTGTGTGTGTGTGTGTGTGTGTGTGTGTGTGTGTGTGTGTGGTAAATGAAAATAAGAGAGAATGTGTGTCTGTGTGTTAGAGAGAGAGAGAGAGAGAGAGAGAGAGAGAGAGAGAGAGAGAGAGAGAGAGAGATTTATATATTGGAGGCTTGCATGATATTAAAGATGATGAGGTAGGAATGTTAGGAGGAGTATACTGTAGGTGTTTATACAAGCGTCCCAAACACCTTCTCCTTGGCGATTTATTTTGGATATGGCTGGTTAATATCCCTTTGAACGTTATTTATGCAGAGTATGGCGATATTGGAAGGATTTATATAACGGCATAGGACAGTACGGTACACCAAAATAAATCGCGTAGGAAAAGGTGTTAGGGAGCTTCCATAACCGACGAGATTACGGGTCTAGAACTTGATACTAGTCACGAAGAAGTGCTATTTCAAGGATGTGAACCAGGTTAAGGGAAAGGAGTGTAGACATGATACCAATATGCTGAGTTTGAAGGATAGATTAGCACTAGATAATGGTGCTAGTCACGAAGAAGTGCTATGGGAAGGATGGAGAGCTGTAGTGGTGCTAGTCACGAAGAAGTGCTATGGGAAGGATGGAGAGCTGTAGTGGTGCTAGTCACGAAGAAGTGCTATGGGAAGGATGGAGAGCTGTAGTGGTGCTAGTCACGAAGAAGTGCTATGGGAAGGATGGAGAGCTGTAGTGGTGCTAGTCACGAAGAAGTGCTATGGGAAGGATGGAGAGCTGTAGTGGTGCTAGTCACGAAGAAGTGCTATGGGAAGGATGGAGAGCTGTAGTGGTGCTAGTCACGAAGAAGTGCTATCCTGTAGTGGTGCTAGTCACGAAGAAGTGCTATCCTGTAGTGGTGCTAGTCACGAAGAAGTGCTATCCTGTAGTGGTGCTAGTCACGAAGAAGTGCTATCTTGCAGTGGTGCTAGTCACGAAGAAGTGCTATCCTGTAGTGGTGCTAGTCACGAAGAAGTGCTATAGAAAGGATGGAGAGCTGTAAACTTGCCGCAAAAGGACGAAAATCTGGGTCAAGTTAAGGTGAAAGGAGTATAGTATCGTTACCCCTTAATTGTTTTTCTTTATCCGTTTTCTGTGACTCGAATTTTGTGTGTGTGTGTGTGTGTGTGTGTGTGTGTGTGTGTGAGGAAACGTAGACACTTTCTAACCTAACCTAACCTTTGTGTGTGTGTGTGTGTGTGTGTGTACGTGTGTGAATGAATGTGTCGCAGTGTCAGTGTTCGCATGTGTGTGTGTGTGTGTGTGTGTGTGTACTGTATGTAGGTGTGTGCGTGTCCCTGAGGCAGTATTGAGTAACTCCATGTGCATTTAAAGAGGGGGAGGAGGGGAGGAAAAGGAGAAGGGGAGGGGAAGGGAGGGAGGGGAGGGGAGGGGAGGGGAGGGGGGAGGAAAGAGAGGGGGGATATCTAGGACGAATACCCCCTCCCCTCCCTTCCCCTCCCCATCTTTCCTCCCCTTCTCTACCTTCCCTCATTGCTTCCCCTCATCTCTCTCTCTCTCTCTCTCTCTCTCTCATCCTTTCCTTTCCTTTCCTTCCTTCCTTTCTCCTCTTCCTCCTTCCTTCTTCCCTCCCTCCCCTGAACATTATCCTAATTTCACCTATTTTAACTTGACCTAATTCTCTCTCTCTCTCTCTCTCTCTTTCATCACGTTTCTTGTACCATACTCATTAAGAGAGAGAAAGAGGGGAGAGAAGCAAGGAAGGAGGGAAGGAAGGAAAGGAAGGAAAGACGATAGGAGAGAGAGAGAGAGAGAGACAGAGAGAGAGAGAGCCAGCACGGTAGTCTGGTGACCTCATTACTCTCCCTAACAATTTCCTTCTCTCTCTCTCTCTCTCTCTCTCTCTCTCTCTCTCTCTCTCTCTCTCTCTCTCTCTCTTTCTGTGCATCTATCAGTCTAGCTATATATATCTATCTGTCTGTCTCTGTCTCTCCATCAGGAAGGAAGGGAGGAAGGAAGGGAGGGGGGGAGGGGGAGGATGGGGAGGAAAGGAGGGAAGGAAGAACGAGAAAGAGGAAGGAAGGATTGTGGAGGAAGAAAGGAGAGAAAGAAGGGAGGAAGGAGGGAGAGGGAAGGAGGAAGAAGGAGGGATACAGATGGAGGAGGAGGGGAGGAAAGGTGGGAGAGAAAGAGGGAGGGGAGGGGAGGGGAGGGGGAGAGGGGAGGAGGGTCCATGGGCATTGAAATTCGGGCATGCAATACGAGAGAGAGAGAGAGAGAGAGAGAGAGAGAGAGAGAGAGAGAGTAATGTGAAAGTAACTAAGGTGGGAGTTTGCTTTCTCTCTCTCTCTCTCTCTCTCTCTCTCTCTCTCTCTCTGACCAAGGATGACTCGTGCCCAAAACGCCTCAAGTCTAAGCAAACAAAAGTGAAAGTTGCCAAGAGGACACACACACACACACACACACACACACACACACACACACACACACACACACACACACACACACACACACACACACACACACACACATATCCAGTCATCCATACATTGCCTCATTCGTTTCCATACCCATCCATCCATCCATCTCTCCATACATACATACATACACAGGCACTATCAGATACATACATACATACATACATACATACATACACACATGCATACATACATACATGCGTAGGTAAGTTGAAAGGAAGAGTGGAGAGGAGAGGAGGAAGGAGTGTGGAGAGGAGAGGAGAGAAGAGTGGAGTGGAGAGGAGATGAGAGAGAGAAGAGTGGAGAGGAGAGGAGGAAGGAGAGTGGAGAGGAGAGGAGGGAGAAGAGTGGAGAGGAGAGGAGAGAAGAGTGGAGAGGAGAGGAGAGAAGAGTGGAGTGGAGAGGAGAGGAGGAGGGAGTGAATAGTGGAGAGGAGAGAAAGGAGAGAAGAGTGGAGGAAAGAGAAAGAGTAAGATTTTTTAAAGAGTACAACTAGACGGTCCAAATAGGCGAAAATCCCCAGACCTTCTTTGTGTGATTCAACCTTCAGGGCACAAAGAAGACACACACACACACACACACACACACACACACACACACACACACACACACAGATAAAAGATAGACAGATAGATAAGTAGATAGGTATGTAGGTAGGAAGGTAGGTAGGTAGGTAGGTAGGTAGAGAGAGAGAGAGAGAGAGAGAGAGACTGTACCTAAAAAAGATAAGAACATGTTGATAACGAGGCAAGATGTGTTTTTCCGTCTCATTTATATAACATGATTTATTTTGTTATTTTTATCTGATTATATAATGATTCTTGAAGGATTCTGACACCTTAAACAAGAAGATTGATTGTGTGTTTGTTTGTCTGTAACGTACCGTGATTCTACACACACACACACACACACACACACACACACACACACACACACATGTTAGGTTAGGTTAGAGAGAGAGTGTCTACTTTTCCTCACACACACACACACACACACACACACACACACACACACACACACACACACACACACACACACACACACACACACACACACACACACACACACACACACACACACACACACACACAGAGGGTAGGTTAGAAAGGGTGTCTACGTTTCCCCACCTTATGTAACTTTTCTTGATCCTACCCAGGCCTTCGTAAAGCCTGGTATTGGCGACCACCGGGGAAGAGGAGGAGGAAGAGGAGGAGGAGGAGGAAGAGGAGGAGGAGGAGGAAGAAGAGGAGGAGGAGGAGGAGGAAGTCAAGGAGGTGTAGAGGAAAGAAGATTGTGTTAGAGGTGTGAGGAGGAGGAAGAAGAGGAAGAGGAAGAGGAAGAGGAGGAGGAGGAGGAGGAAGACAAGGAGGTGTAGAGGAAAGAAGATTGTGTTAGAGGTGTGAGGAGGAGGAGGAGGAGGAGGAAGAAGAGGAGGAGGAGGAGGAGGAGGAGGAAGACAAGGAGGTGTAGAGGAAAGAAGATTGTGTTAGAGGTGTGAGGAGGAGGAGGAGGAGGAAGAAGAAGAGGAGGAGGAGGAAAACAAGGAGGTGTAGAGGAAAGAAGATTGTCTTAGAGGTGTGAGGAGAAGAGGAGGAGGAGGAGGAGGAGGAAAATGGAAGATGAGAGAGAGAGAGGGGTTGATGTCTACGTCTCTCTCTCTCTCTCTCTCTCTCTCTCTCTCTCTCTCTCTCTGACACAAAGCACAGGACTCAAACATGCCTTATCTCGCCTTGAACAGTCCAATCAAATCCAGTTTCGCAGTGATCAGTCCCAAAAGAAAGAAAGAAAGAAGGAAAGAAAGAGAAGATAGGTAGATAGATAGATGGGCATAAAGAAATAGATAGATGAAAAAGATATATATAGAGAGAGAGAGGAAGGAAGGAAGGAAGAAGGGAAGAAAGAAAGACGGGAGGGAGGGAAGGAAAGAAGGAAGGAAAAAGAGAAAGGAAAGAAAGAAGGAAAGAAAGGTAGATAGACAGCTAGAACTAAATAGAAAGGTAGATAGAAATAAGTTAGAGAAAGATAGAGATAGAAAGAAGGAAAGAAAGGAAGAAGAGAGGAAAGGAATTAAAGAAGGGAAGGAAGGAAGGAAAGAAGGGAAGGAAGGAAGAAAGGAAGAAAAGAAAGATAGAAAGATAGACAGCTAGAACGAATAACAAGATAAGATAGAAAGAAGAAAGAAACTAATAATAAGGAAGTGCGTGTTGATGACAGGAGGTGTGTTTGTCAAATGGCTGAGGTGATGTCATTTGAGAGGCTTTCCACTGACGTCAGAACAGCAACCAGTCAATAGAAGTCACAGTGAAGTCAGTGTTATCATCCCCTGGCCAAATCTCGCATATTCTCTTTATTTCTCACCATTTATCGCTATATCTCACCATTTCTCGTTATTTCTCACCATTTCTCGTTATTTCTCACAATTTCTCTCTATATCTCGCCATTTCTCGTTATATCTCACCATTTCTCGGTATTTCTCACCATTTTTCGTTATATCTCACCATTTCTCGTTATATCTCACCATTTCTCGTTATATCTCACCATATTTCGGTATTCCTCACCATTTCTCGTTATATCTCACCATTTCTCGTTATATCTCACCATTTCTCGTTATATCTCACCATTTCTCGTTATTTCTCACCATTTCTCGTTATATCTCACCATTTCTCGTTATATCTCACCATTTCTCGTTATATCTCACCATATTTCGGTATTCCTCACCATTTCTCGTTATATCTCACCATTTCTCGTTATATCTCACCATTTTTCGTTATTTCTCTCCATTTCTCGTTATATCTCACCATTTCTCGTTATATCTCACCATTTTTCGGTATTTCTCACCATTTCTCGTTATATCTCACCATTTCTCGTTATTTCTCACCATTTCTCGTTATATCTCACCATTTCTCGTTATATCTCACCATTTCTTGGTATTTCTCACCATTTCTCGTTATACCTCACCATTTCTCGTTATATCTCACCATTTTTCGGTATTTCTCACCATTTCTCGTTATATCTCACCACTTCTTGTTATATCTCACCATTTCTCTTTATATCTCACTATTTCTCGTTATATCTCACCATTTCTCGTTATATCTCACCATTTTTCGGTATTTCTCACCATTTCTCGTTATATCTCACCATTTCTCGTTATATCTCACCATTTCTCGCTATATCTCACCATTTCTCGTTATATCTCACCATTTCTCGTTATAACACCATTTCTCGCTATATCTCACCATTTCTCGTTATATCTCACCATTTCTCGTTATATCTCACCATTTCTCGTTATATCTCACCATTTCTCGGTATTTCTCACCATTTCTCGTTATATCTCACCATTTCTCGGTATTTCTCACCATTTCTCGTTATTTCTCACCATTTCTCGTTATATCTCACCATTTCTCGTTATTTCTCACCATTTCTCGTTATTTCTCACCATTTCTCGTTATATCTCACCATTTCTCGTTATATCTCACCATTTCTCGGTATTTCTCACCATTTCTCGTTATTTCTCACCATTTCTCGTTATATCTCACCATTTCTCGTTATTTCTCATCATTTCTCGTTATATCTCACCATTTCTCGTTGGTTCTCACGCCGTTTCTCGTTTGTTTATTTCCGTTTTATCATTTTTCATCCCCTTATCTCGCCAAATCTCACCTATTCTCGCTATTTCTCACTATTTCTCGCAGGTCCTCTCGCCATTTCTCGCATTATTTATCCACATCTCGCCTTTTCTCGCCATATCTCACAAACTCTCACATTTTCTCGCTATTTCTCGCATTGTTTATCCACATCTCGCCATTTCTCGTCAGATCTCACAAACTCCCACATTTTCTCGCTATTTCTCGTCATATCTCACAAACTCCCACATTTTCTCGCTATTTCTCGTCATATCTCACAAACTCCCACATTTTCTCTCCATTTCTCGTCATATCTCACAAACTCCCACATTTTCTCGCTATTTCTCGTCATATCTCACAAACTCTCACATTTTCTCGCTATTTCTCGTCATATCTCACAAACTCTCACATTTACTCGCTATTTCTCGTCATATCTCACAAACTCTCACATTTACTCGCTATTTCTCGCAGGTTCTCGTAAAGTGCGTGATTGTAAGCCACTGGAAAAAGGCCTAAAGGGAGAATATTCGTGGAAAATATGTGAAAAAATAAATAATAAAAATAAATAATAATAAAAATAAAACAGCCCGAAATGTATCCACCTCTAGACGATTTTATTCAACTTAGGGGCCGAGAGAGAGAGAGAGAGAGAGAGAGAGAGAGAGAGAAAGAGAGAGAGGTTCTTTCTCTATAAGACATCAATGTACCCAAACTACTTTCTATTTTTATGCCAGATCTCTCTCTCTCTCTCTCTCTCTCTCTCTCTCTCTCTCTCTCTCTCTCTCTCTCTCTCTCTCTCTCTCTCTCACTGACGGTGGACTGCAGGCTGAAGTTGCCCTCCTTCTGCAGGCCACCATCGTCCTTTCGGGGGATAGGGAGGGAGTTGAGGGACGTGTGTATAGCCAGGCAGTGGAGCCGCTTCAAGTAACCACCATTAACCTGCTTACATCCATTTATTTCAGGGTGGTGTGGTGTGGTGTGGCAGATGTGGTGTGGTGATGTGGCGAATATGGTGCTGTGGTGTGGTGTGGTATGGTGTGGTGTGGTGTGGCAGATGTGATGGTGTGGTGTGGTGGTGTGACAAATGCGGTGGTGTGGTGTGGTGTGGCAAATGTGGTGGTGTGGTGTGGTGTGGTGTGGTGGTGTGTTGTGGCAAATGTGGTGGTGTGGTGTGGTGTGGTGGTATGGTGTGGCAAATGTGGTAGTGTGGTGTGGTGTGGTGGTGTGGCAAATGTGGTAGTGTGGTGTGGTGTGGTGGTGTGGCAAATGTGGTAGTGTGGTGTGGTGTGGTGGTGTGGCAAATGTGGTAGTGTGGTGTGGTGTGGTGGTGTGGCAAATGTGGTAGTGTGGTGTGGTGTGATGTTCTCTTTAGTTTACATATACCAGCTAAATTAGTTATGATGAACTGGTATTAATGTATTTTTGCCTCTTTTTTTCAGACTGGTGTGGTGGTGTGGCAAATGTGGTGGTGTGGTGTGAGTGCCGGCTAGTTTTATTTTAGTCCTGGCATCACCACCATCATCCCCCCCCCCCCACGCCCCGTCACCACCCCCACCCAACCCGCTCCACCACACTACCGCCACCACCACCATCGTCCGGAAGTAGCCTGTGCCTCGCCTGACATCGTGAAGTCGGCAGGGTGAGGCAGGGTACAGGTAATATGGCTCTACTTTGCCGGACAAGAGTGCTCAGGTGACTGGTGGCTGTGTGGTGAGGTAGAGGTGAAGGTACAGTGAGCGAGAGTGAGGTACGGTGAAGCACAGTGACGTACGGTGAAGCAGGGTGAAGTACAGTGCTAAGGAGTGACCTACAGTGAACCACGGGGAAGCGCAGTGAGGCACAGTTAAATAGGCGGAGGCACACTGAAGCACGGTGCGAAAAAGTAAGGCAGGGTGAGGCAGAGTGTGGAGGCGCTTCACGGTGAGGCAGAGTGTGAAGGGGTAAGGCAAGGTGAGGCAGAGTGTGGAGGGGTAAGGCACGGTGAGGCAGAGTGTGGAGGGGTAGGGCACGGTGAGGTAGAGACCAGGCAGGTGATGGTGTAGCCGCAACCATGCCCGTACCACCTTCCTCGCCTTCCGTGGGCACTCGCTACTCGTCCTACTCGTCCTATCCCTCCTACCGCAGTCCGTCCTCGTCGTCGTCCTACCTGGGCCGCACCACCTCGCTCGACCGCTCGCCCTACACCAGCAGCTACAGCAGCGGGTACAGCAGCTACAGCAGTAAGGTCTCGCTGCCACCAAGACCTTCCTATTCCACAGCGTCAGACACCTACCGCAGCAGCCGCAGCCTACGTCAGTCCCCGGTGAGGCCTTCCTACTCCCGTCTTGCCTCCGAATCCCACCTAGACACCTCCGGGGCTGGCTCCTCCCGCTACGGCTCCTCCAGGTACGCCAGGGACTCCTCATCGTCCAGGGATTCGGGGTATGGGTCCCGCCTGACGTCACGCGATCGCTCCGTCGACTACCTCAATGGCAACTCCGTGGACACCAGCCATTTTGGTCCCTCGCCGTCCTCCTACGCCTGCAACTACCGCTATGAGTTCCGCGACAAGCCCAAGGACGACGCCACGCAGAACGGCGACGCGGAGAAGGTGCACATCAGCGACAGGATCCGGGCGTTTGAGACCCGCGATAGTCTTATAGGGTTACCAGCGGGCAGGGAGAGCACCAGCACCATCAGTCGCTACCTAAGCACCCGGGACTCCACCACCGGGGCCAGGCGTAGAGGTCAGGGGTCAGCCTTAGACTCACACTCACGCTCGCCGTCCGCCAGGAAGGGCTCGCCGGATGGTCGCAGGGGGAGGGATGACTTGGGCGAGGAGCGGCGGCCATCCGTGACGGAACTGTGCCGGAAATACGACACGAATCACAACCTGACGAATGGCCTGTCCCGCCACGACGACGACAGCGACGCCAGTGTGTCATCAGGGGAGCTGGCCAGGCAGACCATTGAGTCCATCACACGCAGGCGGACGGACTCAACCAGCCGAGGGGATGGTACGGTCTCCCCCACCACCCTGCGAGTGGACTCCTCCCCTGTCAGGGCCCGTGTGGAGTCCCCCGTGCCCATCCACAAGGAGTCCCCCTCCAGGTCCGGCTCACAGCACGAGTCCCCCAGCAGGAAGCGAGTGGACTCCCCCGCCGACAGAGATGGACGCACCTCTCCGCTGCTCAACGGCACCCTGGACAAGGTACGTGAGTTGTGTGGGCTTAGTGGACTCCCTAACACCTTTCCCCTAGCGATTCATTCTCTCACATTACACCCTAATAAAATAGTCGCCTTTTTTTCACCAAAGATACGTAACCCTTATGACCAGGTGTAGTCAGGCTGAAGGGTACTTTTGACTAGTAACCAAGGAGACTCATTACTTCATAACTCTCATGGAATGTCACGCAGCCACAACTTGGTATTCTTCAAAGTATAATATTAACCCAGTTCCGTCAGATGAAGGTAGCCCAGATAAACAATATAATGGCGCCTCCTTCATCCACCCACCCACCCACCCATCCATCCATCCATCCATCCATCCATCCACCCATCCATCCATCCATCCATCCATCCATCTACCCATCCACCCACCCATCCATCCATCCACCCATCCACCCATCCATCCATCCATCCACCCACCCACCCAACCACCCACCCACCCACCCACCCATCCATCCATCCATCCATCCATCCATCCATCCATCCACCCACCCACCCACCCACCCACCCACCCATCCATCCATCCATCCATCCATCCATCCATCCACCCATCCATCCACCCACCCATCCATCCATCCACCCATCCATCCATCCATTCATCCACCCACCCACCCACCCATCCATCCATCCATCCATCCATCCATCCACCCACCCATCCATCCACCCATCCATCCACCCATCCATCCATCCATCCATCCATCCATCCATCCACCCACCCATCCATCCATCCATCCATCCATCCACCCACCCACCCACCCACCCACCCACCCATCCATCCATCCATCCATCCATCCATCCATCCACCTATCCATCCATCCATCCATCCATATACATGCTATTATATTTGTCCCTTTGCAAGAAGACAATACTACGGCTCTACATCCTTTCCACGGCACTTCTTCGTGACTAGCACCATATTTCTAATGCGAATCCCGTTACAGCACACACACACACACACACACACACACATTTACATCACCTCTATTTCTCTCTCTCTCTCTCTCTCTCTCTACCTTGGCCCAGATTTTCGTCCTTTACATCCTTCCCATAGCACTTCTTCGTGACTAGCAGCATATTTTAGTGTTAATCTATTGCTACAACTCAACATTCAAGATGGAGGGATGGCAATTTTAGGCCAAGTTAAAATGAAAGAGAGAGAGAGAGAGAGAGAGAGAGAGAGAGAGAGAGAGAGAGAGAGAGAGTTAAATGAGGAGTATTTTGAGAGAGAGAGAGAGAGAGAGAGAGAGAGAGAGAGAGAGAGACTTAAATGAATAGTATTTTGAGAGAGAGAGAGAGAGAGAGAGAAACACCTGTTGTACTGAATGACAGGTGTTAATTAAAGAGCGTATGGGACAACTTCCGCCATTTTGGTTCACCTGTCACCTTCCGAACCGGGTCTGTGGTGCAGTGGTTAGAAGGAGTGCAGGGGAAGTGAATGGTCTCGCGATCAATTCTACATATCAATATTATGATAGGTGGGGAAAATAAATCGGTGAGGAAGAGGTGTTAGGAAGCTTCCTTAGCGAGAAGATGAAGGAAAAACAAGTAATGATAATGGTAATAATAATGATGATGATAATAATAATAATAATAGTAATAATATTAATAATAATAATGGTAATATTAAAAATGATAATAATAATAATAATAATAATAGTAATAATAATGGTAATATTAAAAATGATAATAATAATAATAATAATAATAATAATAATAAATAAAAGAAAAAAATGTACTTTCTCCCTTATTCTTGTCGGGTATGGAAGCTCCCTAACACCTCTTCCTTACCGATTTATTTTTGGATACGGCTGAGTAATATCGTTTTGTACATTATTGATGATGAACTCTCTCTCTCTCTCTCTCTCTCTCTCTCTCTCTCTCTCTCTCTCTCTCTCTCAAAATTGCGTTTGTTTATGAGAGCATTCGAGGCAAGAGTAACGTTCGGCATTCCTGGAAAATAATTCTCTCTCTCTCTCTCTCTCTCTCTCTCTCTCTCTCTCTCTCTCTCTCTACTGCACATGACGGAAGCACATCAGTGACGAATGCGTATTGTCTGCGCGGGAAAGTCAGGGTCTGATGATGATGATGATGATGATGATGATGATGATGGTGGTGGTGGTGATGATGATGATGGTGATGATGGTGGTCATGGTGATGATGATGGTGGTGGTGGTGGTGGTGATGATGGTGATGATGAAAATGATGGTGATGATGATGATGGTGGTGGTGATGATGATGCTGGTGATGATGATGATGATGATGGTGATGATGATGATGATGGTGATGATGATGATGATAGTGGTGGTGATGGTGGTGGTGGTAGTGATGATGATGGTGGTAGTGATGATGACGATGATGATGATAGTGGTGGTGATGGTGGTGGTGGTAGTGATGATGATGGTGGTAGTGATGATGACGATGATGATGGTGATGATTGTGGATTGTTATTGTTGTTTTTGCAAGGTATGCAAGGTATGTGGCGGTTGAGAGAGAGAGAGAGAGAGAGAGAATCACTGGGAGGTTTTAGAGATAGAGATAGCTCACTTGGAGGCGTTAGAGATATAGTTCAATTTGGAGGCGTTAGAGAGAGAGAGAGAGAGAGAGAGAGAGAGAGAGAGAGCTTACTTGGAGGCTTTAGAGGTAGAGATAGCTCACTTTGAGAGAGAGAGAGAGAGAGAGAGAGAGAGAGAGAGAGAGAGAGAGAGAGAGGCGGTATTCTTATTATAGTTTTTGCGGTTCTGTAGGCACGGTATGTGGTGTTTCCGGGTGGTTTAGAGATAGAGATAGCTCACTTGGAGGCGTGGGAGATAGAGATAGCTCACTTGGAGGGATGGGAGATAGAGATAGCTCACATGGAGGGATGGGAGATAGAGATAGCTCACTTGGAGGGATGGGAGATAGAGATAGCTCACTTGGAGGGATGGGAGATAGAGATAGCTCACTTGGAGGGATGGGAGATAGAGATAGCTCACTTGGAGGCATTGGAGATAGAGATAGCTCACTTAGAGATGGGTGGAAGGATACTGAGAGATTTGGTTCGATATTGAAGTAACGAAATTTACCGGAGAGAGAGAGAGAGAGAGAGAGAGAGAGAGAGAGAGAGAGAGAGAGAGAGAGAGCTACATCATTAACAAATTCGTCACGAAATAATTTTATATCTTAAGGTGTCACTTCACACACGCACATACACTCTCTCTCTCTCTCTCTCTCTCTCTCTCACACACACACACACACACACACACACACACACACACACACACACACACACACACACGTAAATAAAGTGCTTGTAAGTGCACATCAAGAATCACCGTAAAGGAGGATGTGACGAACCCTCCTAAAAATGCCAAGATACGTTTCCCCCGCCGCCATCTTGGTTGCCTCAGCCTTTTCCGCTAATTTTAAGCACATTTGGCTCACCTCATCACTAATATTTGTGAAAACGGAATTATTTATGGAGAAAAGGTGTATGTTTTGGCTGTGAGTGCTTGTTGTAAATATATATGTAGGTGGAGAGTTGTTATATGTGGCTAGAGAGAGGATGGGATATGTGTGTGTGTGTGTGTGTGTGTGTGTGTGTGTGTGTGTGTGTGTGTGTGTGTGTGTGTGTGCCAGTTGTAAATATATATGTAGGTGAAAACTTGCTATATATGGCTGTAGAAAGAGGATGAGATGGCAATGGAGTGGAGAGATGTGTGTGTGTGTGTTGGGGAAAGGGCAGCTAGATGATAGGGACAGGACGACATGGAGGCGATTTGTTTGTGGCCACCCTTAGCTGGATTGAAAGGTCTGGAGAGAGAAAAAACAGTTCGTTCTTATCACTACGCCACATTCTTGACTTTTGATATTTCGTAAAAGCTGTTCCGCGGCGATTTATTTTTACATGCTTCAGTGTAATATTCCCCTGTACTTTAGTGATACAGATTATGTCTCTATATTTAAAAAAAAAAAAAGTTAATATACCAAAAGAGTGACGAATCTTGCAGGCATGCCAAGGTGCGTTTTCTTTCCGCCATATTTGCTGACTCATATTTTACTCTATATTTGCACGTAGAACGGCTTCCCTCGTCATTTATACTTTCAAAATAAAAATAAAAATAAAACTCAAATATTTACAGCACAGAAAAGTATATATTGGATCTATATGTGTTTAAAATCCATGAAGAAAGTTTTAAATATCTGTTTGTGTAAAAAAACGACTATTCGCACCCACTGCCATGACGTCATCGCTTCTGCTCGCTTCCTATCCGTACCGCGAATTGTGACGTCATCATAATTATCACGCCACGGCAACGGAAGTTTATTATTATTATTATTATTATTATTATTATTATTATTAGAGTTGGTTTTATTTATTTATTATACTTGAACCTGCCATACTTTCATCAGTCCGTATAAAACACACACACACACACACACACACTCGATGCACCCAGAATTTCATATCCTCATCAGTCGAAATTCCCCCCATCTCATCCTCGGTTTCCCCCTCCCTCCAGTCATAACTCGGGTAATCTGTCCTGCAGCCGAAAGTGCGAGTGGAGGTGGACGCTTACGACACGGGGACCCGGGGACGATATCGCCGAGATCGGGTGAGAGAGAGGATCGCGGCGAGACTGGCCAGGGAGTCAGAGGTAAACATTGTGACCGCGCACCGCTAGAGAGAGACTAACCTTGTGCATACCGCGTTAATTCGATCCTGCACCCCTAGAGACTGACTAACCTTGTGCATACCGCGTTAATTCGATCCTGCACCCCTAGAGAGTGAGACTAACCTTGTGAATAGTGAGTTAGTTCGATCCTGCATCCATCCAAGAGTGACTATCTGCTAACCTAGTGCTAGAATGAGCTTGTCTCCATCTTAGATACGCAAACTTTGCCATTGTGGTGTCGCTAACTTTGCAATATTGCCTTTTTAGTTTGGCCTGAGATACGCTAACTTTTGCGAATGTAGCGATAGTTTGATCCTGAGAGAGAGAGAGAGAGAGAGAGAGAGAGAGAGAGAGAGAGAGTGTAACTTTGCAAACATATATTTTTCATTTTTGTCCCTCATCCATTATGCTCTAGTTTAATCCCCTGCATATTCTAGACACGCTAACTTGTATTTTGTGTGTGTGTGTGTGTGTGTGTGTGTGTGTGTGTGTGTGTGTGTGTGTGTGTGTGTCTGACTATGGGTAAAGTCTTCAGGGCCTCTATCTCGGGGGCAGTATACTATCCCAAGGCCCAGTTGTCCTCCTGCACCTCCACATGTCACCACTTCGGCGCTAACACCCACCGTCCATATTGAATACATGCTAGGGCTGTCTCATACAGGACTGGTGTGACGCTGTGACTAATCTAACGTTATTTTACAACACACACACACACACACACACAAACACACACACACACACACACACACACACACACACACACACACACACACACACACACACACATCGTTATAGGTAAACATAAAGACCCCACACATTCTTCATGGAGAGACTAATTTTGCGATTCGAGTGTTAGTTTGCTTAGAGATTCAGACTACTACCACTATTCCTGCTACTACTACTACTACTACTCCTCCTACAACCACCACCACTGCTACTACTACTACTACTATTACTACAACAAGAACTACTACTACTTCTACTACTGTGCTCCTCCTCCTCCTCCTCCTATTACTACCATACCACTACTATTAGTCCAGCTACTACTACTACTACTACTACTACTACCACTACTATTCCTCCTCCTCCTACTACTACTACAACTATACTACCACCACAACTATTACTACTACTAGTACTACTACCACCACCACTACTACTACTACTAGTAATAATAATAATAATAATAATAATTCTAGTATTTTCCCAATCTAACAACATCTTACAGCTGCTTAGAGTGTGTGACGTAGGCAGTTTGACCTCACACAAACCCTTGTCCTTGCAATTGACCTTGAGAGAGAGAGAGAGAGAGAGAGAGAGAGAGAGAGAGAGAGAGAGAGAGAGAGAGAATTAGTCCTTCACTCATACTATAATCCATTCACCTTAACTTGGCCCAGATTTTCGCCCTTTTGCAGCTTATTTCACGTAGCTCAGTGGTGGAAAAAGACAACGCTACGGCTCTATTTCCTTCCCACAGCACTTCTTCGTGACTAGCATCATATTCTAGTGTTAATCTATTGCTATAACTATTCGAGACGGAGAGGTGGTAGTTTTAGGCCAAGTTAGAGTGAAAAGAGTATTGTTCTCTGAGTTTGGCTTGGAAACGCTAAACCGCAAATTTACTGCTGTTTTTAGCGAGACATTCTTGTGGTTTGGCGCCCTAGCAATATTTTATAGCGATTTAGGGAGCTGTTTACAGAGCTGTTTAGAGAGCGCACGTAAACATTTTGACCACACATCCTCTCTAATCCTTCTTGTTTGGCCTAAAATTTGCGAAAGTGTGATTGTGATTGTTTTTAACGTTAAATTATTGAGCATTGTCTCTCTCCTTTTGATTTCAACGCTTAATAGTCTTGCATTGTCTAGTTCGTTTCAAAATAGTTTCCCGCCAAATTTCAACCTCCAGCTATTCAAATCCACCTGTTACCTTTTATTTATTTATTTATTTATTTATGAATGGAGGATATGTGTACTTTGGTGTATGGATTATTTATATTTTTTTCCCTTCCTCTGTCCATCTTCTGTTTAAAAAAAAAAGCAAGAATAATATGGTTTTCGAGAGATGGGTCACTTTGTTTATACTTAACCGCTGCTTAGTGTGACCTGAGAGTGTGACAGTGTGTGACCTTAGAGCAGTGATTTCCAACCTTTTCTACTTCTCGCCCCGCCCCCCCTCACTGAATGCCAAGTTCTCTGCGCACCTCATCTTCAAATACTGTATTGTACCGGTATAGTTGGCACATGTCAATAAATATCATAGATTCTTAATGTTTGAAATTGTTTATATATTCAGATAACTAGATTTCATATTCATATCTGAAATATTTTCTCCATATTTAGAAACTACTGAATTCCATCATAATTCATAGTTTTCAAATGTAATTACCCTCTTTATCAAGCTCGCCCCACAGGTTGGAAACCACTGCCTTAGAGAGTGTGACCTTTAGATAGTGTGACCTTAGAGTTTGACCTTAGAGAGCTTTAACTATATTATTTTACTTCGTTTGGCTAACAATTTGAGTCTTGTGTGGATTTGCTGTTTTGTGTCATACTAATTCTAAATGTGTGTGTGTGTGTGTGTGTGTGTGTGTGTGTGTGTGTGTGTGTGTGTGTGTGTGTGTGTGTGTGTGTGTGTGTGTGTGTGTGTGTGTGTGTGTGTTTAGGTATGAGTTATATTTCACTTTTTTTTTAGTGGTTATTTGTGTGAAATTTAGATTTTTTTTTTTTTTACAGATTTACTCATGTGTACCTACAGTGTATGCAGTAGTGTAATTCTTGTGTGTGTGTGTGTGTGTGTGTGTGTGTGTGTGCGTGTGTGTGTGTGTGTGTGAGCCATGTATATTGGTTTTAATTCTTTGTTACATAGAAGATAATTTGAGATAATGCAGATTTGTGATATTCTCTCTCTCTCTCTCTCTCTCTCTCTCTCTCTCTCTCTCTCAAAAACAAATTGAGGTCATAACATCCAGGACAGTGTTGATAAATTCTGGTTATACAGACGAGAAGGCAGAATATTCACCACATCTCAATTCTATTCTATATTTTGGGGTTTTATATATTCTAGACCTTGCTCAAATTCAAAAATAAATATAAATGGAGGTCATATATGCAGTGCGGGTTTGGCAGGGTGTGTGCAGCCCTGGTCGGAGGACAGGGGATGGTATATTCTTGGAGAGTGACTGGGTGCGCGCCAAAACAGGGGAGGGAAGCAGGTTTCGGCTTTTGATACTTGCGGGGCTTGGTTTGGTGTGTGTGTGTGTGTGTGTGTGTGTGTGTGTGTGTGTGTGTGTGTGTGTGTGTGTGTGTGTGTTTTGTTTTGAATCTGACATTTTTTTCTATCATATGAAACCTACCTGCCTCTTCATGGAATATCTATCTATCTATCTATCTATCTATCTATCTATCTATATATCGTCCGAATTTTCGATGATAAATTCATAAGCCGTTTATAGTGTTGGATTGTATTTACTGGAACTGAAAATTTACGGTGTGTGTGAGGCCTTGTAGAATACCCCCCATCCAGTCACACACACACACACACACACACACACACACACACACACACACACACACACACACACACACACACAACACCTGCTGGAGTTTACCCTAAAATTATCACAGAAAACCTGGCAGTGCAATACAAAGAAAATGGTGTATTAACCTCTCACTACAGTAT
>NC_136970.1:1692500-1735000 GCF_032717465.1 Coenobita brevimanus
TCTCAGTCTTTCAGTCAGTTTTATATCAGTATCTATCTATCCATTTATCTATCCATCTATCAATCAGTCTATTTGTCTGTCTATCCGTTAATTTCTTACGACCAATTTCAAATGGCTTTTAAGACTTCGTGACGCCACTTCCTTAGCGATTTATTCTTTATATCTCAGCATCCCCCCCTGTCTCTCTCTCTCTCTCTGTCTCTCTCAGATTACGGTATTCTTATTGTTATTAAATATAGACTAGTTAGACTTGTCATGGTTTGTCAACGGTATTATTATTATTATTATTATTATTATTATTATTATTATTATTGTTATTTTCATCTTTTTTCTACTACTGCTACTATTACTACTACCACTACTACTACTACTACTATCTACAGCTCAATGCCTCCCTTTTCTTCATCTTCTTATAATTATTATTATTGTTATTATTATTATTATTACTACTACTACTACTATTATATTAATCATTTTTGTTATTAGTACCTTTAAAATAAAATGTTAAGTTTAGCGTCCTTACCAGCATTGGCAACGCTGGTGATAACAGCTGGTGGCCTAGAGAGAGAGAAAGAGAGAGACGGGCAGTACCGGGGCAGCCATCGAAGGGGTGTATACGTGTCTCTCTCTCCTCCCCGGTTACTCAAGTTTTTATATAACCAGTGGCGTAACAACACTGATTTGGCGTTGAATTATTTATATTGTGATTTATTTTCGAATTTTGAGTGAGTTGAAAACGGTGATATATTTGAAAACGCATATTTTGAAGATTTTTGTATAACCTCGGTCTTTCCTAGTGCCAGATTATCTATAGGAATAATTTGGATTTTAATATGTTTGAAATTGATAGGTTTTTTTTTTTATCTATCTGTCTACTTACCTGTCTATCTATCTGTCCAGCTATCTATCTGTCTGTATCCATCTCTGCTTATCTGTATATCTATTGCCAGACGCCGTTATCCCTTAGTGTAGCCACAAACAAATCGCCTCCATGTTTCCCTGTCCACTGCTATTTACCTGCCCTTCCTCCTACTCACACACCCCTCCTCTGTCATATATCTGTCTCCATTCCTCCATCTCATCCTTGGTCTCCTCTTCCTCACATACACTCTCCCAGTCAGTCTCTCTTTCCAGCCTCCTCTCACATATCTCCACTCTGTCCCTCCATCTCATCACTGGTCTCCCCCTCTTCCTCACTCACATACACTCTCCCAGTCAGTCTCTTTTTCCAGCTTCCTCTCATATCTCCACTCTGTCCCTCCACATCATCCTTGGTCTCCTCTTACATACACTCTCCCAGTCAGTCTCTCGTTCTTCATCCTCCTCTCTCATATAATTATCTCCATTCCATCCCTCTATCTCATCCTCGGTCTCCCCTTCTTCCTCACTCACTCTCATAGTCAGTCTCTCATATCCACTCTCCATCTCATCCGTGGTCTCCTTTTTCCCCCTCTCCCCCCACCCCACTTCACATACACACTCCTAGTCAGTCTCTGTTTTTCAGAGTGCCTAATAAATTATAGTAACATCCTTCCCATAGCACTTCTTCGTGACTAGGATTCTCTCTCTCTCTCTCTCTCTCTCCCTCTCCTCCTCCTCCTCCTCCTCCTCCTCCTCCATCATCATCTACAGTATATAACCTCTCTCTCTCTCTCTCTCTCTCTCTCTCTCTCTCTCTCTCTCTCTCTCCTCCTCCTCCTCCTCCTCCTCCATCATCATCTACAGTATATAACCTCTCTCTCTCTCTCTCTCTCTCTCTCTCTCTCTCTCTCTCTCTCTCTCTCGGAATACTCTTTTCACTCTGACTTGGCCTAAAATGCCATATCTCCATCTTCAATGCTGAGTTGTAACGGATTAACGCTAGAATACGATGCTAGTCACGAAGAAGTGCTGTGGAAAGGATGTAGAGTCGTAGTACTCTGTCAGTTAACTCTATAATACGATGCTAGTCACGAAGAAGTGCTATGGAAAGGATGTAGAGCCGTAGTAGTCAATCAGTTAACTCTATAATATGATGCTAGTCATGAAGAAGTGCTATGGAAAAGATGTAGAGCCGTAGTAGTCAGTCATTTAACTCTATAATACGATGCTAGTCACGAAGAAGTGCTGTGGAAAGGATGTAGAGTCGTAGTACTCTGTCAGTTAACTCTATAAGACGATGCTAGTCACGAAGAAGTGCTATGGAAAGGATGTAGAGCCGTAGTAGTCAATCAGTTAACTCTATAATATGATGCTAGTCACGAAGAAGTGCTATGGAAAAGATGTAGAGCCGTAGTAGTCAGTCATTTAACTATAATACGATGCTAGTCACGAGGAAGTGCTATGGAAAGGATGTAGAGCCGTAGTCGTCAATCAGTTAACTCGATAATATGATGCTAGTCACGAAGAAGTGCAATGGAAAAGATGTAGAGCCGTAGTAGTCAGTCATTTAACTCTATAATACAATGCTAGTCACGAAGAAGTGCTATGGAAAGGATGTAGAGCCGTAGTCGTCAATCAGTTAACTCTGTAATATGATGCTAGTCACGAGGAAGTGCTATGGAAAGGATATAGAGCCATAGTATGTTTCTGCCACTGAGCTATGTGAAAGAAGCAGCAGAAGGACGGTATTATGATGCTGGTCACGAAGAAGTGCTGTGGAAAGGATGAAGAATGTCAGTGGGAAGTAAAATGATGCTAGTCACGAAGAAGTGCTATGGAATGGATGTAGAATGCCAATGTGGAGTAAAATGATGCTAGTCACGAAGAAGTGCTATGGAATGGATGCAGAATGCCAATGTGGAGTAAAAGGGCTATATTGTTGTAATACCAGACCATACCAGCTGGGGGTGGTGTGGAGAAGTGAGAGTGGCGGTATTACGCAATGGTGAACGCCTTGCACACACACACACACACACACACACACACACACACACACACACACACACACACACACACACACACACGGCCAGACGGGATGATTGGAAACAGTTCTCAGCATTCTCTCTCTCTCTCTCCTCCTCCTCCTCCTCCTCCTCCTCCTTAACCTCTCTCTCTCTCTCTCTCTCTCTCTCTCTCTCTCTCTCTCTACGCAATTTAACCTTTGTGGCACCATGAAATAAGGTCGAAAATAACTATATAAAAATAAAGAACACGAAAACTATATCATTATTTATTTTTTCCAGGATTTTAACCCTTATTGCCCATTATAATAGAGGTCAAAATAAATAACAAAAATCAATTACCCGGTAGCCAGAAAGATACGAAAATAACTGAAAATAACTAACAAATAGATGCGGAAATAACTGACAGACGAAAATAACGGAATATAACTGAATAACGGACCAACAGATAAGAGAATAACTGAAAATAACTCAAATAACGGACCAATAGATACGAAAATAACTGAAATAACGGACCAATAGATACGAAAATAACTGAAAATATCTACCAATAACCAACGAATAGATACACGGTACGGAAATAACAGAGAGACGAAGATAACTGAAAATAACCGAAAATAACTGAGATAGGTATTGATGGTGAACACTTTTTAGAATCTGGCGGAATCTGGTGAACGTTTAAACATATTTGAAAATTTGAACTTAACCGTAGGTCGGAAGAGAAGTGTAAACAAAGCACAACTACGGTGAAATAACATGACCAAGGCGTAATTCTGTCTCTACGCAAATTGAACCCTTTCTTCGCACCGATAAATCAATCAAAATAAGCTGTTAAGAATGGTGAATTTGAGTTTTCTGTTGTGCTTCTCTGAGGGCGGCGGCAAATACAAGATATCCCATCAGATGAAACAACTGCCTCACGACGAGTACGATTCTGAACACGAGTTTGTGTATGGGGTGAGTTGTAGCATCTATCGGTTGGCCTATCTATCTATCTGTGTATCTATTTGTCTGTCTATCTATCTGTGAATCTATTTGTCTATCTATCTGTGTGTATCTTTGTCCATCCTTGTATCTACAGTATCTATTTAAGCACGGAAGGCTAGGATTCTGAACACGACTTTGTGTATGGGATGGGTTGTAACATCTATCGGCTGATCTATCCATCTATCTGTGTATCTATCTGTCTATCTATAAAAGCACAAGGAAGACAGTGATTCCAGACCCGAGATTAACTATATATTACACGTAAATATCTACCAATCTAGCTATCTCTACTTATACATATTTACTTATATATATATTATGTATAGGCCTACTTATTTAAGCTGATAGGCCTACCTCTTTCAGATTAAGTATACGGTATGTTGTTACTATCTATATGTTTGTTTACCTATCTATCTATCCATCTATCTACCCATCTGTCTATCTATCTATCCATCTGTCTATCTACCCGTCTATCTATCTATTTATCTATCACTTCGTTCATAACACCTCAGCGTCGTAAACTAAATCCATTGTAAAGCCTTATCAGTAGCAAAGAAGATATTGCCAAGGTGTAATACGCAGAATGAATCACTAAGAATCAGGTGTTACGGACCTCCTGTGCATTTGGTATTTGAACAGTGACGTAGGTGTATTAAATGATTCTTATTGAAATCGCGTATGTTTGTATGTAGGAGGGGAAGTACAGGTAGACCACGAGAGAGAGGGAGAGAGAGAGAGAGAGAGAGAGAGAGAGAGAATGAATAAGTGCTTGAAGAATGTATACCGTTATGTATGTATGTGACGTTGAGAGAGAGAGAGAGAGAGAGAGAGAGAGAGAGAGAGAGAGAGAATGTATAAGTGCTGGAAGAATGTATACCGGTATGTATGTATGTAACGTTGAGAGAGAGAGAGAGAGACCCTAATTGTGATAAGGCACATAACTCGCTTACATCACACACAGAACAATTAGGTAATCTCTCTCTCTCTCTCTCTCTCTCTCTCTCTCTCTCTCTCTCTTTATTCAACTGTCAATGTGTTTATCAAGATTAGTCAGTCTATCTGTATACTGGTATCTTTATTTATCTATCTGTCCATCAATCTATCTATCTATCTATATCTGCCTGTCTATATTTATCTATCTACCTGTCTATCTATTTATCTATCTACCTGTCTATCTGTCTATCTATATATCTTTGTATCTATCTATTCATCAGTCTTTATTCTTATCTGTGTGTAAATGTTTGGATATACAGATAAAGAATATTAGAGAGAGAGAGAGAGAGAGAGGAGAGAATCTTTAATTTTCTCACAGCACCATGATAGAGCATAATTTTGAGGGTACTATCTTATATAAACACGTCACTCACTCACTCACTCACTCACGAGAGAGAGAGAGAGAGAGAGAGAGAGAGAGAGAGAGAGAGAGAGAGAGAACGTGTAAGGTGTAAAAATAGATAGAGATAGTTTGATAGATGAACAGCTTGATTTAAAGATTACTGGTTTCATTAATATATATAAATAAATAAATATATAGATAGATAGATAGATAGATATAGAGAGAGAGAGAGAGAGGAGGGAGGTGAGAGAATGAAGCAATGATAATGATACAGAGAGAGAGAGGGAGGGAGGGAGAGAGGGAAGGAGAAACCCTATCATTCCTCCATCACGTGCTTTCTCTCTCTCTCTCTCTCTCTCTCTTTTCTCTCTTTTCTCTCTCTGGTTGCTCAATATGTCAGTGGCTTAAGGATAAGAGAGAGAGAGAGAGAGAGAGATGGAATGTTAATACTGATGGTGGGAATTCTGGTACCGTAAGAGAGAGAGAGAGTTGTGGTTACGAAACTGAATGCTGAACAAGTGAGTTATTATTATTATAATTATTATAGTTATTATTATTAGTAGTAGTAGTAGTAGTAGTAGTGGTGGTGGTGGTAGTAGTAGTAGTAATAGTAGTAGTAGTAGTAGTTGCAGCACCAGCACCAGCAGCGACAGCAGCAGTAGTAGTAGTAGTAGTAGTAGTAACAGTGATAGTGGTATCATTTATAAGAGTATTATTATTATTATTATAATTCTATCTATCTATCTATCTATTGCCAGACGCCTCAGTCCCGTTTGGGGTGGCCACAAACAAATCGCCTCCAAGTCGCCCTGTCCCCCGCCATTTCACTCCCCTGCTCCCAACTCACACCCCCCTCTCTCATATACCTCTCCACCCCATCCCTCCATCTCATCCTCGGCCTCCCCCTCCCTCTTTCCCCCTCCACCTCACTCACATACACTCTCTTCGTCAGTCTTTCACCCTCCATCCTCTCCACATGGCCAAACCACCTCAGTATGTTCCTTATAACGCTTCCTATCACATCCACATCAACACCACAACGCTCCTTTATATCCTCATTCGTCAGCCTGTCTCTCCATGTGACTCCACAGGCTCCTCTTAATTAACTCATTTCCACTGCTTTCACTCTTGACTTGTGTCCTTCCAACAACGTCCAAGCTTCACTTCCGTACGTTAGAGTTGGTATCACAATACTGTCATGTAGTAACTTTTTCACTTCCATGCTCACTTCCCTGTTTCTTATCACTGCTTTCAAAGAACCAGCAACCTTTCTTCCCTGCTGTACCCTTTCAAGCACTTCACCCTCCAAACCTCCATCCTTACTCATCACACTACCCAAGTACTTAAACGTACTCACATTTTCCAATTCCTCACCATCCAACCTCGCTGTACATTCACTGACTTCACCTCTCTCAAAGACCATCACTTTACTCTTCCCTACATTCACCTTTAGATTCCGTTTCTTACACACTCTCCCAAACTCATCCACCAAGCCTTGCAGCTCCCCTTCGTCTTCACTCAACAACACAGTATCATCTGCAAACAACAGCACAGGGAGTTTCCAAACACTATCCTCTCTCACCAGGGCCACTCCAACATCCACTACCCTACCTTGTACCTCTTTTATTACCCCATCCATGTACAGATTGAACAACCATGGAGACATGACACATCCCTGTTTCAACCCAACTTTCAAAGAGAAAAATTCACTTAGTTCACCATCCACACGCACTGCAGCCTTCGCACCATCGTACATACTCTTCACAGCATTCAACAACTTCCCATCTACTCCATATATTCTTAACACTTTCCACAATCCTAGTCTATCCACCCTGTCATATGCTTTCTCCAAATCCATGAAAGCCGCATACAACTTCTTTCCCTTCTCTAGAAACTTTTCCACTAAAGATCTGAGAATGAATATCTGATCTACACAACCTTTTCCCTTCCTAAAGCCTCCCTGTTCTTCTCCAACTAATTATTATAATTATTATTATTATTACTATCAACCT
The DNA here is from genome assembly GCF_032717465.1 of Coenobita brevimanus. Classification (NCBI taxonomy): domain Eukaryota; kingdom Metazoa; phylum Arthropoda; class Malacostraca; order Decapoda; family Coenobitidae; genus Coenobita; species Coenobita brevimanus. Next base: position 1,699,718 of record NC_136970.1, read on the forward strand.
TCACATTACCGAGTGCCACAATGCTCCCTGGCCAGTTATTCTACTCATAAGGTTACAAGGACCGAGAGAGAGAGAGAGAGAGAGAGAGAGAGAGAGAGAGAGAGAGAGAGAGAGATGGAATGTTAAGTTGATGGTTGGAATTCTGGTACGAGAGAGAGAGAGAGAGAGAGAGAGAGAGTGTGTGTGTGTTTATCCCGGTATTTCAACATTTTGCCGGTATCCTACAACCATCATCATCATCCATCATCATCATCATCATCATCATCATCATCACCACCACCACCACCACCACCCCCACCACCATCACAGTTAATCATTGTAAAGAGTGATGGTGAAATACTATTGTGGGGAAATATTACAGTGAGTAGCAACCTCTGGCAACTACCCCTGTGCATTCCAATCCTAATTCTCTCAAAACTACCATATATTACCAAACTATTCTTTCATATATACTTAATTTAACATATTTTACGACAATTTCAGTTTTCAAAATCGTAGACTCAAGCGAAGTATTATATTCATGTTGGAAATTATTACTCCCGCTAGCGACCTGTGGCAATAAGTTTGTATACATTCCAACGCCCAATGCCACTTTGCATTTTTAAACGTAATATTTATTTTTACACACACAGTCCACTTTTCTGACATATATATCCAGACTAGAAGGAATTTTAATGGATGTACTCGAAAGTTATTTATAAAGCGTTGACTTAGTGAAGGAATTTGAATTTTTAAGATGAGAGAAAGGATGATGTGGGATGTTTTTTACGTGGAGCGAAAGTGCTTTGTTATATCTCTCTTAATTGCTCTCATCTACTTCTACTCTCACCCTTAGCTGGTGGTAGACTGTGACAAGCTAGGGTAGTGATGATGATGGTGATGATGATGATTCCCTCGTAATATATGAGTGAAAGGTGATGATGGTGGTGGTGGTGGTGATGATGCTGATGATGATGTGTCAGCTACATCCCTAATGTATAACAGAAATGAGGCTAGTGTGATGACGATGATGATGATGATAGTGGTGACGATGATGATGATGATGATAGTAGTGACGATGATGATGATGATGATGGTTTGTGTAGGGAACCAGACCAGACCAGACCATACTATACCAGACCAGACCAGACCATACTATACCATACCATACCAGACCAGACCAGACCATACTATACCATACCAGACCAGACCAGACCATACTATACCAGACCATACCAGACCAGACCATACTATACCATGCCATACCAGACCAGATCAGACCATACCATACCATACCAGATCAGACCAGACCAGATCAGACCATACCATGCCATACCGGACCAGATCAGACCAGACCAGACCAGACCAGACCAGACCAGACCACAGGGAGGGAATGAAGGAGGGGTGTGAGAAGGACAGGGGTGGAGAGATCAAGGAGAAGGAGGAAAGGTTGAGGTGGAGGGAGGGAGGGAGAGAAAAAGGGAGGAGTTAGGAGATATAACGAGAAGGAAGAAGGTTGAAAGAGAGAGAGAGAGAGAGAGAGAGAGAGAGAGAGAGAGAGAGAGAGAGAGAGAGAATGTATGTGTTATGTGAGGTGGTATAGGAGAGAATGAATGTATGTATGTGTGTATGTATGTATGTGAGGTGGTATAGTGGGTTGCAGGCCTTGACCCAAATACCCAGTGAGCCAGCCCTCTCTCTCTCTCTCTCTCTCTAACCTGGATATAATCTCGCACAAATTTCAAAGTTATCTTCATTCCACCTGTTTGAGAGAGAGAGAGAGAGAGAGAGAGAGAGAGAGAGAGAGAGAGGCAATAAAAACACACACACACGTTACTCTAGTGTTTTGGTACGATTTGTATGTGTGTGTGTGTGTTGCTGGACTCATCCTCTAACAGTCCTAATGTTTGTGTCTCTAACTGTGTCACTCACTCACACACTCACTATCTTTTTAAGGATGATATATGGCAAGCAGCACTGGTATTGTTTTCAGAGCTTCACATGGATGAGGGAGTTGGTGTAGAGGGGTGTGGATGGTGGTATTGGTGATGTGTCTGGGGTGTGTCTAAGGTGCTGGTGTGAAAGTAAGAGACCGAACTGGTATTTTTAACTGGTATATTCAAACCTCTTCCCTACGAGTATTTTTGAAGGGTTGAATTGCATGAGCGTAGCAAAAATAAAATGAAAATAAAAGACTGATTAGTTTACATGAAGGTCTTTGTACTGAATAAACGTTTTGTTATAGTTATCATGTTGTAGTAAACAGAAGACTTGTGGTGCATGTATTGTAAGTGAGAGAGAGAGAGAGAGAGAGAGAGAGAGAGAGAGAGAGAGAGAGAGAGAGAGAATTTTCAACGATATATATGTAAATACTGAAAATGTATGTACAGTGTATGTTAATATTTTTGTCAACAGTTACATGTATAGATAGGCAGCCAGCTAGGTAACTACTGTATATATAAGGTAGAGTACATAGGCTCATATAGTGTACATACATAAATACAGGTTACATACACTGGAAAATGTATGCTAATGTATTTTGGTTTCAACACAGCTACTCCCTCCCCTCCCCCGTCGCCCACCACCACTAGGCCTACGACACTACCACCACACCGTAAGGACAACACGCTGAAACTCACTCTACCGCTAAAACTTACTGTACCACTAAAACTCCACCGCTAAATTTCACTCTGCCGCTCTCTCGCAGCTTGATTCGCTAGTGGCTCGCTTACTTAAAGATTAGAGCAAACTAGCGCAAGGAGTCTGTGTAGTAATGAACGTAATTTAGACACTGGCTTTAGCTAAAACGATCTCTCAGCGGCTTTTTTCGCGATATTAACGTCTTCCTCAGCGTCTGTTCTCGGGGTTAAGTTAGCAGCGCCATCTAAATTCTTCCTTTTAAATTTTCTTCCTAGACGCTCTTGGTTTAAAACATTTTCTGCCCATAAGATTGTGTTTTTCTGTGTTTTTTTATGCTGTTTTGTTTTTTCTCGTGTTTATTTTTCGATTTTTTTGCAATTTTGAATTCTGGGAGTGAGGCGCATTTCCTACCGCCTTTATGCCTACTGTATGTGTTTGTGGTGTTTATGTGTGTGTGTGTGTTTTACTGTGTGCCTCTCTCTCTCTCTCTCTCTCTCTCTCTCTCTCTCTCTCTCTCATTTCAATTCTATACTTCTCTTATTTCTCCCGTATTCTCGTCGGGTAAGGAACCTCCCTAACACCTCTTCCTTAGCGATTTATTTTTGGATATGGCTGGTTAATATCCTTCTGTACGTTACTTATGCGGAGTATGGAGATATTGGAAGGATTTATATAACAAGAAGAGGACAGTAAGGTGTAATAAGCCAAATAAATCGCTCAGGAAAAGGTGTTAATGTTTTTTTACTTACCAAATGTTTGTATGTGCTTCGTGTGTACTGTACTCTTTCTCCTAATGTAATTTTGTAATATTTTTGTACTGTTTTCTTGTACTAATGTTTGTGCAGTGGATTTGGTGTCATGATTTTATATGTATCAAAGACTTATCTTTATATTTCCTTGTCTGTGTGATTTATTGTTGTTATTATTATTATTATTATTATTATTATTATTATTATTATTATTATTACTGTTGTTCTTGTTATTATTATTATTATTATTATTATTATTATTACTGTTGTTCTTGTTATTATTATTATTATTATTATTATTATTATTATTATTATTGTTCTTATTGTTATTGTTATTATTATTATTATTTTACTATTACTACCTCTACTACGGTACTACCATTATTGTTATTATTATTATTATTATTATTATTGTTCTTATTGTTATTGTTATTATTATTATTATTTTACTATTACTACCGGTACTATTACTACCTCTACTACGGTACTACCATTATTGTTATTATTATTATTATTATTATTATTATTATTATACTACCACCACCACAACCACCACTACCACCACTACTACTACTACCACTACTACTACTACTACTACTACTACTACTACCACCACCACCACCACCACTACTACTACTACTACGACCATCATAGTATCGTTTAGTAGATCAAGGCCCCTGCTATAGAGGTATAATTTCCATAGCATTATCCTTGCCATTACTCCTGCCATGATAAAATTATTCGTATCTGTGTGTGTGTGTGTGTGTGTGTGTGTGTGTGTGTGTGTGTGTGTGTGTTATAGGCTATCATCATCACCATCACCATCATCATCATCATCATCACCATCACCATCATCTCTACCATATTCATCATCATCATCATCATCATCATTATCATCAAGAATAATATGGAGAGAGAGAGAGAGAGAGGAAGCCTAGCAAGGTATCATAGAGATAGTCACGTGACGACGCTGGCTTCAAGGTCACCTCTCTCTCTCTCTCTCTCTCTCTCTCTCATAGCCTCACCTCCTCTTCTGGCCTTACTTCCTCCTCCACTTCTTTTCTTCCTCTTCCTCCTCTTCTTCTTTTATTATTATTATTATTATTATTACTACTACTACTACTACTACTACTATTGTTATTATTATTACTACTACTACTACTACTACTACTATTATTATTATTATTATTATTATTATTATTATTCCACTTCATCGTTAACAAGAAACTGAAAAACTTAAATGTCCTAAACAATTTGAAAAACCCACATATTCTCAATACAAAAATCCAAATCTTTCGTTCACTACCACAGATTATCGTTCAGTACCCCTCTCAAGTTAGGAACAAGTCTCTCTCTCTCTCTCTCTCTCTCTCTCTCTCTCTCTCTCTCTCAGGCTCCTATAACCCAATCTCAGCTGAACTAAATCGCATATTGAAGGGAGTTAAGTATTGCTCAAGGAGAATTTTTTTTTAGAATATTTGTACTAGAGAGGAAATGTCGGTGTGTGTGTGTGTGTGTGTGTGTGTGTGTGTGTGTGTGTGTGTGTGTGTAAGGCTTCCTGTCTATTTGTGTGTATTGTATGGCTACTAAGAATGTGTGTGTGTGTGTGTGTGTGTGTGTGTGTGTGTGTGTGTGTGTAAGGCTTCCTGTCTATTTGTGTGTATTGTATGGCTACTAAGAAGGTGTGTGTGTGTGTGTGTGTGTGTGTGTGTGTGTGTGTGTGTGTGTGTAAATATATGCAAGGTGACTATGTATGAAGCCCACCCCTATGTATATCTGTGTACGTACGGTACTGTACATATGTACGTATTCCAAGCCAAGGCTACAAAGGTTACTATTACGCCACACACACACACACACACACGCGTACACATACACACACACGTACTCACTTCCTCTTCCTCCATCGCTCTCTCACACTGTCTCTTCCTTCATCTCTCTCTCTCTCTCTCTCTCTCTCTCTCTCTCTCTCTCTCTCTCTCTCTCTCTCTCTCAGTCCGTATGTTCTTGTCTTATACATTATGTAAGTATATGTATATGTATGTACGGGTATATAGTTATGTATGTGTATGTGTATATATAAATGTGTGTATGTATTATGTTTGTACGTATGTATGTATGTGTATATATGTGTATGTATATGTATGTATGTGTTTATGTATGTGTATGTGTATATATAAATGTGTGTATGTATTATGTATGTACGTATGTATGTATGTGTATATATGTGTATGTATATGTATGTATGTGTTTATGTATGTGTATGTGTATATATAAATATGTGTATGTATTATGTATGTTTGTACGTATGTATACATGTGTATGTATGTACCGGTATGTGTGTACGGTATGTGTATATGTATGTGTATGTGCTTGTATGTATGTATAAATGTATGTATGTATGTATGTGTACCCATAACAAAAGCTCACCTGTAGAGAACGCGTTTATATCAGTAACTTAATATTTCTCGTCTAGTTTAGTATGCCAGAGAAATGGTTTGTATATATAATTTTTATTGGTTTGCAAATTTATGCTTATTATTATGATTATTTATTATTATTATTATTATTATTATTTTTATTATTATTATTATCATTCATCATCACCATCATCATCATCATTATATATCTATCATCACTACCATCAACATTCACCACCACCGTCACCACCACCATCATCATTATCATCATCATCATCACCACCACCATTATCATCATCATCATAACCATCACCATCATCATCATCATCATCATCATCATGTCACTTTCGGCAACCAGTCCCCATCCTCCATTTTCTTCTCATGACGTCACTGCTTCACCAGCCAATCATCGTCCCCCGCGGGTCATGACGTCACTTCCTTTTCCAGCTATGACGTCATGGTTTCCTTCGCCTAGCAGAATTTAAGAGTAACGGATAAATTTTCTCTTTTCCGCCATTATTTATTTATTTAGTTATTTAGTTATTTATTTATTTTGAGTACAAGTGATCTATAGAACTGATAAAGAGGACGTCAGTAACAAAAGGATTATTATTAAGTTGTAAATTATAGGATAAGTCGGAGAAGGAAAGCCGTTGCGAAGTGTTAAAGTAAATGAACGATAGAATAAATAATGTTGATGTCGTTAACAAGATATTCGTATGATGCAGGATAAGTCGGAGAAGAAAAGGCGTTGCGAAGTGTTAAAGTGAATAAACGACTGAATAGAATGCTGACGTCATACGAGAGGATATTAATTCGTATAATGCAGGATAAGTCGAAGAAGAAAAGGCGTTGAGAAGTGTTAAAGTGAATGAATAATAAAATAATGTCGACGTCATACAAGAGGATATTAATTCGTATAATACAGGATAAGTCGGAGAAGGAAAGGCGTTGCGAAGTCTTAAAAATAAATAATCAATGTTAAAGTGAGTGAATAATAGAATAAATAATGACGTCATACAAGAGGATAATAATATTCGCCAAATGCAGGATGAGTTGGTTAAGAGAATGCGTTGCGGTCTCCATAAAAAACGGGGAAAGTCAAGGCGATGACGTCATACGCGTTGGTGTGGGGTGGGTGGACACTGATTGGCCGGTCTTGCTTAAGTTAGCCCGTGACGTCATCTAACCAGTAATTTATCCTTCCTAACACCTGTGCCTTAGCGATTCATTCTGCAGTTACACCTTCATGTGCTCGTTTAGGCTCATTATGGACAATATTAACTCGACATAAAGTACATCCGTCTCAGCAGTTACTTCAGCAAACAAGGGATGAGGCTATGGCACACCTAATATCTGACCTGGCTCGTATCTCTGACTGGGGTAAAAAATAATCTTGTTTTTAATGCGTCAAAGACTCAGTTCTTACACCTCTCAATCCATCAAAATCTTCCACAGGTATACCCACTAATGTTTAATAATAATCAGCTCAGTCCTGCATCATCCTTGAACATGCTTGGGGTTTCATTCGTTCGGGACTTGCCTTGGAAAGATCATATTACAGTACATCTCTTGTAAAATCTGCTTCCAAGAGATTAAGTGTGCTAAGCCGACTCCGTACCTTCTTTACCCCTGCACAGTTGTTGACTTTATACACGGGTTTTATTCGCCCCTGTGTGGAGTACAGCTCTCATATGTGGCGAGGCTTTTCACATACAGCTCTTCTCAATAGGGTGGAGTCAAAGGCTTTTCATCTCATTAACTCACCTCCGCTTACTGGCTCCCTTCAACCTCTGTCTCTTCGTCGCACTGTTGCCTCTTTATCTCTTTTATATCGCTACTTCCATGGTCACTGCTCCTCTGAACTGTCTGCTTGCATTCCTCCACCTCTACGACGGGCGCGTAGCACCCGTCAAGTAGCAGACTCTCATCCCTTTTCTGTCCAGCCCTCTAATGCAAGAGTTAACCGTTCCTCCCAGTCCTTCATTTATGCAACAGGTCAACTTTGGAACTGTCTCCCTCTGTCTGTATTTCCTTTCAAACGCAGTGTGTCCAGGCATCTCGAAATGAACGGATCTTGAATTTGACTCGTTTGTATTGTTTTTGTTTTTTTCTTGGAGGGAACGGTTTGCTGGCTCCTGGCCTTAGGTTCCTTCTTCCCTGCATAAAAAAAAAAAAATCAAAATATAGACATGAAACTGCCGTGACGTCATCTAACCAGCAACTTATCCTCCCTAACACCTGTGTCTTGGGTAGGCCCCTATTTATTCTGCAGTTACACCTCAGCATCCTTGAATATTGAGTTGTAAGAAGAGAATATGATGCTAGTCACGAAGAAGTGCTGTGGATGTAGAGTCGTAGCAGAATAATTACAATATGTGGTTAAAATTGCCATCTCTCCAATTTGAACGCTGAGTTGTAGCACTGGATTAATACTAGAATATGATGCTAGTCACGAAGAAGTGCTGTGGAGAGGATGTAGAGCCGTAGCAATATAACTGAAAAGATGAGTAAATTTGCCATCTCTCCATCTTCTATGCAGAGATTAACACAAGAATATGATGCTAGTCACGAAGAAGTGCTGTGGATGTAGAACCGTAGCATTGCCTTTTTCTGCCAATGAGTTACGTGAAATAAGCTGCAAAAGGACGAAAACCTGGGCCAAGTTAAGGTGAATGTACTGCAGGTGTGTTGAGTGAGGGGGAGGGGGAGACCGAGGATGAGATGGAGGGAATGGATGGAGAGACTGACTAGGAGTGTATATTTGGTCAAGGGGGAGGGGGGGAGGGGAAGACCGAGGATGAGATGGAGAGAATGGAAGAAACTGAGAAGGAGAGTGTACGTTATTTAGGTGGAGAGGGAGAGGAGGAGGGGGAGACCGAGGATGAGATGGAGGGCTGGGATGGAGAGACTGAGGAGGAGAGTGCACGTTAGTTAGGTGGAGGAGGAGGGGAGGAAGTGGAGACCGAGAATGAGCTGGAGGGATAGGATGTAGAGACTGACTAGGAGTGCATGTGAGAATGAGCTGGAGGGATAAGATGTAGAGACTGACTAGGAGTGCATGTGAGAATGAGCTGGAGGGATAGGATGTAGAGACTGACTAGGAGTGCATGTGAGAATGAGCTGGAGGGATAGGATGTAGAGACTGACTAGGAGTGCATGTGATCTTGGTCGAGGGATAGGGTGACACAGGCTATTAGTTTGTGGCCGCCCCTTCCGGGATTAAGGCGTCTGGCTATAGATAGATAGACAGATAAATAGATAGATATCCTGCATTTGTTTTCTGTAATAAGAGAGAGAGAGAGAGAGGTGGTGAGAGTGAGGGAGTGTGAGCGAGTGTGAGGCCATGAGACGGTGCCAGGGGGGGTGAGTAAGTCTTGGCAGTGCTCAGTCTTGCCGCCTCCAGTACACCTGCTGCTCATGTAGGTGCTGTGCAGGTGCTGAGTGCGCAGGAGCTGACGTCATCGGAGCTTAAAACGCCCCCTACCGTGCTCCTCCGCGACGCAAAGTAGTTCCAGAATAGTTAGCTTTGTGTTTAGTGCATTTGTGTTGATGTCAGAAACTCAGTATGCCTCCATTTTGCCTCCTTTGCGTCAATGAATGTTTATCTGAACTATTTTTGTGATAAGATAGCCTTTTTTGACGTCATGTGGACTCAGGACGACCCCGGCCATACCCTCCTCGACGCAAAATAATTCCTGTCAGAGCTGGTTCTATGACTGGCACCGTTTTTATAATATCAAGACCTTGGCGCATCTTGATTCTAACTCCTTTGCGTCAGCGGGTATTTATCTAAACTATTATTGTGATTTAATTGCGCATTCATGACGTCAGGTGCTCAAGATGGACTGCTCTTGTCTTCCACAACATAAACGAGTCCCTGGAACGTATATGATCTTGATTTGACGTCTTTCTGTTGACATCTTGAGCTTAGAACGACCTCGCTTGTCCTTCGCAATGCAGAATATTCCCTAGCATAGTTCCTTTTGATTAGAGGCCATTTTCTGTATGCTAAGGGCGCAGTACGTTTCACTTCTGTCCTCCACGACGTAAACTAGTCCCTGTCAGATTTACTTTGATGTGAACTTGTCATTACTGGCTTCTTTACTAACATCAAGGGCATAGACGTGTTGCTCATGTCCTCTGCTCTTCATGTAGTCCCTCTTACGTCTCCTCTTATTGGAATGTGTCACTGAACGTCTTTTTATAATGTCAGAACTTCAAACCTCCTCATTCATGTCCTCCGCGTCGTAAACTAGTACCCTTCTGATTGAAAGCCGATTTAGTGCCATTTGGCTGATGTGTGAGGCTCATGTTTTATCGTTCCTCTCCTCAGAGATTTGAACTAGAAACCTTTTTAATTTATTTTATTCATTTTTGTGACCAGGCGCCATTTTACTGATCTCAAAACCTGTGGCCGCCTCACTCATGTCCTCTGCGGCGTAAACTAGTTCCCCTCTGACTGGCACTCGTGTTTGGGCGCCATAATGCCGAGTATACAGGTGTGCTGAGTGCGCAGGTGTACAGATGCTGACGTCAAGAGCTCAAACTGTCTCTCCCAGGCCCTCCCACACGTCAACTTTACTCGTTTTCCTTTAACTTGGCCTAAAATTGCCACCTCCATCTTGATTGCACCGGGAAATTTTGAACCGTATTTTAATGTCATGAAGATAAATTAGAGTTTATATCGATGCCGTAAGATTTTGAAATTTAGATGGCAGGAAAATTTTGGAGCCTATTTCGAAACCATGAGAAGATTTTGGATTATTTCGACGCCGTGATAAAATCTTGGCGTTTCTGTTATTGGCATGAAAATTTTGGAACTTATTTCGAAAATTATGAGAGGATTTTGGATTATTTCGATGCCATGGTAAAATTTTTGGCTTTTCTGTTATGGTATGAAAATTTTGGAACTTGTTTCGAAATCATGAGAGGATTTTGGCGTTTCTGTTGATGTCATGAGATCAGTACGCCGAAAACCTCCGCGCCGAACCGACCTCTTTCAAGCCATCGACGAATCCCTCCATCTGCTCCTCTTCCTGGCACTCCTCTTCGTCGCCATCTTGGTACTCCAGTCCTTCCTCCAGCAGGGCACCAACCACCCGCCGTCAAGAAACACCCAGGGGAAATTAAGGAGACCGAGGCGGATTAGAAGGGTGGGTGTGGGTGTAGTGACGTCATGTAGATTTGGGTATATCATCATCGTCATCATTATTATTATTATTATTATTGTTATTATTATCGTCGGCGTCATCATCATCATTATTATTATTGTCATTGTTGTTATTGTCGTCGCTATCGTCGTCGTCATTGCTATTGTTATTATTAGTAGTAGTGGTATTTATTATTATTATTATTATTATTATCATCATTATTATTATTACTATTATTATTATTATTATTATTATAATATTATCGTCGTTATTGTCACCGTCATCAACATCATCATCAGTATCAGCATTCTCTGTCTGTCTGTCTGTCTGTCTCTGTCTCTGTCTGTCTGTCTCTCTCTCTCTCTCTCTCTCTCTCTCTCTCTCTCTCTCTCTCTCTCTCTCTCTCTCTCTCTCTCTTTCAAGTTAGCGACGAAATAATGTATTTCTCTGCCGAATCTGCAGAATTATAGGATAAGTTACGGACTTTCCTCACCCATCTTGTGTGTGTGTGTGTGTGTGTGAGAGAGAGAGAGAGAGAGAAAGATAGATAGATAGAGAGAGAGAGAGAGAGAGAGAGAGTTTAAAGGGAAAAAATCTTAAATTTATTCGTGAATGTTGACAGTTTTCTTTTAACCAGACCGCCATGTTTGAAATTCACAAATGAGCTAACGAAGATATTTATTATTTATTAATTAATTTACTTATTGTAGGGAAAAGAGGAGTGGGAGAGAGTACAAAATAATTTCACATATATTTCATCCTCCTGCAAGTCAAAATTCGCAGTTACAAGAGGAAAATTATACCCGTTGTCCTTTTGTGAAATTCAAATCCCTTGGCGCCGTGCCCGCCTTGGTCCGGTCGGTGTTCAGTATGACCCACATGTCTGGCCATCTATTTTTTTGTCCAATCTTCCCCTTTGTCTAATTTCGCCCTTATGTCGCCTCACTTCTAGGTTTAGTTTGCCCTCTCTGACCCCATTTCTCTGTCTAGGTTTACGTCTGTGTCTGATATAGGTCAGATTCGTTCTAAATTGGTTCTAAAACGATTCCTGTGTTGGTTGACTCTGGACCTCTTCTTGTTCTCCTCCTCCTCCTCCTCCTCCTCCTCCTCCTCCTCCTCCTTTTTTTCTTCTTCATCATCTTCATATTCTTCCAGTATCATTTTTTCGGGGGGAAAGCTGACAGAGGTATGTAGAGATATATGTAATGATAAACAGATAAATAGATAGTTAGATAGAGATACAAATGTGGGGGCAGACTCCGTGAGGCGCTTATCCTCGGTGCTCATCCCCGGAACATAGGCCTTTGATCCTGTGGCGGGTTATTAGATACTTTGTAATTCTATAATATTAACGCCCATTTTCATTCCCAGGACGAAGAAAGCAACCAAACTACATGGATTTATTTTTTGTTTGTTTTTATTTCCCAGGATGAAGATGGTCCTCGTCGGCATCCAAGCAGCAGCAGCAGCAGCAGCAGTGTTGCCACCTCAGGCTCGGGGGTCCTTAGTGAGAATAATGGATTGGTGGGACTTAGGAATATTGGCAACACTGTGAGTATATTTATTATGTTTGTTCTTAAGTTCCTCTATACTTCATGCATATATTCATAAATCTAAATATATATAATTTCGCATTGTCTTTATATATCTGTATATGACGTACTGTAGATAATGTTGGGGACAGGACAACATGGAGGCGATTTGTTTGTGGTCACCCCTTACGGGATTAAGGCGTCTGGCTATAGATATAAGAACAAGAAGAGTGGATATATATATATATATATATATAGATTCGTTATTATTGCCGAGCTTTCATTCACCTTATAAATATTTCTCACTGTTATGGGCATTTAATACAACTCACGTGTCCATCTGCGAGCACGTGCTTTTATTTACCATTTCAAGGTATTTAAATGCGTACGTCGTAATACTATACAGTGGTGCCACATATCCTAATATTTCCTATGGTGCCACATATCCCATTCATAAAGTTTTTACACATGCCCCAACTTACCAAAAATATTCCCTGTAGTGGTATAAGCTGATGTTGTAGTGATTTATATGGCTTCAATCCTTATTAATACCTAGATAGCCAAATAAGTGACTCAATTAGGAGGTGTTTACATTAGCCCGACGAGTGAAAGAATCAGCCGATCGGAGAACAATGGCGGACGCTTTACCATCTCGATTTATTCTGGTCTTTCCTATTTTAGCTTTCCTTCATCCTACTTCCTTTTCCCTCCGTCTCCCGCCTCCTCACTTTATTTGGGGTGATGATAGGGGGTGAATCAGGGAGTATTTTAAAGTTAGCTTGCATTTTCAACACAACAAAATTAGTCACTTTCCCGGGATTTCATGAGCGACTTTGTTTACATTTTGAAGAACGGGATATGAGCGTGATTGATAACCCTTCATTTCGACATTATACCTTTAGTGATAGTGCTTGGTTATCACTACGACATTATAGCTTTAGTGATAGTGCATGGTTATCACTACGACATTATAGCTTTAGTGATAGTGCATGGTTATCATTACATTATAGCTTTAGTGATAGTGCTTGGTTATCATTACATTATAGCTTTAGTGATAGTGCTTGGTTATCATTACATTATAGCTTTAGTGATAGTGCTTGGTTATCATTACATTATACCTTTAGTGATAGTGCTTGGTTATCACTACGACATTATAGCTTTAGTGATAGTGCATGGTTATCATTACATTATAGCTTTAGTGACGGTGCTTGGTTATCATTACATTATACCTTTAGTGATAGTGCTTGGTTATCATTACGACATTATAGCTTTAGTGATAGTGCATGGTTATTATTACATTATAGCTTTAGTGATAGTGCATGGTTATCATTACATTATAGCTTTAGTGATAGTGCTTGGTTATCATTACATTATAGCTTTAGTGACGGTGCTTGGTTATCATTACATTATACCTTTAGTGATAGTGCTTGGTTATCATTACGACATTATAGCTTTAGTGATAGTGCATGGTTATTATTACATTATAGCTTTAGTGATAGTGCTTGGTTATCATTACATTATAGCTTTAGTGATAGTGCTTGGTTATCATTACATTATAGCTTTAGTGATGGTGCTTGGTTATTATTACATTATAGCTTTAGTGATGGTGCATGGTTATCATTACATTATAGCTTTAGTGATAGTGCATGGTTATTATTACATTATAGCTTTAGTGATAGTGCATGGTTATCATTACATTATAGCTTTAGTGATAGTGCATGGTTATCATTACATTATAGCTTTAGTGATAGTGCATGGTTATCATTACATTATAGCTTTAGTGATAGTGCTTGGTTATCATTACATTATAGCTTTAGTGATAGTGCTTGGTTATCATTACATTATAGCTTTAGTGATAGTGCATGGTTATCATTACATTATAGCTTTTGTGATAGTGCTTGGTTATCATTACATTATAGCTTTTGTGATAGTGCTTGGTTATCATTACATTATAGCTTTAGTGATAGTGCTTGGTTATTATTACATTATAGCTTTAGTGATAGTGCATGGTTATCATTACGACATTATAACTTTAGTGATAGTGCTTGGTTATCATTACGACATTAAAACTTTAGTGATAGTGCTTTATCGTCATTATTACGGCATTATACCTTTATTGACTCATCGGGAGCGTAGGAACCCGGGGCTAGGGTACTAAATCAGGACGTATAAGGCAAGGCTGACCCCTCTCTCTTCCCTGAGTGGCAGTATGAGCAAAAAACCTCAGCCACATCTACGACTTAAACCTTTTACAGTCCACATGGTTTGGTGTAAATTTGGGGAATAGCAAGCGTTATGAGGAACACACTGAGGTGGTTTGGCCATGTGGAGAGGATGGAGGGTGAAAGACTGACGAAGAGAGTGTATGTGAGTGAGGTGGAGGGGGGAAGAGGGAGGGGGAGGCTGAGGATGAGATGGAGGGATGGGGTGGAGAGATATATGAGAGAGGGGGTTGTGAGTTGGGAGCAGGGCAGTGAAATGGCGGGGGACAGGGCGACATGGAGGCGATTTGTTGTGGCCACCCCAAACAGGATTGAGGCGTCTGGCAATAGATAGGAATTTGGATGTAGTGGTTTAAATACTTGTCGAGATGGCCATGTACGGTGGATGCACTCATTTGAATCCCGTAATTGTGGGTGGAGGTTAGGTTAGAAAATTTATCCCATCCTGTAATGCCACATGGAGCATAAACCAGTCATTTACCCTTACATTGGACTGTCCTTTTTAATAATAATAATAATAATAATAATAGAGATGGGTAGTGGTTGATTGAATATTTTAGCATCAGATTATAAAGCCATATCACACTACTACTATTACTACTACTACTACTACCACCACCACCACCACCACCACTACTACTACTAATGTTGTGTCTGTTTCAGTGCTTCATGAACAGTGTAACGCAGTGCCTAAGCAACACACGCTGCTTACTGGAATACCTGGTGAGAGACGGGTATGCCTCCGACATCAACACCACCATTTCCACCATGAAGGGCGATCTTGTACGAGGTAAAATACACGAAGACAATGTTGTATTATTATTCATCTATCTATCTATCTATTACACATTATTTTGTCTCTATTTCTATTTTTGTTTCCCTTTCCTCTTCCTCCTCTCCCTCTTCTTCCTGACTTTCTTGTTGCTCTCAGTTTTCCCGTTTTCTGTTCCCTTCTCCATGTCCTTCTCATTCTTCTCCTTTCTCCTACGCTTCCTATCCTTTTTCCTCTTCCTCTTCCTCTCCTTTTTCCTGTTCCTGTTCATCTCCCTCTTCTTCTCCTTCTTCTCTCTTTCCCTTTCCCTCTCCCTCTCCTTCTTCCTCTCCCTCTCCCCTCCTCTCTCCCGTCCTCTCCCTCTCTCCCGTCCTCTCCTTCTCTCTCTCCCCCCCAGTATCAGCTTAACCACATCCACTATGAAATTCCACCACCCACACCAGTGTATTTCTTTAGTTACAGTAGTACAGTGTGACCCCAAGCTCATCTGGACATGAACTGGTAGGCTGTGGACATCCTCCTTTTAGGGGATAGGGAGGGAGATGAGGGATGTTTGTATAACCAGGCAGCTTCCGTCCTGGTTATATCAATGCCACCGTGTGAAGGCTGTCCTGTTTAATTTGATCACATTCAAATCTACCCCAAACATGCTTTGGACCCGCCTGCCATACAGTTCACATGCCAGCAGCGGTCACAATGGCTTGATATATAACAGAGACATCACAATGGTGGGCTGTGTCCTGTGTGTGTGTGTAGTGCAGGGAACAGTTGAAGGGATGGAGTAGAGAGGTATATGAGAAAGGGGGGATGTAAGCTGGGGGGAGGGCAGTGATATGGCAGGGGACAGGGTGACATGGAGGTGATTTGTTTGTAGCCAACCCTAATGGGATGAAGGCATCTGGCTATAGATAGATAAATAGATAGATAGAAGAGTTGAGAGTTTGAATCCTGGTATGACTGTTTTTGCTGCATTTCATTATTATACAGAGTGAGTCAGAAGTCTGAAAGCAATAGGGAAAGGGCACATTACAAGATATGCTCAGTGCGATGTGAGGAGGGTTGCTGAGAGGACGTGGGGAGAGGAGGAGATAGAGAGAGGGGGAGAAAAAGAGAAATGATATGATATAAATTAGGGGGAGATAGCTAGAGAGAAAGAGAAACAGGATTATGATATAAATAATCCAGTGACCTGTGTGAGGTAGATAAAATAGAGTGAATTAATCCTATGTGAATAAGGCAAAAGGACTTGATATGGAAAATTTCTATATGTCTATCTATCTATTGCCAGATGCCTTAGTCCTGTAAGAAGTGGCCACAAACAAATTGCCTCCATGTTGCCCTGTCCCTTGCCATTTCACTGCCCTTACCCCAGCCCACACACTCCCTCTTTCAAATACCTCTCCACTCTATCCCTTCATGTCATCCTCAGCCTCCCCCTCCCTCTCTCTCCCTCCACCTCACTCACATACCCTCCTTGCTCTCCATCCTCCCCATGTGACGCTAATTAACCCCTGTGTTTCTCAGCGTTCGCCAATCTCTTAAGTGACATGTGGAGTGAGGGAGGGGACACCAGCCGAGCACTCAACACAGGGCCATTCAAGTCACAGATACAGCGCTTCGCCCCGGCATTCTCAGGCTACCAGCAGCACGACGCGCAAGAGTTCCTGCGTAAACTCCTGGAGGGACTGCACGAGGATGTAAACAGAGTCACGTCAAAACCCAGACCCATCACCGAGGACATTGATGACGATTTAGAGTGAGTCCTGTTTCGTGGCCTCCTCACAGAACACTTTTTTGAGTTTCTGTGTCCTTTGAAGATATGAACTGAAAGCGTCACATCAAAACCTCAGCCCATCACAGAGGACACTGACGATGATTTGTAGTGAGCTGAGTTTGATACATAAATGGAAGGGATTGATGAGCTGTAGGAGAATAAGTTTTGGATTATTATTATTATAATTATTAAGATGATGATAATCATTATTATTGTTTTTTAAAGGTAAAAGCAGTAAGGGTGTGGTACTGCAAAAATTGTTACTTTCAGAAAACTTTAGACAGAAGAAATCTAAATTCAAGATGCACTCATTCAGAAATATGTGTCCATGGAAAGACAGACTGAGGAGGACAGTTCCAGAGTTGACCATTTATTTACAAGGAGAGAGAGTTTTGCTTACTTGGGGGAGGCGGTGGCTGAATCGGTAGAGAGGCAGCCTGCAGTCCTAATGGACCCAGGATCGAATCCCGGCTAGGGCAGGGAACAGTTTAAGGATGTGAATTTCATAAAATCAGACTTTACTGATCTACCAGAAGACCCGCCGACATGTCATAAAAATACCCCCGCTAACACCAATACACCAGTCCTGTGTGAGACAGTCCTAGCATGTATTCAATATGGATGATGGGTGTTAGTGCTGAAGTGGTGACATGTGGAGGTGTGTAGGATGACTACTGGGCCTTGGGATAGGACATGAAGCCTTTGCCTATAGTCGAACACATAAAAAAAAAAAAAAAAAAAAAAAGAATCATGCAGTAGGACAGAAAATGAATGAGTGTGTGTAGCTAGGGCCGGGTGTTACGTGCCTGCCATACTGGGGAAAGAATGCAAAGAGAATTTAAAAGAGCAGTGACCAGAATACTAATGATGGATTAGAGAGAGATCAAAGAGAGAAAGGTTGAAGGAATACAAAGAGAATTGAAAAGAGCAGTGACCAGAATAGTAATGATGGATTAGAGAGAGAGAAAGCCAGCATGGTGGGGAAGAGAGAAATAACATTCAAGAGAGACAGGTAGGAGGACAGTGGTGATGATAATATATAGCGTGAACGTCAGGGGTAGGGCTGTGAGAGGCAGACCAAAGAAGACCTGTGATGAGGTCGTAGGGTGCGACTTCAGGGATAAGGGACTGATTAGAGAGGCTGCCAGAGACTGAATAACATGGAGAGCTGCCATTAGGTGACCAAGGCCGGTGCGTGCAAGTGTGTTGGAGCGTTTATAAATGATACAAATGATATGATACGAGAGAGAGAGATCCAGCATGGTGATGAAGAGAGAAGGTAAACTAACACTGAAGAGAAAGACTGAGGGACAGTGATAATGATGATAAATACTAATAATAACACATCCTTCTTTCAGTGTCACCCAAAGGCAATGAAGAGAGAAGATTAAAGGACAGCAATAATAATAATAATAATAATAAAAATAATAATAATAATAAAAATAAATTCTAAATGAGAGAGGGAGGTGTAAGTTGGGGGATGGGGGAATGAAATAGCAGGGACAGGGCAACATGGAGTTGATTTGTTTGTGCCACCCCTTACAGGATTAGGAAGGGGGTGTAAGTTGGGGGAGGGGCAGCGAAATGCGAGGGGACAGGGCGACATGGAGGTGATTTGTTTGTGGCCACCCCTTACAGGATTAGGAAGGGGGTGTAAGTTGGAGGAGGGGCAGCGAAATGGGAGGGGACTGGGCGACATGGAGGTGATTTGTTTGTGGCCACCCCTTACAGGATTAGGAAGGGGGTGTAAGTTGGGGGAGGGGCAGCGAAATGGGAGGGGACTTGGCGACATGGAGGTGATTAGTTTGTGGCCACCCCTCATGGGATTAGGGTACTGTATCTGGCTGTACATAGATAGATAGATAAATAGATAGACAGGTAGACAGATAGATTAATAACAACACATCCATCTTCCAGTGACACGCAAAAGGCGATGGAGTCCTGGAAACGATACCTCCGCTACGACGACAGCAAAATCGTCGACATGTTCGTGGGTCAGCTCAAGTCGTGCCTCCAGTGCTCCGTCTGTGGTCATTGCTCGGTGACCTTCGACCCCTTCTGGGATCTCAGCCTGCCCATCCCCAGCAAGTCAGGGCAGGTCAGGCTAACTCAGTGCCTTGACCTCTTCACCAAGGAGGAGGTGCTTGACGGTGACGAGAGACCGGTGAGTGTGTGTGTGTGTGTGTGTGTGTGTGTGAGAGATTGTACCTACCCAAACAGTCATCATATTTAAGCAGGAAAGATTCAGCCACACATACACAGAGTCCAAGTGTGTGTGTGTGTGTGTGTGTGTGTGTGTGATTGTAACTACCCACACAATCATCATACTTAAGCAGGAAAGATTCAGCCACACATACACAGAGTCCAAGTGTGTGTGTGTGTGTGTGTGTGTGTGTGTGTGTGTATGTGTGTGATTGGAACTACCCACACAATCATCATACTTAAGCAGGAAAGATTCAGCCACACATACACAGAGTCCAAGTGTGTGTGTGTGTGTGTGTGTGTGTTGGGTTTATCTGTGTCTCTCTCACTCCGTACACCCTGCTGACCTCAATTCTGTCCACCTCATATTGATAAGAATGTAGATCAAGGTTGTGTGTGTGTGTGTGTGTGTGTGTGTGTGTGTGTGAAGGGTGTGTGGGATTATGTTGGTGTGGGGGGATCTCTCTCTCTCTCTCTCTCTCTCTCTCTCTCTCTCTCTCTCTCTCATTTTATAGTAATTCCTCTCAGTAATTCACCTTTTTTTCTTTTTCTTTCAGACGTGTTCAAAGTGCAAGGAGAGGAGAAAAATGAGCAAATCCTTCAGCATACAGAAATTCCCAAAAGTGCTCGTGTTGCGTATCCTTTTATGGCAAAGCGTGTGTGTGTGTGTGTGTGTGTGGTGTTGAGGGGGAGGGTGGGAGAAGGGAGAAGGATGGATTTAAGAGTTGGGAGATGGTTTGTGGCAAAGATGGATAGTTTTTAGTAGTGGTAGTGATGGTGATGGTAGTAGTAGTAGTATTAATAGCCATGTCCACACTGGTCTCTTCTTTAATCGCTCATATAGACCTAAAACGCTTTTCCCCACTGGAGTGATGATGTTGGGGGTAGTAGTTGTAGGAGTAGTAGTAGTAGTATAGGTAGTAGTGGTAATAGTAGTAGTAGTAGTAGCTGTATGGTCTCTTCGTTAACCCCTCATAAAGATCTAAAATGGTTTTCCCCACAGGAGTGATGGTATTCGGGGTAGTAATAGTAGTAGTAGTAATAGTAGCAGTAGTAGTAGCTGAACCACAGTAGTAAGAGTAGTAGTAATAGTAGTTGTGGTAGTGCGGTAGTAATAATGATGTCCACACTGGTCACTTCCTTAACCCCACAGGAGCGACGGTGTTCGAGGTAGTAGAAGTAGTAACAGTAGTAGTAGTAGTAGTAGTAATAATAATAATAATAATAATAATAGTAATAATAATAACAACCACTCCTCAGTCTCTTCCTTAACCCCTTATAAAGACCTCAAACGCTTCTCGCCACTGGAGCGATGGCGTGGCAAGCTGTCATGTACGGTGGAGTTCCCCCTGGAGTCCCTAGACCTCTCCAAATTCGCGTCCAGTTCGTCCACGTCGCCCCTGTACAACCTGATAGGGGTGGCCAATCACTCAGGAACCACCTACTCAGGCCACTATACCGCCTACTGCAAACACCCGTACTCTGGCGCCTGGCATGAGTATAACGATTCAAGGTGGGTAGCGGCAGGGTTGGTCTTCCCACTCCCTCACCATCCATTCCCTTGATGTAGAGTTGCTCTCGGGTGCCTATCCTTTCCTCTCATCCTTCCTTCTTTCCATCCTTCCTCATCTGTCTCTCTTTCCTTCACTCTTTCTTCTTCCTTCTGTCTGTGGATCATTGTACACTGAGTGACAAGCTAAATGGTTTCCTGTACACTAGGAAACCATTTACTATGCTGGGTGGTAACCATATAACCAAATTATAGCGCCTGGTGGTTTAGTGGATAATTAAGGTACTCCAATCGGATTGAGCCGGTGAAGGTTTATATCCAAGGGATGGTTGGGGTTGATTGCTCATGTAATGCCACTCAGGGATGAGTGAGGCTGGTCACTCTCATCTTAAATGTCAGGACCAATTTCCTAGCCCTGGGCTTCTGCGCTTCTCATAGGGCAACACTGGATTAGATGATGGATGAATGAATGATAAGAATAATACAGTAGTAGTAGTAGTAATAATAATAATAATAATAATAATAATCCATCCATCCATCAACCAATCCTACATTGCCTCATGGGGAGCGTAGGAGCCTGGGGCTAGGCATTTGGTCCCGACATTTAAGATGAGAGTGAAATAATAATAATAATAATAATGATAATAATAATAATACACAACACTTACACCCTATTTCCTTCCTTCCAGAGTGTCCAATATTTCCCCTGGGCGTGTGTGTAGTCCAGAGGCGTACGTGCTCTTCTACGAGATGTCATCCACCTCGTCAAAGCTATAATAGTAATAAGACCCTGTGTATGTGTACAGGAGGAGAAGAACCCTGTGTATATGTGTACATGAAGCACACCTTGGTATACATGTGTACATAGATGTGGTGGTAAACAGGGATGTGTGTACTTGTATGCAAGGATGTGTGTGTGTGTGTGTGTGTGTGTGTGTGTGTGTGTATACAGTGGATGTATACATAGATGCAGTGGTAATAAGAGAAGACCTGTGTGTATATGTACATGAAGCACACATTGGTATACGCACATGTGTACATAGATGCATTGGTATACATTTGTATGTTGGTATAAGTGGATGTGTGTGCATTTGTGTACAGCCGGTGTGTGTGCATTGGTATTCAGAAAATGTGTACATAAGTGCATAGGTATACAGCACATGTATGTAGATGTAGTGGTACACAGCAGATGTGCGCACATTGGTATACAGCAGATGTATACATAGATGCTTTGGTATACAGATGTGTGCACATTAGTATACAGCAGATGTATACATAGATGCTTTGGTATACAGATGTGTGCACATTAGTATACAGGAAATGTGTACATAGATGCATTGGTATACATCACACGTACATAAACACATTGGTATACAGCAGACGTGTATGTGCATTGGTATACAGCAGATGTGTATATTTTCTATGGAGTTCTGTAATGTATGGTTGATAAATGAAGTGTTGTTACCTGCTGTGGGTGCCGGGTGGTGGAGCGGGTTGAGATCCTTTAGATAGATAGATAGATAGATCCTTTAGCTAAATGTGAGGCATAAGGGTTTACATCTGTGGGTTGGTACAGCTTACATATTGCTACTCAGGGGTGGGTGAGTAGGGTCTGTCTATCAATCTCTCTGTCTGTCTTTATGCATCTGTATCAGTCTGTCTCTCTATCTCTGTCTGTCTATCTGTTTATCTTTCTGTCTGTCTATCTAGTGCCAGACACATTAATCCCATAAGGGGTGGCCACAAGTAAATCACCTCCATGATACTCTGTCCTCAGTCATTTGGCAGGCTCCCCTCCAACTTCAACCCCTTTATAGATAGACATAGTTACCTAGAGTGTCCAGACGAGGAGGGATGGATGATAGATAAATAAGTAGATAGATAGATAGATACCATACTCCTTTTGGGGGGGATAGGGAGGGGTTTGAGGGACATGTGTATGGCAGGGCAGGGAACCAACTCAATCCGATCAGTGAAAAGAGGCGATTAAAACCCCCAGACTTTTTCCACAGCAATTTTCTGCGATCAGTGAAAAGAGGCGACTAAAACCCCTAGACTTTTTCCACAGCACCTTTCTGCGTAGTAACGATAACTATTTATTGATCGTACGAGAAATGCACTAAATATCGCCTAGGAGAGCCCGTTTTATCTGCTCAAACGAGGGGATGGAATTAGTTGTTAAGGTGTGTGTGTGTGTGTGTGTGTTTTATTGTGCAGTATATGTATGCATTGGGAAATTTTATCACTGTTTGTGTGTGTGTGTGTGTGTGTGTGTGTGTGTGTGTGTGTGTGTGTGTGTATACTGTATAAATATGCATAAATATATCACAAAACACCAAAGCAACATCAGCCTTACTTAGACAACTTTGAAGGGTATATTCTTAGAGGCCTTGGTGACCCTAACACCTGTTCCTAATTGATTTATTTTACACACATGTAAATAGCCTCTTGTAATACTGATCAGGTGACCCAGGATGATGACAGTGGTGATGATGGTGATGGTGGTGGTGGTGATAGTAGTGATGATGATGGTGGTGGTGGTGGTGATAATGATGATGATGGTGGTGGTGATGATGATGGTAGTGATAATAATGATGATGATGGTAGTGATGATGGTGATAATGATGATGATGGTGGTGATGATAATGATGATGATGATGGTGGTGATGATAATGATGATGATGATGGTTGTGATAATGATGATGGTGGTGGTGATGATGATGATGATGATGATGATGATGATGAAAGATATAAACAACACACAAGAGAACGTCAAGGTATAATAAGCAAAATAAACCACTAAGGGAGAGGTGCTAAGGTGGTGGGGAGCCTCCTTACCCCACAAGAATACCATCTTAAAAACAAAATAATCTAGAAAAAAAAATTAATCTGGAAAAAAAATTAATTGGAAAAAAAATAATCTGGAAAAAAAATAATCTGGAAAAAAAAATAATCTGAAAAAAAAAAATAATCTGAAAAAAAAAAAAAAAAAAAAAAAATAAAAAAAATAATCTGGAAGAAAAATTAATCTGAAAAAAAAAATAATCTGGAAAAAATTAATTATAAAAAAAATATTGGAAAATTTTAATCTGAAAAAAAGTTAGAAAAAATAATCAGGAAAAAATTGGGAAAAAAATAATCAGGAAAAAAATGATTTGAAAAAATAAATTTGGAAAAAAAAAAAAAGGTGGAAAAAAATTACTGTGAAGGCAGGAAAAAAAAAAAATGGCTTCCTAAGGGGTTATAGAGTATTATATATTTGAATCACACTGTATTTTGTCCTGTTTCCCCAGCCTTCTGACCCACTCTGTATAGTGTATCTGTCTGTCCATCTATTTATCTGTCTATCTATCTATCTATCTATCTGTCTGTCTGTCTATCTATCCATCTGTCTATCTATCCGTCTGTCTAGTTTATTGTGTAGGGAGAATGTATTTATGACTATGTCTGTGCTCCCTAACACCACTTCCTTAGTAATTTATTTTTGGATAGGGTTGGTTCATATAATTTTCAGTTCTGGGAGCTCCTTAACACCTCTTCCTTAGTGATTTATTTTTGGATACGGCTGGTTAATATCCTCTTGTACGTTATTAATGCAGCATATGGTGATATTGGGAGGATTTATGTAACACACAATAGGACACTAAGGTGTAATAAGCAAAATAAATCAAATAGGAAGAGGCGTTAGGGAGCTGCCTTACCCGACAAGAATACGAGCGACAGATACAAGCATCAGTGCCACCACCAGAAGGCTCCTGAATGAACGAATTAGGAATGAGTGAAATACAAAGGAAAGTACACAGAGTTCTGGTTACATGTCAGGGTGTGTTCCAAAAATGTTTATAAATTTCAAAATGTTTGTTTTTTTGTATTATAATAGCCTCAGTCTTGTATGGGATCAGATGTGACCATTATTATTATTATTATTATTATTATTATTACTATTATTATTATTATTATTATCATCCATCCATCCACCCATCATCCAATCCTACATTTCCCCATGATGATGATTATGATTATTATTATTATTATTACTATTATCATCGTCATCATCATCATTATTATTATTACTATTTCTTCTTCTTATTATTATCCATGGTTGGTTGAGGATTAATTGTTTACATAATGCCGCTCAGGGAGAAGCGAAGGGTCACCGAGAAATTAATACCTGTAGGGAGCATTGAAGGAGCACTTAAAAGAAAATCATTAAGGAGCATAGGAAAAAGGAGCATTGAAAAGGGACATACACAAAAAGAAGCATTTAAAAGAAGGCCATTTAGGATCATAGGAGATAAAGGAGCATTGAAAAGTAGCACATGTTAAAAAAAGGAGCATTTAAAAGGATGGATAAGGAGCCTAGAGATCAAGGAGCATTGAAAAGGAAGACACACAGTAAAGGAGCATTTAAAGAGATGGATAAGGAGCATAGAGATCAAGGAGCATTGAAAAGGAACACACACAAAAAGGAGTATTTAAGCCATATGGAGCACTGGAAAGGAACACATGTAAAGGAGCATTGAAAAGGCACACACGCAAAAAAGGAGCATTTAAAACAAGGCCAGTAAGGAAGAGAGAGAGATCAAGGAGCACTGGAAAGGAACACACTCAAATAGCAGCATTTAAAAGGAGCGTATGGACACATCTGACATCTAACGAGAATTTTCTGTGTAAATATAAAAAAAAAAAAAGGCGTTACATGCACATAACATATATGAAAAAAAGAGAGGTGTACATGTAATATATTTTGTATTGTACAGTACATGGTAATTATTGGGTATATGTGAAGTTTTTTGGAATGCGTGTAAAAATTAAAAATATCTATAATAATAATATATGATAGAGAGATGTACTATTTTCTGCCATGAACCAGGTCAGTGTGACGATGGATTTTCATGGGTTATTTTTGATGGTTTTCGATTTTTATTATTATTATTATTTTTTTATTTTGGGGAGGGGGAAGGTAGGGAAGGAGTTTGGGACTGAAGGAGTTAAATAAGTCTGTGTCTGATCCTTCCAATTTAGTCTCTCTCTCTTCTCATCCTGTCTCTTTTCTCTTCCCTTCCTTCCTTTCCTTTCCCTTCCCTTCCCTTCCCTTCCTTACCCTACCTACCCTACACTACCCTACCTTACACTACTCGACTTTATCCTACCCTTCCCTTCCTTTCCCTCCCTCCATCCCTCCCTGCCAGTGTGCATTCTGCCCTTTCCCCTCCCCTACTCTCTCTCTTCTCTTACCTTTCCTCCCCTTATCTCCTCTCCTTTCTTTTCAGTTCATTTCTCCCTCTCTCCTTGCCAGTGTGCTTTCCCTCCCCCACTCTCTCTCTTCTCTTACCTTTCCTCCCCTTATCTCCTCTCCTTTCTTTTCAGTTCATTTCTCCCTCTCTCCTTGCCAATGTGCTTTCCCTCCCCCACTCTCTTCTCCATCCTTTCCTCCTCTTAACTCCTCTCCCTTTTTTTTTCAATTCTTTTCTCCCTCTCTCCCCCCAGCTAAGAGAGAAAGAGAGATAGGGGAAAAAATCTCCAGCCATCAAGCTAACCCAGGTCAATCCATGGAGACATTGAGACGGTTTTGAGGATTTACACTACTAGCACCAAAACATATAGAGATAAATTATTAATACTATGTTAACCCCGGCAGTGCGATGAGGTGGATTTGCACATTTTTATTCTTGGTGTCTTGAGATGATTTTGTTCAGCTTGAGGTTGTATTTTTAAGTGGCTTTGGAGTATCTCAACACCTGTTTCTTCTTGATTTATTCTGTACATTGCACCCCCCCCCGCATCAAGGCGTTAGTTACAGCCTTCATTAACCCGCTGTTGTAAGGGGTTGTTGAAGGTGGTGCTGGCAGGGGGGCCTTCATGTGGTGACACTGATATAAAACGAGGATGGTGGACTGCAGGAGGAGGGCAACTTCAGCCTGCAGTCCACTGGGTTCACGTTTCAGATGAACCTGATACAACAACAACATGAAGGCTTTATCAATCCCTCCAGTTCCATGTCTCTCCTGAGCTGAGTAAAGTCATCTGGGTTTGTATTCTTGTCAGGTAAGGAGGCTCCCTAACACCTCTTCCTTAGTGATTCACTTTTGGATATGGCTAGTGAATATCCTTCTGTACGTTATTTATGCAGAGTATGACGATAATGGAGGGATTTATGTAACACAGAAGAGGACCGTAGAAAAAACCCCAATTGCTTAGGTGGTGGAAGGATTAATATAAGATAGAAGAGGATAGTAAGGTGTAATAAACAAATCACTTGGGAAAAGGTGTTAAGGAGCTTCACCGATGAGAATACCGACCCTGGAGGTACCAAAAATAAACAAACCAAACGACTGGTCCTTGGATTGCCGGGCTTAACCACCTCGTTGACAGGTTAGTTGTGATCTACTTTGTGTTCATTGTTTTTCTGGTCACATTTTAAGGCTCTGTAATTTTTTCTTTGTTATTATTATTATTAGAATATTATGCAAATACAGATTACCGGTACTTTTATGAAACACTGTTGATTTATTTTCCAAGTGCTTTTTTCCTCTGAGGGGTAATTCTTGAGATTAATATATATTTTTTGGTGACTGATAGAGAAATAAATAAAAGAAATTGTACTGTCCTGAAATGGTTATGGACCAAGGATAAGATATATTGTACAGTATTTGAGAAACCACAACACTGCAGCTCGGAAGACAGAGACGATAAATCCGCCAGGGTCAATGAAGCATATAGCACTGCAAGGCAAAAAACAGTTCCATGGAAAGACCACTACATCTCTCACCAGAAATATGCAACTAACCCTAGCAAGACAGAATGGCAAAAATGCTGTAAAGAAGCTCAGTGAATTAAACAATAATATTTAAAAAAAGAAATGTTTATTTGGTACTGAGAAGAGATTTTCTCCTTATATTACTGTACAAAACAAAAGAAATCTGGTTTACATTGCTTAATCACGGCCTGTGTGGTTGAAGGGACTGTTGATTGCAGGTAAACAACTGCTTGTGTCGGGCTGCCCTACAGGTACAGTGCAGTATATATTGGTGCAGGGAACTGACACCCCCTTATGGATGAGGTGATGAATTTGTAGCAATCTGTGTGTATACATATGAATCATCTTGAATTTGGCTCTGTTAGATTGTTTTTATTTCTTTTTTGGAGAACGAATGGATCTTGAATTTGGCTCTGTTAGATTGTTTTTATTTCTTTTTTGGAGAACGAATGGATCTTGAATTTGGCTCTGTTACTTTGTTACTACTGTATTTTTTCTTGGAGGGAACAACCTTGTGGGCTTCCTGGCCTTTTGTTCCTTCTTCCATTAAAAAAAAAAAAAAAAAAAAAAAAAAAAAAAAAGTGCTAACTTTACACTTGAGGTAACTTGCTTGCTATTAACACTAAAATATAAACTCACTTCCAAACTGCAATGTAATGTGTGCACAAGTATGGTATTAGGAGGCCATCAACCGCTTCAATATGATGACCTCCTCACCTTTGGTAAATATCTGACCCTAAGCTGAGCACCTTCTTCTTGGCCTCCTCTGCAGTGAGAGATTCTTCCTCCGATGGCTCGAGTGGGTTGCTGTTTTCACCCAGCTTGTTATTCTTGAAGTCTTCTGCAATCTTCTGGCTGTACACGGCATAGAAGAGGTCTTGGGGCGTGAATTCACTTTGTACGACATTTGGGACTCGATAGGAGACATAGGGCTTGAGCTGAAATGATAAGAGGGAAGATTATAAGAATAATAGTAATCCTCCTTTCCCCTTCCTGCTGTCTATGGGTGACTCTACACTAAGTGACAAACCAAACGGTTTCCTGTATACCAGGAAACCATTTACCAAACTGGGTGGTAACCATATGACCAAATTATGCCGCCTGGTGGTTTAGTGGGTAATTACGGCACTCCAACTGGATTGAGCTGGTGCAGGTTTATATTCAAGGGATGGCTGGGGTTTATTGCTCACGTAATGCCACTCAGGGATGAGTGAGGCTGGTCACTCTCATCTTAAATGTCAGGACCAACTTGCCTTGCCACGGGCTCCTATGCTCCTCATGGGGCAACGTAGGATTGGATGATGGATGGATGGATAATAATAATAATGATACTGTACTGTACCATAATAAGAGGGTAAAAACGTACAGGCAAGGAAATGAAGAGGGAAAAGACAGAAAAGAGCGAGAAAGGACAGGGAAAGGAAGGGAGGCAGGGAGAAACAAGTGAGGAAAAAAAGTGAAAGGAAAGGAGGGAGAGAATAAGGGAGAGGGATGGCATTTTATTATTTCAAAGGTCTTGGGCAATCATCTGGCTATTCACAGCACAGGTGTTGGGGATGAATTTCCTCTGTACTCTGATCAGTAAGAGGGAAGAAAAATGATAATGAAAAGAGGCAAAGAATATATTGTTTATATACAATTTACCTACAAAGTGGGGTTTATTGGCAGGAATAACAGTGGGGAGGCCAAGGATAAGATGAAGGGATGGAGTGGAGAGGTATATGAGAGAGGGGTGTGTGAGCTGGGAGCAGGGCAGTGAAATGGTGTGGGACAGAGCGACATGGAGGCGATTTGTTTGTGGCCACCCCTTATGGGATTAAGGCATCTGGCAAAAGACAGATAGATAGAACAGCTGGTGGCAGTAGTACCAGCTGCAATGCCAGGCTCAGTGAAGCGATCCCAGTTCCTTTGACCGGTTATACAGATGATTCTAAACTACTGCCCTACGCCATGAAAGTATGCTGGTGGATCTTAAACTACTGCCCTATGCCATGAAAGTATGCTGGTGGATCCTTAGCTACTGCCCTATCCCCTGAAATGACAATGGTGGATTGCTGGAGAAGGCAACTGAAGCCTGCAGTCCACCCGGTTCACATTACAGACGAGCCTGGGGCCACACCAACCCTATCTTTACGAAAGGTTGTTCCTGAGGTGAATATAATCATCCGGCAGTACACAAGAACAGCCAGCTAAAATATAAATTACATCACATTAATGAGATGACTCCCCAGGTCGTGGCAAGAATAAACAACATCACAACTAATAGCGGGCATTTCTCAGGCTAAAAAAAATAAATAAAATGTATCTACCTCTTTATCAGTGGTCAGGTGCCATAATCCTATGAGGGGTGGTGGGAAAAAAAATTATCACAAATATAACAAAACACGATATGCGTTCTTCCCGTAAATTAAATAAACCTTCTTAGCATTAATAATAATAAAATACAGATGTGGTTTATGATTCACGCACCTTAAATCCCTCCAGGTCTGGCACAATCAGTTCAGGAATCATCTCTGGAATAATTTGAAAGTTCTTGCCATCTGACAGGCCTACAGGTCTCACACCACGATCTGGAAGGGAAGAGGTAAAGTAAATCAATATCATTTCAACCATGTGAAGAGAATGGAGGCCGAGAGATTGACTAGGAGAGTGCATGTGAGTGAGGTGGAGGGGGAGACTGATGGAGAGGGAGGAGCAGGTGGAGAGGTATTTGTCTGAGTCCACCACTTAAGGGACTAAAACATCTGGCAGTTGACGGACACATAGAACTCTAATCCCATCTAAAAGACACCAGTAGTATGATACAGTAACACAGTAATAATAATAATAATAATAATGGTAATAACTCACCCCAACCCTTTGATTTTTTTTTTTTACTTTTTTTTGCAGCAGATAAAGTTACAGTGATGATGAAAATGATGACGACGATGATAATCATGACAAAAACACTACCCCCTCCCAATTACTCACCACACACCTAAGCCATACGAATGCTGGGCTAATGATGATGATGCTAAAAGAAAACACAATCCCCCACCCAACACTCACCGTACTCCCTGGCCATAGCAGCGTGTGGCTCTCTCTTCATCTGTTCCTTAAACTGTCGGTGGCCGCGTTTCCCATACAGGAGAAATTTCCTAAAGTTCCTCTTGCCCAGCGCTACAGTGGATGTGGTGAGGCCTCGAGTGTGAATTAATATTGCTGGGGCTGCCATACTGCCTGAAAAAATAAATAAACAGGAATTCATTTACAAAGGAGGGCCCGACGATGGCTGTTTCTGTGTCACCACATGAAGGCGTCCCTCTCGACACCGACCATATCATTCTGGCAAAGACTAGATTTTATTCTGCTCAAGTAAAGCTCGTCCCAAGACTCCAAAGAATTCCTAAACTTATATTACTCAGGTCTCTAGTTTCAATCTAACAAATGATCTAACATTTCTTTCGGATTGTCTACCCTCTCTCGTATATGTGAGATAACCATTAATATAATTATTATAAATATACATGACTAAATATTTGGAAAACTAGATCCCCACCTTCACCACAGCAGCTGATCGAGGGTAAAGGAATCTCAAGATACGTATGATACATTATTTTGCATTTTAGTAAAGGTTTTCTAGAATTTTTATCTTGTTTTTTAACAAATATTAATTATCAAGGCGAATGATGTAAAATTATTGATGTCTTGCATTCAGGTAAAAAAATAATAAGATGTCCCTATAATGAGTTTGTACATTCACTGCGTTTTCATGGCATCGTGTGTGTACAACCAAAACAAAGTGATGGGATTTATTTCTTCCCAGTACAGGTGAGAACAGACAGTTTCTTCATTTAAATGTGCCAGAGATGATCTTGGAATAGCTTGCCAGATTTCTGTTGCGGAAGTATGTGATGTCACGTAGAATGGCGTTAGGTTAGTAGGATTCCAAATTGCCTGTGTTTCCCCAATGTACCCTAACGTTTTCTGTAGGGAATATTTACACGGCGAATCAACGTGAACTATAGTGAACAGACGTGAACTAACACTAGCTAATGAACATGACCTAACACTAGCGAATGAACAGGGACAAACACTATACTTCTTTCACCTTAACTTGGGCCGGATTTTCGTCCTTTTGAAACGTCTTCCACGTACACAGGCGGAAAACGACAATGTCACAGCTCCACATTCTCTTCTCATAGCACTGCTTCGTGACTAGCAGTGTATTCTTAGGTTAATCAGTTGTCAAAGCTCAGTATTCGAGATGGAGAGATGACAGTTTTAGGCCAAGTTAGAGTGAAACGAGTATAGTGAACGTAGGTAGTGGTGGCGTACATAGCCAGCATGAACGAGATTATGGAAGCCTCGTAACACCTCTTCCTCACTTATTTTTGGAGACGGCTGGCCAATTCTGTTGCGCAGAGTACCAAATTGTGGTATTAGAATGACTTAAGTAACATGGAAGAGGACGGCAAGGTACAATAAGCAAAATAAATCAGTTAGGAGGAGGTGTTAGGGAGCTTCCTTAACCGACGAGAATAGGGTCCCCTTTCCATCAGCACACAACTACCTTCGCCTTCCTTAACATTGGTACATGGGCGATTGTAGCGGGGATATTGAAGTCTAATTTTACTACGCAGGTACCGGGATGGTAACGAATGCTCTCGAGGATGTATGCGATCTTGTACACAAACGTTTGTATTAATTGTTTTACGGCAGTGATTGAGAGAATTAGGAGAAATACACTGAGGTGGGTTGGACATGTGGAGAGAATGGTTGGTGAGAGACTGACGAGGAGAGTGTGAGTGAGGTGGAGGGGGAGAGGGAGGGGGAGGCCAAGGATGAGATGGAGGGATGGAATGGAGAGGTGTATGAGAGAGGATGTGAGCTGGGAGCAGGGCAGTGAAATGGCGGGGAACAGAGCGCCGTAGAGGCGATTTGTTTGTTGCCACCCCATACGCGATTGGGGCGTCTGGTAATAGATAGATAGATAGATAGTTTATTTACGTTCATTAGCCAAGTGTAACCCCTGGGGAAGCAGGAAGGGTAGAGAATCCTTGGCCAGTATCTCTGCTTGTAAGAGGCGACTAAGAGGGGCCTTTTTGTCAGTCTTTCTCTCCTTACTGTTCTCCTCTGCCCTTCTGTTCTACCTCTCATCTTGATATTTCCTTGTGTCTTCCAGCCTTTGTTTTCCCTCTGCCCCACACAGGATGGACGTTTGGTTTTATGATATGGATAATTACAGGGCTTTCCACTGACACTGACCCCTCCTGCCTTCCTCCAAGTGCTTTAACGCCAAATCGTGTCACCACCAAGCCGCTGCCTCGGCAAAACCACTTCAGCGTCAGTCCTAGTGCCGTATAGCTCATTTTGTGGCTCGGTGCTAATTCTTCAGTATTGTTGCTTCCTTCCTCCGCCAACTGCAAATCCACCTTAAATAGTTACCAGAATTCACTCCAACCAAACGCCTACCACCACCACCACCACCACAACAACAACAACAACAACAACAACAACAACAACTACTACTACTACTACTACTACTTCTTCTTCTTCTTCTTCTACTACTACTACTACTACCACGACTATTACTGCTGCTACTACTACTTCTACTACTCCTACTACTACTACTACTTCTGCCACTACTACTACTATTACTACTACTACTACTACTACTACTATTCTTCCTCCGCCCATGTTTACGGTATGAGATAATAACGTTGAAAAATACACACACATGACTACATACGGTACATACATAAATACATACGGTTTACACACACACACACACACACACACACACACACACACACGAATGTATTCAGTGTGGACAGTAAGCATTAGTGCCCAAGTGGTGTCCTGTGTAGGTGTATGAAGTCAGGTTTTGTGAAGTTAATATGGGCGAAGTGGTGGTCCCTTTGCATGTTGTAGTAGTAGTGGTAGTTGTTGTTGTAGTAGTAGTAGTAGTTGTTGTTGTAATAGTAGTAGTAGTATTTGTAGTACGGTAGTAGTAGTAGTAGTAGTAGATGTTGTTGTAATAGTAGTTGTAGTAGTAGTAGCAGTAGTAGTAGTAGGCTAATAGGTCTAATAGTAGTAGTTGTAGTAGTAGTAGTAGTTGTTGTTGTTGTAGCAGTAGTAGTAGTTATAGTAGTAGTAGTAATAATAATAGTAGAAGTACTAATTGTTGTTGTAGCAGTAGTAGTAGTTGTAGTTGTTGTAGTAATAGTAGTAGTAGTAGTAACCCGAGGCTTATCTGAAAGGTGAACCCAGTGGACAGCAGGCTGCCCTTCTCCTGCAGTCCACCATCATCCTTTCAGGGGATAGGGAGGGAGGTGAGGGATGAGTGCATAGCCAGGCCGCGCTGTTCTCTGGTTTTATCGGTGCCACCACGTGAAGGCGTCCCTCTCCGGTCTGAACGGGTAAAAATAAAAGAAAAAACTAAGCACGCGACGCTCTCACATTGACAGTGTCCCGCGGGTGTATAAAACTTGCGATATCTGAAGCGAAGGCAGTGAAATGGGAGTCAAGGGTAGTGAAGGAGGAGGAGGAGGAGGAGGAAGAAGAAGAAGAAGAAGAAAGAAGAAGGAGAGAGAGAAGAGAGAATTAATGTTGCCTCTCTCTCTCTCTCTCTCTCTGACGTCAGCAAGCTGCACGCTCTATAACCAACTCGGTCTTTCACGTCCTTTCGGCCCAAATACATTTTTTTTTAAATTTGGTGTTGTCGTTCTTCTTCTTGTTATCATCATCCAGACCTCCTCCTCCTCCTCCTCCTCCTCCTCTTCCTACTACTACTACTACTACTACTACTCAATGGCTTTCGATCGAGTCTGGCATAAATCTTTAATTTCCAAACTGCCCTCCTACGGTTTCTATCCTTCTATCTGTGCCTTCATCTATAGCCTCCTTTCTGGTCGTTCTATAGCCGCTGTTGTAGACGGCCATCGTTCTGCTCCTATATCTATCAACAGTGGTTTGGCTGTCTCTATTTTGATTTTCTCTTGGAAGGAACAGTTATTGCGGGCTCGAGGCCTTTGGTTCCTTCTTCCCAGCATAAAGAAAACTACTGCTACTACTACCGGTACTATAATAATAATAATAATAATAATAATTATTATTATTATTATTATTTTTATTATTATTAATTGTTACGCTGATTTTAAGCACAAAAACTAATCCGTTGTCCATTAGTCCTCTGTCTGATATATTTTACGTTTCCACTCAGGGAAGAAAGACTGGTCACTCCTGGAATGTCCGGGCTGAGAAACCAAGCCTCAGCACCCTACGCTCCTGATGGGTGAAGGTGACTACAAGAGCGTGATTTACGTAAGTATATATATTTTTTTTCTTACCTTTTCGAGTTGTCTTAATTGCCATATATATATATATATATATATATATATATATATATATATATATATATATATATATATATATATATATATATGGTAATATTTTGCTTTCATCTCATATGTATCAGTCTGTCTGTCTATATCTATCTAACGTTTATCTATATCTGTCTCTCTATCTAACGTCCATATACATCTGTCTTCAGTATCTAATGTCTGTCTATATCCGTCTATCTAACGTC
>NC_136970.1:1760000-1762500 GCF_032717465.1 Coenobita brevimanus
TCTCTCTCTCTCTCTCTCTCTCTCTCTCTCTCTCTCTCTCTCTCTCTCGAGTATGGTACAATTCACTAAAGTACCCTCACCAGTCTCTCTCTCTCTCTCTCTCTCTCTCTCTCTCGAGTATGGTACAATTCACTGAAGTACCCTCATCAGTCTGTCTGTCTGTCTGTCTGTCTGTCTCTCTCATCGTTATAAGCTTCTATCGTATTATTCATATCCTACTCCCACTGCCACACCCACGCCCACACCAGCAGTCTGAGCCGTCCCCGCAACACACAAGGTACCGCCAAGGGAGTTTCTGGCAGAGCGGTATCAGTAACTCGAGATAACACGAGATACCGCAAGAGCCGAGATAACGCGAGAAATGCCGAGAGGAAACGAGGGAGGGGCGTGATAATGCGTAGAAGGGCGAGATAACACGAGAAAACGAGATAACACGAGAACTGACGAGAGGAAGCGAGAGGGGACGTGAAAGTGCGTGGAAGGGCGAGATAACGCGAGAAACACGTAACGAGATACCGCGAGAAGAGCCGAGATAACACGAGAACTGACGAGAGGAAGCGAGAGGGGACGTGAAAGTGCGTGGAAGGGCGAGATAACACGAGAAACACGTAACGAGATACCGCGAGAAGAGACGAGATAATTTGAGGAAACGCGAGATAATTCCGAGACAACGCGGGAAAAGGCGAGATATAACGAGGAAAAGATGGCGTGGTACGAGAAAATGGGTGACAACACGAGGAGACGCGGTACATCTCGAGAAAAGGAGAGGCAGCGCGAGAAAAGGCGGTATATCACGAGAAAAAGCTAGATATCACGAGAAAAGGCGAGACATTACAGCCGAGACAGCGCGAGAAATGTCGAGAAAACACGAGAAAAGCCAAGAAAACGGGAAAACGCTAAGACTGAATGATAAAAATGTCACGCGAAAAAAAATATAGGAAAAATATGGGACATTTATTCTGGTCTCAGTTTTCTTTGAATCGTGAACCCAGTGGACTGCAGGCTGAAGTTCCCCTCCTCCTGCAGCCCACCATCCTTCTCTTGGGGAATAGGGGAGTAGGCTAGTCGAGGGACGTTTGTACAGCCGGGCAGTGGAGCCGCCTGGTTACATCAGTGCCACCACTTGAAGGCGACCCACTCCAACTCCATGATAGGGTTGTAGTTGAGTAGACCCATCAATCGCAGGCAAGCAGTCGCCCTTACAACGCCATCCCGTTCGGTGAAAAGATTACCCTTTGCGGCAGACAGGGACTTGCCACAGCGAAGCGCGGGGAAGAGTGTGGACCATGATGGGGAAAACAACGAGAGAAAGAGCGAGAAGGTTGGGGGGGGGGAGATAAAAGGAGAAAAATCGGGAATACACGAGAATGGGCGAGAAAAGGCGAGAAAGTACGAGATTGAGCGAGACAGGAGAGAGAGTGGGAAAAAACTTTTGTCAGAATTGTGTGAAAGTTTTATTAAAGAAGAATAGGAAGATGATTGGAAATATTGCCGTTTTTAATAATGATGTTTTTGTAACTATATCTCCACTATCACCACCACCACCTCCTCCTCCTCCTCCTCCTCCTCCTCCTCCTCCTCCTCCTCCACCACCACCACCATCATCATCACCATCATTACAGTCTTCCTGTTATTTATATTGCTCATTATGGTGATGATGGTGATATGATTAGGCTTATTATTAGGTTATTTATTATTAGTATTAATGATATTATACTATTATTATTATTAGGCTTTTATTATAATTAGTGTTATTATTTTTTATTGTAAATCATCATCAGTTTATATTGTTACTAGTATATGATGATGGTGGTCGTGCTGATGATAATGATGGTGATAGTAATAATAATAATAATAATAATAATAATGATATGTTCCTCACCCCACTAAACCACCAGGCTCCAGTTCATTCCCATTTGCCACTTTCACTCCCACTCCTTATATGACAAGCGGGTTAGGGCAGTGTTGTAACCGCTGTCTACTCCATCTATCTATCTATCTATCTGTCTGTCTATCTACGGTATTTTGTATCCGTTCATTCATCCATCCTTTGGTTTTGTCTTATCTATCTATCTATATCTACGGTATCTATCTATCTACCTGGCTTCGGTACTGTCTATCCATCCACCCATTTATTTCTGTCTATCCACATCCATCCATCCATATGTTAATTGCTGTGTGTGTGTGTGTGTGTGTGTGAGAGAGAGAGAGAGAGAGAGGGAGAGGGAGGGAGGATATGGTTGCTCTTTCAATTTATTGGCTTCGTTTTACACACACACACACACACACACACACATCAGTCAATCAGCAGACTTTTTGAAGGATATTGTTAAAGCATAAAGATTCTCTCTCTCTCTCTCTCTCTCTCTCTCTCTCTCTCAGAAAATAAGTGTGAAATGTGAGCCATCTTTCATTTTGCTCTATTCACTTGCGCATTATCTGTGACGAATCTCTCTCTCTCTCTCTCTCTCTCTCTCTCTCTCTCTCTCTCTCTCTCTCT
>NC_136970.1:1767500-1770000 GCF_032717465.1 Coenobita brevimanus
TCTCTCTCTTGTGTGAAAGAGGAGAGGCCTTGGGAACAATAAGGTTATGGGAAATCTTTAATGGAGTGGAACAGTCTCTCTCTCTCTCTCTCTCTCTCTCACTTCATCTTCGTCAGACGGTGTGGTGGGATAGGAGAGAGAGAGAGAGAGAGAGAGAGAGAGAGAGAGAGAGAGCTGTTCAACCCACTTTAAGAGGTGGAGGGCGTGGTCGAGAGAGAGAGAGAGAGAGAGAGAGAAAGAAAGGGGGGGAGAGAGAGAGACCATCCGCTGCAGATGAATGTGCAACTGGATAGTGTGAAGTGAAAGATGGCTTGCATTATATTCTGTCTTCCGAGGGAGAGAGAGAGAGAGAGAGAGAGAGAGAGAGAGAGAGAGAGAGAGAGAAATGAACTATCTCAGGTTCAATGAAAGGCAATCTAGGAGCAATTAAGAGAGAGAGAGAGAGAGAGAGAGAGAAATGAACTATCTCAGGTTCAGTGAAAGACAATCTACTGTAGGAGTAATTGAGGGAGAGAGAGTGAGAGAGGGGGGGGGACTGCTTCTGGTATGATAAAGTAGTAACTAATTTTTGATCATAATAATAATAATAATGATAATAATTTTAGTAATAGAAATAGCAACAACAATGGTTATAATAATAATAATAATAATAATAATAATAATAATAGTTGGATGAATAGTTGGTATGGTGTGGTGTTGTATGGTGTGGTGTGTTGAGTTTTGGTGGTGGTGTGGTGTGGTGTTGTGTGGTGTGTTTTGGTGGTGTGTGGTGTGGTACTGTATGGTGTGTTGTGGTGTGTGTTGTTTTTTGGTGGTGATGTGGTGTGATGTGTTTTTGTGGTGTGTGGTGTGGTATGGTGGTGTGTGGTGTGATGTAGTGTAGTGTATAGTGTAATGTAATGTGGTGTAGTGTGGTGTGTTGTAGTATAATGTGCTGTGGTGTGGTGAAGAGTTTGATGGTGTGATGTTGTGTGGTGTGGTGTGGTGAAGAATGTGGTGGTGTGGTAAAGAATGTGGTGGTGTGGTGTGGTGAGGCTAGGTATATTGATCTTAAAGAAATCAATGAGTGTACTAAATTTCTCAAGACGCACACCACCATTCCACACGACACCACACACCACACCACACCACACTATACTGGCACACCACACCACACCACCACTCTATACTGGCACATCACACCACACCACACCACCTCACATCACATCACACCACACCACACCACACCACACCACACCACACCACACCACTTCACCTCACCTCACACCACACCACACCACACCACACATCATACCACACATCATACCACACCACACCACTTCACCTCACACCACACCACACCACACAACATTACACTTTACTAACCTATCACTATTAGCCTTGCTGCAGTCCACCATCCTCCCTAACACCTCATCCTTAGCGATTTATTTTCGGACATGGCTGCTTAATATCCTTTTGTGCGTTATTTGTGCAAAGGACGGCGATGTTAGGATGTATGTAACACAGAAGAGGAAAGTAAGGTGTAATAAACAAAGTAAATCGCTTAGGAAAAGGTGTTAGGGCCTAAGAGTGTCGTGACTCGAAAATAAAACATTGCCCTTGACTTTGATTTGGTGAGATGACGTGAGGACCATTATATCCATTCTCTCTCTCTCTCTGTCTCTCTCTCTCTCTCTCTCTCTCTCTCTCTCTCTCTCTCTCTCTCTCTCTCCGCTGGCCTGTCTTGATGTTTATTTATCTTATTGCGTTTATCTCTGTGTTTATGTATGTATGTATCTGTGTGTCTGCCTGTGTGTGTGTGTGTGTACCAGTCTGTCTATGTGTGTGTGTGTGTGTGTGTGTGTGTGTGTGTGTGTACCAGTCTGTCTATCTGCCTGTGTGTGTGTGTGTGTGTGTGTGTGTGTGTGTGTACCAGTCTGTCTATCTGCCTCTGTGTGTGTGTGTGTGTGTGTGTGTGTGTGTGTGTGTGTGTACCAGTCTGTCTATCTGCCTGTGTGTGTGTGAGTGTGTGTGTGTGTGTGTGTGTGTGTGTGTGTGTGTGTGTGTGTACCAGTCTGTCTATCTGCCTCTGTGTGTGTGTGTGTGTGTGTGTGTGTGTGTGTGTGTGTGTGTGTGTACCAGTCTGTCTATCTGCCTCTGTGTGTGTATGTGTGTGTGTGTGTGTGTGTGTGTGTGTGTGTGTGTTTGTGTGTGTGTGTGTACCAGTCTGTCTATGTGCCTGTGTGTGTGTATGTGTGTGTGTGTGTGTGTGTGTGTGTGTGTGTGTGTGTGTGTACCAGTCTGTCTATCTGCCTGTGTGTGTGTGTGTGTGTGTGTGTGTGTGTGTGTGTGTGTGTCTCAAGCACTACTCCGAAATGCACCCCACAGTCTCCTTCTTGCGCACGGCATCTGAATTCTGTAGGTCAGATCTGGTTTGGTGAAGGCCTTGTGCATAGATAGATAGATAGATAGATGGATAAGTGGATGGATAGTTAGATGGATAAGTGGATGGATAGATTGA
>NC_136970.1:1780000-1785000 GCF_032717465.1 Coenobita brevimanus
GTGAGGTGGAAGGGGGGAGGGGGAGGTCGAGGATGAGATGTACTGATGGAGGGATGGAGTGCAGGGGTATATGAGAGAGGGGAGGGGTGTGTGAGCTGGGGGGGCAGGGCAGTGAAATGGCTTGGGACAGGGCGACGTGGAGGCGATTTGTTTATGGCCACCCCTTATGGGATTTAGGCTGATGGAGGGATGGAGTGCAGGGGTATATGAGAGAGGGGGTGTGTGAGCTGGGGGGGCAGGGCGGTGAAATGACGGGGACAGGGCGACGTGGAGGCGATTTGTTTATGGCCACACCTTATGGGATTTAGGCTGATGGAGGAATGGAGTGCAGGGGTATATGAGAGAGAGGTGTGTGAGCTGGGGGGCAGGGCGGTGAAATGACGGGGGACAAGGCGACATGGAGGCGATTTGTTTATGGCCACCCCTTATGGGATTTAGGCGTCTGGCAGTAGATAGATAGACAGACAGATAGATAGTGGTAAATTTAACCCACTACGCACTGTGTTTCACGTAACCACCCGCCTCACCGTTGCTCTTTTGCTTCCCACCGTTATGAAGCACAATTACCCTCTAATAACGCCAGACGCTGCGTTATTAAGTGACGCAAAACACCAAGACATGACGCACCGGGCCACGCCAACGCAGCCCTCCTCCTCCTCTTCCTCCTCCTTTTCTTCTTCCTCCTCCTCTTCCTCCTCCTCCTCCTTTTCTTCTTCCTCCTCTTCTTCCTCCTCCTCCTCCTTCTTCGTCTCCTTTTCTTCCTCCTCCTCCTTCTCCTTCATCATCATCATCATCTTCTCCTTCTTCTTCTTTTCTTCTTCTTCTTCTTCTCCTCCTCCTCCTCCTCCTCCTCCTCCTCCATGTCATTCTTCATCTTCTTCTCATTCTTCTTTTTCTTCCCTTATTATTATTATTATTATTATTATTATTCCTTCCATGTCCCTCTTTTCTCATTTTCTTTACGAACTTTTCCCATCAGTGGTAATTTCTCTCTCTCTCTCAAAAAAAAATCGCTCGAAGAAATGGGGAACTGGACGAAAAATAAAGAAAAAGAGACTCCTGAACGATATACAATGAGAAAGACATGAAATAAAAAGGAAATGATGAGGTATTGTGAACACTGAGGAATTTGTGATAAAATTAAATGATTGATTGATTTATTAGTCTTTATTGGTATTAGGACTTGTAGATAGATATACAGATAGATTGATATAGGTAGGTAGGTAGGTAGGTAGGTGTGTATGTATGTAGGTAGGTAGATAGGTAGGTTGGTATGTAGGTAGGTAGATAGGTAGGTGTGTATGTATGTAGGTAGGCAGATAGGTAGGTGTGTACTGTATGTAGGTATGTAGGTAGGTAGATTGGTAGGTAGATAGGTATATACATTAAGTACATAGATAGATAGGTAAGTAGGTACGGTAAGTAGATAGATAGATAGGTAGGTGGCCAAGATAGATAGATAGGTAGGTAGATAAAGATAGATAGATGGGTAGATACATAAAAGAAGTGAGAAAGTGAATTAGAATATAAACGCAGAGAGAGAGAGAGAGAGAGAGAGAGCTTGGATACAGGGAGGGTTCAGACAGGACGTACATGTGTACGTTATCAAGGTCACGTGTGTGTGTGTGATTAGAGAACAAGTGTGTTATTTTTCAGTGAGTGTACGGTATGCATATATGTGTACATGTATGTGTGTATGTTTTTAACGATATGCGATGTATGTAGGTATATGTATGTATGTATGAATGCATGTATGTATATATGTATGAATCAAAGTATGTGTACAGTATTATGTATGTATGTATGTACGTGATAAGTTAGGGTAATTTAAAGCAAAATATGTATGTATGTATGTATGTATGTATGTATGTCTTAGTGTGCCGGCTAGATGTGTGCATGTGTGTGTAAAATTTGATTAGGAAAATTATACAGAAATTAATTGGATACAAGTGTGTGTGTGTGTGTGTGTGTGTGTGTGATAATTTGTGATTCTGAGAGAGAGAGAGAGAGAGAGAGAGAATGAATATTATAGCAAAAGAATTACATTATCCGTTGTAACGTAGGTTTATGAGAGAGAGAGAGAGAGAGAGAGAGAGAGAGAGAGAGAGAGAGAGAGGTGTCTTTGGAAAGGGCGTTGTGGAATTTAAAGGTGATATTCTAAGACATACAGACGCGCTCAGATAGATAGATAGACGGATAGATAGATAAATAGATAGACAGATAGATTAATAGATGACCAGAAATGGATGTGATAGAAAGATGGATAGAGAAAATAGATGTTGGATAGATGAACTGATGGATGGAAAGATAGATAGATAGATAGGTAGATAGATAGATTGGATTATTAGAGAAATGGGTGTAAGGTAGAGAAGATGCTCTCTCTCTCTCTCTCTCTCTCTAAGTATGTTCTGTCCATGTATTTCTGTCCACACACACACACACACACACACACACACACACACACACACACACACACACACACACACACACGTACTCTGTCTCCATCACACACACAACACTCCGTTTTAGTCCTCATCCTTCTCTGATTCCACATCTCCTTTATATCACAACCCCCCTCCCCTCCCCTCCCCTCCTCTCCTCTCTTCCCCTTCTCCCCTCCCCTCCTCTCTTCCCCTCCTCCCCTCCCCTCCCCTTCCCTCCCCAAAACAGAACAGGATGCATCTGTGTAATATCTGAAATGTTGCTGTGAATGTAAAG
Source organism: Coenobita brevimanus (assembly GCF_032717465.1). NCBI lineage: Eukaryota > Metazoa > Arthropoda > Malacostraca > Decapoda > Coenobitidae > Coenobita > Coenobita brevimanus. The sequence goes on from NC_136970.1 coordinate 1,782,719, forward strand.
TCATCTTTGGGTATGTGTGTGTTACTAGGCTTACATACATACAGACAGAATACATACATGCGTACAGACAGACAGACAGACACATACAGGCGGTGGCTCAATCGGTAGAGAGGTGGCCTGCAGTCCTACCGGACTGCCCCCGCTGGGGCAGGGAACAGTTTAAGGATTTGAATTTCATAAAAGCTTACTTTACTGATCCACCAGAAGACCCGCCGACATGTTGTAAAAATACCTCCGCTAACACCAATACATCAGTCCTGTATGAGACAGTCCTACCATGTATTCAATATGGACGGTGGGTGTTAGCGCCGCAGTGGTGACATGTAGAGGTGTATGATATGTAGGAGGACTATTGGGCCTTGGGAGCAGGCTGTGAAGCCTATGCCCAGAGTCGAGCACATAAAAAAAAAGGCCTACATTCATACTTACAGACAGAAGAGATACGCACATACATACACAGACACACCGACAGACAGACATACACATAGAGACAAGGCTTACATTCATACATACAGACAGAAGAGATACGTACATACAGACACAGACAGATAGACACATAGACAAGGCTTACATTCATACATACAGACAGAAGAGATACGTACATACAGACACAGACCGACAGACACATAGACAAGGCTTACATTCATACATACAGACAGAAGAGATACATACAGACACACCGACAGACAGACAGACAGACAGAGACAAGGTATTCATTCACGCATACATAGACGGTATACATATAGCCTTACATACATACAGACAGACCGACGGACAATACTCACTCTAGATGTTCTTGCAAGCCTCCTACCTTGGTGGAGTAGAGATTGCTTCCCACATGCCTACTTACCCACCTACCTACCTACCCTACTTACAGGAATCTACCTACCTACCTACCCCACTTACAGGGATCTACCTACCTACCTACCCCACTTACAGGAATCTACCTACCTACCTACCTACTTATCCCACTTACAGGAATCCACCTACCTACGTACCCTACTTACAGGAATCTACCTACCTACCCTACTTACAAGAATCTACCTACCTACCTACCCTACTTACAGGAATCTACCTACATACCTACCCCACTTACAGGAATCTACCTACCTACCTACCCTAGTTACAGGAATCTACCTACCTACCTACCCTACATACAGGAATCTACCTACCTACGTACCTACCTATCCCACTTACAGGAATCCACCTACCTACGTACCCTACTTACAGGAATCTACCTACCTACCTACCCCAATTACAGGAATCTACCTACATACCTACCCCACTTACAGGAATCTACCTACCTACCTACCCTAGTTACAGGAATCTACCGACCCACCTACCTACCTATCCCACTTACAGGAATCCACCTACCTTCGTACCCTACTTACAGGAATCTACCTACCTACCCTACTTATAGGAATCTACCTACCTATCTGCCTACCTACCCACCTACCCTACTTACAGGAATCTACTTACCTACCTGCCTGCCTACCTACCTACTTACCAACCTACCTACCTACCTACATACATACCTACCAACCCCACTTACTGGAATCGACCTACCTACCTACCCCACTTACAGGAATCTACCTACCTACCAACCTACCCACCCACTTGATGTTGCAGCTGCATTATGGAGTGGTTAGTGGACAAAAAGTGGAGTTGGAACCTGTCCTATACATATTAAGGGGGTGGGTGGGAGAGAGAGAGAGAGAGAGAGAGAGAGAGAGATTAAAGAAGATAGGTAGTAAAGATGAAAGGACAGAAGCCTTTGACCAGTGAAAACAGCAATAGCATCTACAAGGTCAGTAATAACTAGATAACAGAGTGCATACCTCCGCCAACAGCAGCAGTAGTGAATAATAATAATAAATAATAATAATAATAAAAAGATTTGCTGATGTTAATTCGTCCTTCATCCCAGGCGAATACTCTTACGGTCTAACACAGTCTATTAGGTCTACGGTCTTCGTGTGCCCTGTTACACAATCACAGAGAGCGTGTACCTCCGCGGACGCCAATAAGTTAATGATTTATGCATCCGGATTCAGTTCCCCCTCAGAACCTGATCACCTCTTCCTTGACCCACCGTCCACCTATGCACCTGACATCACTGAAGTCCAATAACAACTTTGTGAGATACCGTGTGCACAAGCAGACAGCGGGACACGGGAGCCAACAACGGCACCAACTGCTGCCGCTGCTGTTACTACTACTACTACTACTACTACTACTAGTGTACTGTAGTAGTATAATATTAGTACCGTAGGGGAAAGTTT
>NC_136970.1:1792500-1795000 GCF_032717465.1 Coenobita brevimanus
TGGAGAGAGAGAGAGAGAGAGAGAAACGCATATTTTTAAACCCCAAGAGGTAAGCTGGCAACCCTGCATCACCTGAGTTGCCAATTCGTAAACAAACCGAATTTTTTCCCCTTCGTTACTAGACTTTTTCCCCTCATTGGCGTTGCTACGGTGGCCTTCACGTGGTGGCATGCATGTACAAGGGCGGGGGAAGGGCCGGCAATGATCCCTTAAAGCCCAGGTGATGGCCAGGTAGACTAGTAACCAAGGAGACGCATTTCCACCTTGGCCAATGTGAGCTGTAATTTCGTTCAGTGTGGAAGCTCCCCAACACCTCCTCCGTAGCGATTTATTTTTTGGCTGTTGGCTGGTGAATATCCTTGTATATGTTATGTAACACGGGGTTTATACAAGCTCCCAAATACCTCTTCCTTAGCGATTTATTTTTGGATAGGGCAGTCAATATCTTCCTGTTCGGTACGTTGTGCAGAGTATGGCGATATTGGAAGGATTTATGTAACAACAGGTGTTCATACAAGCTCCCTAACACCTCTTCCTTAGCGATTTATGTCTGCCTGTCTGTCTGTCTGTCAGTCTATATCTGTCTATCTGTGTTCGTCTGTGTGTCTGTCTCAGCTTCCATCATATACTACACAGTTCTCTTCTGCTTCCAGGTAGAGAGAGAGAGAGAGAGAGGGAATGTGATAATATTTGGACTCTCACTTTAAACACAGCTCAAAACACCTGAGCAGCGGGGAGAGGCCAGAGGTTATTAAATCTCTCTCTCTCTCTCTCTCTCTCTCTCTCTCTCTCTCTCTCTCTCTCTCTCTCTCTCTCTCTCTCTCACATTACAACACCACCCGCATTACACCAACCCTACACCTGTCAAACACACACACACACACACACGCACACAGTGTATGGATATTTTTGGTTGGCTTTGAACCTGTTTTTCGTATAAAGTTTCCCATATATAATTATTATTATTATTATTATCACCATCATCATCATCATCATCATCATTGGTATTTTTACTACCGCTGCTACTACCATTATTACCGGTATTATTATTATTATTATTATTATTATTATTATTATTAAACTAACATTTCTAACACTTTCTATTTTATCTATCCAACAGAAGATGGAGATTGACACCAACGGAGGGAGGAGTTTTACCGTCTACGTCCAGGTGAGTAGATAGATAGATAATTAGATAGATAGATGGATGGATTGATGGATAGATAGGTGGATGGATGGATGGATAGATAGATGGATGGATAGATAGATGGATGGATAGATAGATAGATGGATGGATGGATGGATGGATGGATAGATGGATAGATAGATGGATGGATGAATGAATGGATAGATAAGTGGATGGGTGGATAGATAGATAAATAGATGGATGGATTAATGGATGGATAGATAGGTGGATGGATGGATAGATAGATAGATTGATAGATAGATATAGTTATAGTGTTGAGTGTAAACATAGGCGATGTATTAAATGTCAATAGATAGACTACGTAGATAGATAAATACATGAGATGGTTGTTGGGTAGATAGACTGATAGATAAGGTAAAAGTAGATAGATCGATAGATACATGGGCTGATAGATAGCTGTATTGGTAGATAAAATGCCTAGATACTTATAGATCAGTAGATATATATAGTCCATTGATAGATATATGGATGGATAGATTGATAGATAAATGTATAGATAGATATACAGAGAGAGAGAGAGAGAGAGAGAGAGAGAGGAAAGTTTGCGAGTGTTTCAAGGCTGCTCTCTCTCTCTCTCTCTCTCTCTCTCTCTCTCTCTAAAAATGGCACAGACTAATCCCGTAATCTCTTAATTATCGGTAAATAATAATCGATGCCGAGAAATTAGAGAGAGAGAGAGAGAGAGAAATAATAGTAATGAGGAAGGAAGGAGGTAAGACAGTAAAGATGAAGAATATGTGTGTGAGAGAGAGAGAGAGAGAGAGAGAGAGAGAATGAGTCTGGGCCTAATAGCACTTAATGACAGCTATTGACGTAATTCTGTCTGTCTGTCTGTCTGTCTCTCTCTCTCTCTCTCTCTCTCTCTCTCTCTCTCTCTCTCTCTCTCTCTCTGTCAATAACGCTCCCCCTCTTTCAGGCTAATAAGCTTAATAACCAAGGTAAATTAGGTTAATTGGTGCTGAATATAAAGTGGTTAGATAGATAGATAGATAGATTGATATAGTGATAGATTTATAGATAGTTACGTGTAGATACTTATATAGATTGATAAATTGATGGATAGATAGCTGTGTAGTCAGGTAGATAGATGGATGGATGGATGGATAGATAGATAGATAGACAGGTGGATAGATAGATGAATTAATGGACTTATTTTGTGTGTGTGTTTATGTGTGTGTGTGTGTGTGTGTGTGTGTGTGTGTGTGTGTGAGAGAGAGAGAGAGAGAGAGAGAGAGTGATGAGTCAAGCCAGGGCAATTAAAGAGAGCCGTGGGAGCGAAATTAGAGCAAATAA
>NC_136970.1:1802500-1832500 GCF_032717465.1 Coenobita brevimanus
CGTGTGGTAATGTTCCTTATCATGTCTATTTTAGGAAGGAAGGAGGAAGAGAGGGAGGAAAGAAGGAAGGAAGGAGGAGGAGAGGGAGAGAAGAATGAATGAAGGAAGGAGGAGGGGGAGGGAAGAAGGAAGGAAGGAGGGAGGGAAGAAGGAAGGAAGGAGGGAGGGAAGAAGGAAGGAAGGAGGGAGGAGGAGAGGGAGGAAAGAAGGAAGGAAGGAGGAGGGGAGGGAGGAAAGAAGGAAGAAAGGAGGAGGGGAGGGAGGAAAGAAGGAAGGAAGGAGGAGGAGAGGGAGGAAAGAAGGAAGGAAGGAGGAGGAGAGGGAGGAAAGAAGGAAGGAAGGAGGAAGGGAGGGAGGAAAGAAGGAAGGAAGGAGGAAGGGAGGGAGGAAAGAAGGAAGGAAGGAGGAGGAGAGGGAGGAAAGAAGGAAGGAAGGAGGAGGAGAGGGAGGAAAGAAGGAGGAGGGGAGGGAGGGAAGAAGGAAGGAAGGAGGAGGAGAGGGAGGGAAGAAGAAAGGAAAGAGGAGGAGAGGGAGGGAAGAAGGAAGGAAGGAGGAGGAGAGGGAGGAAAGAAGGAAGAGGGGAGGGAGGGAAGAAGGAAGGAGGAGAGGGAGGGAAGAAGGAGGAAGGAAGGAGGAGGAGAGGGAGGGAAGAAAGAAGATAGGGAGGAAAGAGAGAAGGAAGAAGGAAGGAAATTTGGGAGGTAAGGAAGAACCACCTGGAGAGAAAAACTGCAGGAAAAAAATTATCTGGAGAGAAAATTGGAGGAAAAAAAGTATCTGGAGAGAAAAATTGGAGGAAAAAATTGTCTGGAGAGAAAAATTGGAGGAAAAAATCGTCTGGAGAGAGAAATTGGAGGAAAAAATCGTCTTGAGAGAAAAATTGGAGGAAAAAATTATCTGGAGAGAAAATTTGGAGGAAAAAAAATTATCTGGAGAAAAAATTGGAGGAAAAAATTATCTGGAGAGAAAAAATGGAGAGAAAAATCGTTTGGAGTGAAAAATCTAAATGTTCGAGAAGGGAAGGAACATCACTTTAATTTGAGAGAGAGAGAGAGAGAGAACGAGAAAAAACAAGGAGAGAGAGAGAGAGAGAGAGAGAGGGAGAGAGAGAGAGAGAGAACGAGAAAAAACAAGGAGAGAGAGAGAGAGAGAGAGAGAGAACGAGAAAAAACAAGGAGAGAGAGAGAAACAAGGAGAGAGAGAGAGAGAGAGAACGAGAAAAAACAAGGAGAGAGAGAGAAACAAGGAGAGAGAGAGAGAGAGAGAGAGAGAGAGAGAGAGAGAACGAGAAAAAACAAGGAGAGAGAGAGAGAGAGAGAGAATGAGAAAAAACAAGGGAAGAGAGAGAGAGAGAGAGAGAGAGAGAGAATGAGAAAAAACAAGGAGAGAGAGAGAGAGAGAGAACGAGAAAAAACAAGGAGAGAGAGAGAGAGAGAGAGAGAGAGAACGAGAAAAAACAAGGAGAGAGAGAGAGAGGAGGGAGAAAAAGTAGATCGATAGCGTCAGGGAAGGAGGGAGGAGGAGAAGGAGGAGGGAGGGAGGGAGAAGGAGAAGAGGAAGGGAAGGAAAGGAGGAAAGAAATAATGATGGAAGGAAGGAAGGAAGAGGAGGGAAGGAGGTGAAGGAGAGGAAGGAAGGAAGGAAGAGGAAGGAGGGAAGGAAGAGGAAGGAGGGAAGGAAGGAAGGAAGGGGAAGGAGGGAAAGAAGGAAAGTAGGAAGAAAGAAGGCATAAAGAAAGAAAATGAAATAGCTTAAGAGAAGGAAGAGCCCTATGGAGATATTTGAGAGAGAGAGAGAGAGAGAGAGAGTGGGTGTGAGAGAGCAACAAAGGAAACACCGACTTTAAGGTAGCAGAGTAACGCTTCTCTCTCCCTCTCTCTCTCTCTCTCTCTCTCTCACACATGCATCTTCATACAACTCGTCCTTCCTGTAAGCTGTCTCATTTTTCTTTTTCTTTCCCACCTTCCTTCTTTCCTTCCTTCCTTCCTTCATTCATTCATTCTATCTTTCCTTCCTTCATTCATTCATTCTATCTTTCCTTCCTTCCTTCCTTCATTCATTCATTCTATCTTTCCTTCATTCATTCATTCTATCTTTCCTTCCTTCCTTCCTTCATTCATTCATTCATTCTATCTTTCCTTCCTTCCTTCATTCATTCTATCTTTCCTTCCTTCCTTCATTCATTGATTCATTCATTCTATCTTTCCTTCCTTCCTTCCTTCCTTCCTTCCTTCCTTCCATCCATCCATCCATCCATCCATCCATCCTTCCATCCATCCATCCATCCATCCTTCTATCCATCCATCCATCCATCCTTCCTTCCTTTCCATCCTTCTTTCCTTCCTTCCGTCCTTCCTTCCTTCACAATTGATCAACACCTTCTATTTGTCCATCTGTCTGTCTGTCTATCTACTATCTGTCTATCTATCTACCTATCTGTCTGTCTGTGTGAAGTCTGTCTCCTTTCCTCTGTCTGTCTGAACTCTCTCTCTCTCGTAAAAATGTTAATGGGATGGAGAGAGAATACATGATCTCTCCTCTCTCCTTGACGTGAGAGAGAGAGAGAGAGAGAGAGAGAGAGAGAGAGAAGCAAAGAAAGATAGACGATAGTGAGAGAGGAAGGAAGAAAGACATAAATAGATGGGTGATAGATGGTTGAATTGATAGGGTGAGAGAGAGAGAGAGTCTATACAAGAATTTGGAAAAAGTTAGTCTTGAATTGATTGATCTATTGAGAGAGAGAGAGAGAGAGACCCTGAGGGGGCAAACTTAGGTAATTGAGTTGACACCCGCCTCTCTCTCTCTCTCTCTCTCTCTCTCCCTCTCTCTCTCTCTCAATTTCCTGTCCATCTCTCCCTAATTAACCTTTCCAAACTTTCTCCACTTTGACTATTACATAAGTTTGCATCATTTCTCCTAAGTTTGCATTTCCGATGATGATGATGATGGTGGTGGTGATGGATTGGTGGATGGTGGTGGTCGTGGTGGTGGTTGAAGTGATGATGATGATTATTATTATCTGTATTATTATCACTATTATTATTATTATTATTATTATTGGTGTTATTATTATTATTATTATTATTATTCATGAGATATAATCTGTATTGAATCACTGAGTACATTATCATAAATTCAATTATGGTAATATATTGCAGTGGAATGGGACACTGGAACAGCTGGGGAGAGAGAGAGAGAGAGAGAGAGAGAGAGAGAGGGAGGGAGGGAGGGAGAGAGAGAGAGATTATTTTTCCTCCCACTACATCTAATTCTTACCCCCATCTCTTTCAGTTACAACTTCCCGACGATGCAGATGATTGCCGAGGACTTGATCGCTGTTGTGGACAAGCTGAAAGTGAAGCTGGTGATTGGCCTGGGTGAGGGTGCCGGTGCTAACATCCTGGCGCGCTTCGGTATGGCCTACCCGGACCGTTGCATGGGCCTCATCCTCATCCATTGCACATCCACAACCGCAGGAGTCATGGAGCACTTCAAGGATAAGGTATGGAGAGTTTGGAGAAGGTGGGGGTGGTTAGAGAGAGGGTAGAGGAAGGTTAGGTAAGTTAGAGAGAGATAGGATATGTTAGAATTAGGTTGGGGTGGTTAGAGTAAAGGTATAGGATGCTTGAGTAAGGTAGAGAGAGAGATGGGATATGTTAGAATTAGGTTGGGATGGTTAGAAATAGGATAGAGGAAGTTTGGGTGAGATAGAGTTAGGACATGTTAGAATTAGGTTGGGATGGTTTGAGATGATAGAATAAGTCTGGGGAAGTTAGATGTAGGATATTAGAATTAGGCTTTGATAAGAAGGAAGGAAGGAAAAGGAGGTAGGAAAAAGATAAAGTAAAGGAAGTAGGTATTTTGCTTACAGAAACAAGGTTTGATTTGGTTTGAGGCAAGTGAGAGAAGCTAGGCCAAGGTGAAAATGGCAGAGATAAGGATGATTGCATAACCTGGCAGTAGATACCTATCAACCCATATACCTAGGCTGCTTCCCCCAAGGAAAGGGAGGCAGTAGATATACCTGGTTATATCAGTGCCACCACATGAAGGCATCCCTCTCCACCACCAAAAATTAACATATACGGACAATAAGTGAGAAGTGTGAATGTGGGAGTAGGGTTGCGAGAGGCAGACCAAAAAAAACTTGGGACGAGGATATAGGGTGCGACCTCAGTGATAAGGGACTGAATAGGGAGGCTGCCAGAGATCAAGCTGCATGGAGGGATGAAACACTTCTTGTAAAACTGCCTGTGTGTAGCCAGGATTTCAGTGATAAGGGACTGAATAGGAAGGCTGCCAGAGATCAAGCAGCACGGAGGGATGAAACACTTCTTGTAAAATTGCTTGTGTGTAGCCAGGATTTGAAGACTTTAGGTGGTGTGTAAATGATTGTATGGGCTGTTCCTGAGATGATGCTTTTTGATAGTTCACTTATTTTTCTTTTCACTAAGTTTCTTGCGCCTACTTCACCCCATCTCCGTGGTGGAGGTGGTGGTCAGAGTGGTGAAGTGTTTTGCTGGCTGAAATGACAGAAAATCAGTCCTAAGCTGGGGGATTTGAATTTCATGAGAGAAGTGGTCACAAGATTCACTGACATGCCATGAACACCCTCAGTCATACCACACCGCACCACATCAGTCATACCACCACACCACACTACCTCAATCATGCCACCACACCACATTTCCCCAGTCATACCACCACATCACACTACCTCAATCATACTGCCACACCACATCAGTCATACCACCACACTACACCACATCAGTCGTACCACCACACTACACCACATCAGTCATACCACCACATCACACCACATCAATCAAACCACCACACCACTCCTCCGAACATCATCCCACCACACCAGTCTTGAATGACACACCCCTAGCATGTAGTCTTGATGATTGGCGGGTGTTATCATTGGAGAGGCACAGGACGCCATCTTGTGCATGTACGAGGTCTGTTTGGAAAGGACTACACTCATTTTATACTCATACTCTAACTTGGCCTAGAATTGCCATCTCTCCATCTTGATTGTGAAGTTGTAGCAAGAGATTAGGCCTAGATTAGGATGCCAGTCATGAAGGAGTGCTAACCAAAGGATGAAGAGCTGAGCTACGTGAATTAAGCTGCTGAAAAGATGAAAATCAGAGAGAGAGAGACAGAGAGAAAGCGGGATTTCGAAATGTAAATATAGAAATTTTGTGTGGATGTAGAGTTGAAAATGAGAGAGAGAGAGAGAGAAAGTGGGATCTCGAAATGTAAATATAAAAATTATGTGTGGATGTAGAGTCTTAGGTCGAAGGCATCATCTTAATACTTCTTCTCGGTCTAGATTATCTCCTGGAAACTGAACAGCGTGGGGATGCACCCAACAGCGGAGCAGTACCTCATCTTCCACAAATTTGGACACGTAAGTTTTCATGTTCCCGCCTACCACGTTTTTCAGTGCCTCTCGGTGACTAATCTCTGCCCCTGTTGGTGAATCGGATTTCTTGGTCTGTCGCCCTTTGCTGCTGTGACGTCTTCTGCTTTTGTGCTTTCTCTGAGTATAAGGTTAGGTTCTGTGTGGTTAGGATAGGATTGTTTTTTTTTTATATTAGAGCTTGTAGTTCATCCTCTGTTTATCCATCCCTCCATCTGTCAGTCCATCTATCTCGTATCCATCCATCCATCCATCCATCCATTAGTCCATCCATCCATCAGTCCATCCATCCATCAGTCCATCCATTCATTGATCCATTGTTCCCTCTCTTCCTCCCTACCTACCAACCTGCCTACCAGCCCACCTACCTACTTACCTACCTACCAACCTACCTACCTACCTACCTACCTTTCTTTTCATTCCATATACAGTAGAGCATACGTAACCATAATCTACTCAAGTTGGCAATGTTATTAATTCCATGTTCTCGTCGATTGAAGAAGCTCCCTAATACCAGTTCCTAAGCAATTTATTTTGCATATTTCACCTTATTATCCTCTTCTGGGTTATATAAATCCATCCAGTATTACCGTACTCTGCATAAATAATGTACAAAAGGATATTAACCTGCCACATCCAAAAATAAATTGCTGTGGAAGAGGTGTTACGGAGCTCCCATAACTGATGACGTTACCGCCCCTTGTGTATTGAATGGGCAAGTATTAAGGGGAAAATGGGGGATATTTAGATTCTGTGTTGTTTTAGGGGTGAATGTGTTAACTGATTTAGCTTATGAGGCAGATGTGTAATGTTGACTAATGTTGCATAATGTGTGTGTGTGTGGCTGTGGATGTCTCTGGTGGTGGTGCTATCTTTTATTTATCGTTTGTATTTATTTAACACTTGTATCCCTTAGTGCACAGGATTAAATAAGGAAAATATAAACAGTAGCTAGGTAGAAGGATGTTTTAGGAACTATGATAAATGTTTACTGAAGAGAGGTGATTATTAGGTATATTGCCTCTAGGGATGATAATAATGTTGATGAAATATATGTGAATTAATATGTGATTTTTTTTTTTAATGTCACTGCAGTTTTTGTTTTAATATAAGTGATTGTTTTTATAATATGTTGCAGTGATGATGATAAATGTTGATTTTAAAGTTGCATCCCATAATGTTGTGTGGTCCATATTTTTGTCATACAAGGAAGCTCCCTCACACCACTTCCTAAGCAATTTCTTTTGTTTATTACACCTTGCTGTCCTCTTCTGTGTTGCTTAAATGACTTTAATATCACCACACTTTATCTGTAGTATAGAAAATGATATTAGCCAGCCATATCCAAAATAAATTTGTGAGGAAGAGGTGTTAGGAAATGTTAGACCATTCTAATGTCACCATACTCTGCATATGTAACATAGTTAACAATATTAGCCAGCCATTTCCAAAATAAATAAGTGAGGAAGAGGTGTTAGGGAGCTTCCTTAACCACAGAGAATACAGACCTGTGTGCGTGTGAGTTTCTGATGATGTTTGTGGTGGTGATGCTGTCTCTCTCACTTTTTTTTCAGATGCTCTCTCAGGTACACTGCATCAGCTGTTGGGGATGTCCAGTCCTTCTCAGTCTGTATTTGTTGTGAATAATCGGTGTGATACTCACCTTAAATGTTCTTTTTCACAGGCTATCTTGCATGCTTGGTTCTCGGAAAATATGTCACAGTAGAGTCAATGTCGGACGGACTGTCTCGGAAAATATGTACTGTAGTTTCAGTGTCGGATGGATTATTTGAATTTATTTTAGTGTTGGATGGTATATATGGATTTATTTGATTTTTTTAGTGTCAGATTGTTTATTTCAAGTATTTCAAAATTCAAAACCATATGCTTGACTAGATTTAAACTGAATAATTCAAAACCAAACTTAATAGTGTTTGAATTACTGTATCTTTGAAAATAAGATTACTTCACGGTCAGATGATGTACAGTATTTGCATTGCTTTGAAACTAGCATCAGTTAACAGTATTTCCAGCGCTTTGAATAATATCTTCATCGTCATGGCGATATATTTGAACTGCTTTAAGGCGAATGATGCCGTATGAGATTAGAGCCTGACTCTATTGATGCTGCAGCTGCTTGTGTGTGTGGCTTCATTAATATAGCTTTGCATATATTCAGAGCCTCACATATACTCTGTATGCATATTTATCTGAGTGGTTGAGTTTTTGCAGCCTGTACTAATTAATACAAGCAGAAATGATATAAAGCCAGATTTAAATGATAATGTTGCAATATGGAGTTACTTTTCCCAAAATATGTTTTTTTATTTATTTTTTTTCTGTTATGATTATTGGCAAGTAAAGCCAGTAAATCAGTTCGTTCATTTTGTATATTTGATGGAATTGACTGCTGCTAATGCCGTACGTATTTTGGTACTGAGAATTTGAGATTGTAATACTACCTGTGCAGTACAGTATTTGAATTGCATTATAATAATTAAATTCTTTTATATTTAATTCTCATATCTATTCTTATCATACTGGCTGATATTTTGAAAAGTTTGTTTTGTTTGAATTTGAATTGCATTTTTTTTTTTTTAATGATGTACTGGTTTTCCGAAAAAAGTTGAATATCATCCCACCGTTCCGAGGATCTCGCTTCCTTGATGTGCTGACTGGTGTAACATTTTTTTTTCTTTTTCCAGTGGCTCAATTAATGTTATGCCATGATGATCATTTACTGATATATTTGGTCCCTCTAGTGTGCCATCCCTCCCTCCTGTGTATCAAGATTCCTCTCTGTCACATCTCAAGCATGGTACCGTCCTCCTTATAAGCTGTGATGCATTCCAGAATTTTGCAATCTTTTCGTTCAGTTAGTATGGTAGATTACAATATACTGTTAAAGAATTCAAAATCCAATGATGAAGTTTTATTTCTGTTCATGCAAGCTTGTAACTCCCATACTGAATATTTGTATGTACGGTACAGCATTTGCATTTATTTATTTATTATTTATGTATTTATGTATTAACTATCATTTTTAATGCAAGGAAGAAGGAACCAAAGGCCAGATGCCTGCAAGATTGTTCCCTCCAAGACTAAAATAAAAACAAAATTACAGTGAGCCAAATGCTGTCTTTTAAATCACGTCAAACTCGCTCTCTCAATTTAAAGAAACCAGAAATGAAGTATTTTGGAAGCCTAATTAATAAAAATAAAATAAAATTACAATATAAACCCTAGTGACAAAAAAAAGAGAAGAAAAAAGTGACAGAATAAGAGAAAAAGTGAGGTAGTGTTGCTTATAACGAGGACAGAACTGCCGTAGATCTCAGTTCACGTACTGTACTACCACAACACAGTACTGAGCTTGAATTGAGTACAGTACATGTAAACAAACACAATACTGAGCTTGATTTGGGGCGGTTTTCTGATGCGGTTAGGAAGCTTACTGACACCTCTTCCTTACTGGGTTGTTTCTGATTCTGTTCCATTACTATATTTCGTGTTATCCAAGTTGTCTATACTGTATTTAATATTAAATGGGAAGCAAAAATGAGGATATTAATGGGTAGTCTGGAAAATAAATCACCAAGGAAGAGGTGTTAGGGAGCCTCCTTACCCGCCAAGAATACCTGCCGTGGTGACACATATCGTTGAGGTATCTTGGTAGATCTTTATATTTCAGTGTGACCATCCTAGACTGCCTTGTTTAAATTCAGAGTCACCTTAGTCACGTTTAAATTCAGTCTCAGTTCAGCCTTGTTTATATTCAGTCTTAGTTCAGTGTCGTGTAAATTCAGTCAGTCTTGTAACCCCTTTGTGCTTCTGTCTGCTCGGTGATTTTATGCGGGTGAGAAAAATCACATGAATAAAAATATGTCTTTTGAAATCTCCTTTGGCAGTGGCTGAATAGAGGTACAGTATTTTTTTCTTGCTCCTCCCAATTGATTTGATTCAGTTTCAGTTCAGTCTTGTAATCCGTCTGTTTCCCTCCACTCGGTGATTTTATTCGGGTGAGAAAGTTCACAGGATAAAAATATATAGCTTTTGAAATCTCGTACGTCAGTGGCTGAATGGAGGAAAAATTTTCTTGAGCCGAGAGAAGCCATAGGATTAAAGGTGTGTATACAGTATCTTTGGAATCCTTTACGTCAATGGCAGAATACAGGTCTCTCGTGTTTTGCCTCTCCGTCCTCCTTCTGGGGAAGCTACTCAGTTACTGTATATCCATGCCACCGTGTGAAGGCAGCCCTCTGTAGCACTGACTTAAATCTTAAAATCTGTTTCCTTAATCGTTACTAAGATGGCCGTTTGTAATTCATCGTATTGTATCTTCTATAGAGACTTAACCATGCTTGTCCCTGTCGGCCTTGGTCACTTAATGGCAGCTATCCCTACTGCTCGATCTCTGGCAGCCTTCCTATTCATATACTGAAATTTGGTAATGCCAGATGGGCTGACTGTTGCCAGTTATTTAATAGTTTTTTATTTTTTTTTACAAAAGAAAAAAATCCAGTTCAACCAAGAGACTCCATGTGTAACTAAAAATGGTTAATTTTGATGGTGATGGTGATGATGATGATGATGGTGATGGTGATGATGACAGTAATAATGATGATGATGATGATTATGCTTTCTTTTTTTTCTTTAACTTGCGACAGAAATTTTGTTCAACCGAGAGACTCTGTTCGTAATTAAAAAAGGTTAATTTTGATGATGATTTTAAAGTCTAGGATGGTCATAGTGTTGGATATTCCCCTTCAGGTGCAGACTCTTGCTCCTCCTGTGTTGTGTAATGTGTGAGATTGACTTTTTTGGATGCTAATTTTGTCTTTTTCACCTTTTTTTAATTTTCCCCTCCCAAAAAACTTGTCACGTCTCTGTAAACACACACATCCTGTACTGGGCGTCAACAGCGCTTGATTGAGGTACTGTGTGGCTTATGTAGTGCCTTCGTCTTTATTAGTAACCTTATTTAACCTTACTACCCCTGTTAATGCCTTTACTGAACCTTACTACTTATTAAAAAACCTTTATTTATGCTTATTTGTCTTTATTAATGCCTTATTGAACCTTACAGCCTTTACTAATGGCTTTATTGAACCTTACTACTATTTATTTGTCTTTATAATACCTTACTCACCCAGCCTTACCACCCTCATAATTTTATCTAAACCCATCTTTATTAACAACACCTTATTACCCCCTCACACTGCCTGTCTTTTTATTGGGCTGTATTTACGTCAGTTTTAGGAAGATTTCAGGCCTTTGTGACTTTATTTTAGACAACAGCACTCCATTTATTACCTAAGATAACTTTAATTCCTTTATTAATTACGTATGGTAGTTAGTTACAGTGAGAGTCTGACAAGGAGAGTGTGTGTGAGTGATGTGGACGGGGGGAGAGGGAGGGGGAGGCCAAGGATGAGATGGAGGGATGGAGTAGAGAGGTATATGAGAGGGGGGGTGTGAGCTATGAGCAGGGCAGTGAAATGGCAGAGGACAGGGCGTCATGGAGGTGATTTGTTTGCAGTCACCCCTTATGGGCTTAAGGCGTCTGGCAGTAGATAGATAGGTAGATAGTTTTATTTTCTTTGTTAATTTCCTATAGTAGATAGCTTCATTTTCTGTATTATTTATGCATGATAGATTTATTGAGCCTTACTTGAAAATTCCTGAACTCTTTCGGTTTATATTTATGTTATTTATAAAGTTGATATTAACCTCAGAATAATAGAAATCACATAAAAAGAGAATATTAATACTTTTGTCTTTACTGTTTATGTATTTATGTGTTTATTCATTTGTCAGCACCAGCATGATGTTAAATAAATGGGAATATTAATACTCTCTTGCCTGAGGTAGAGGGGGTAGGGAAGAGGGAGGAGGAGGCTGTAGATGTAAGGATGGAGTGGAGAGGTCAATGAGGGAGGGGGGGGTGAGCTGGGGGAGGGCAGTGAAATGGCGGGGGACAGAGTGACATGGGGTCAGTTTGTAGTCACTTCTTATGGGATTAAGATGTCTGCCAATAGATAGATAGATAGATAGATATTAACATTATATGCAGTAACAGGAGAGTATTAAAGTGATATAAGTAAAATACAGCACAGAGGAAGAGTTCTGAAATTTCTTACTAAACTGATGGTAAATACAGCCATACAATTATAATAATTTTTTTTTTTTGTACATGATAAATGCACAAACGTTTTTTATTGATTGATTCGTTCTGTATTTTTTTTGTCTACCAGTCAGTGTGCTTGGATTGGCCTGAAAATTCCACTGATATATATATATTTTTTTTGACATCCAATTGGCTTTTTTTTTAGAACCCTGATTGGCTGTTAATGGTTTGTACTACATGTGTTTTTTATCATTATTATTAGTTGGTAACATTTTTATTGATATTTGTCTAAGCAGTGAGAGTATATTATATTGACAGGCATTTTAAAACGGGAGCCATTGCCTTGAGGGTGATGAAGCATTTGGCTGTTTTATTATTATTATTATTATTATTATTTGTATTTGATGATCATAGTTCATGCTCCATCATAGTTTCATTTAAATTAGGAGAGAACAATTATATTGAAGGGATTGAAATTTGATTAGTCTTAACCATGAAGTAGGAGTGAGTCTTTTTGGTTACCATTCGAATCAACCTCCATTCTGACTACTCCCGGCCATCAACTGAGCTGAAAGGGGTTTGGGATCTTTGTCAGGTTAGAGCAAACACATTATTATCCATTCAGCTTTAGATTATGGAGGTGGAAATGAGTCTCCTTGGTTACTAGTCAGATCATCCTCCAATCTGACCATCCTTAGCCATTAACTGAGCCAGAAGAGGTTAGGGATCTTTGGCAGGTTAAAATAGACACATTGTAATCTTTTCGGCTTTAGATTATGGAGGTGGAAATGAGTCTCCTTGGTTACTAGTCAAATCAGCCTTTAATCTGCCCACCCTCTTTGTCGTATAGAATAAACACAGTATAATCCCATCTACTATGTTGTCGTCTCATGTACGTCGCTGTTGCTACTGTCCGATAATTTTCTTCAACATCGGAACCTTCTCACAGCCAAACAGCATCATTCTCAAGTCCAGTGGTGTTCCTTGTTGCCTGATATTTTTTGTTTTAAATTCAAGTTTTGGGCACTTAGTTTTTAGACCCTTATGGATGCATGGTGATCTTACATTCGGCTTTTGGTTATGGTGACTTTTATTTACAGACTCTCCATGAGTTACACAAATTTTGGCTTTCGGAATTCAGTCGCGGAAAAGATTGGAGAGTGTTCAGTATCACAGTTTTTGCTGTCTCATTGTGTATGGAATGTTTAATATTATTATTTTTAGGTGTTTATACTGTAGTTTGTTTATATTATTCATAGTGTTCTCTGTTTATAAATTATCAGCGTGTGTAGAGTATACGGTATGCCATATATTTTCATTTCAGGAGTTTGTATACATGTGCATTCACTTAAGATGCGTGACTATTGACGTAAATCCGACTTTTGCCGATTTTCCTGAAAGCCTTGTGTAACTTTGGGGGCGTCTGCGTTTTTTTACTCACCCATTATGTTATAGAAAATGTGTTTTGAGCGTAACATCCTGTGTTTATGTATAGTTTTGTGTTATGCAGGACGGAAGGTGTGTCGTTCATTATTTTTACGTTTTTTTAATTTGCAGGTAGATGTTAGCATGGTAGTAAGGATTTCAGCACTGATGTTTGTCTGTGTTTACGATATTACAAGCAGAGATGTTTATGTTTATTGATATTACAAGCATAGATGTTCCTCTGTGTTTACTGATATTACAAGTTGTTAGAGTAAGATGTGTTTAGGTGTTTATTGGCTTAACAGTGACTCATGTACTGCAATGTTTTTTTTTTTTTTTTCTACAGTCAAGTCATTTGCTTCTCGTACAACTGTGATGTCGTGTTTTAATTTTTCATCTGAGTCATTGCTGCTCGATTTTGAGCTGAGTAATGTTTTTCCATGTTAAGAGGTTAGGGTTTTAAATGCTTATTCGGAAATTATAAAATTAATGCTCGTTAAAGATTTATTGTCATCTTAAAGTTAGGGAAATGATGTTAATTTAAAATAGGGAAGAGGATTGGGTTTAAATGCTCTTTTAGAATATATAAAGGCTTGTTTGAATTTTATATATACTCATTTGCCTTAAGTTAAAGAAAAGATGACAAGTTAAAAAATTTCAGTAAGAAGTTGTAAATGTACTTTCGTAAGCTATGGTCACTTGAATTATGTAAAAAAAAAATGCTGTAGGTTTTTAATGCTCATTCAGAAATTGTAAATGCTCTCATAAATTTAATCATCAGAATTTTAGTGAGAAAGATGAAGAAAATGCCCATTGATATATATAAAGTTAAAAAAAGTATTATTAGAGTTAGTTGGTTAAGTGACAAGTAAAGGATAATTAATCAAGCTTGTTACTGTGAAAATTTAAACACAATTGCTTTATATTTATTGGACCATTAATAACACTGGGAATCAGGAATGGTTATAAATTTACTAACTCATTACTTACAAATCATTTCTAACACACGGGTGATAAGAAAACTAACACAAATAAGTTGGTTTATTTTTATGAGCCTAGGAGTTTTCTAACACCTTCTAACATTCAGAATTTTTTAAAGTGGGAAATATTACTCACTTGTATAGTCATGTTTTTTAGTATTTTTGAAGTTTATATTGGCAGTATTTAAAGTCAATATAATTAATTTTAGTGAGAATTTTTGTTTATGTCATACGATAATTAAGAAATGTACCTAAGAAAGTATATGTCATTATCCCTTGTGTTTTTAATAAAGAAATATTTATAAAATACAGAATATTTTTAGAGAAGAGTTTGAATTGAATTTGAATTTGGAAAACTACCGGTTATAACTGCCAAGGTTTTTTCCACCTTCTAATCCTTCCCTAAGAGAATGCCTGTAGTATCCCACAAAATTAAAACCATAACTACCTCGTTTAACAGTCATGTAATGAGCCTAACCAGTTTTGATAGTAGGATCCAAGTTATAATATTTGCTGATTTAAACTAGGAGGATTGAAATACCTAAAAATTTGGGTCAAGATTTGCAAACAAAGCTTATGATCAGTTTTCTCCTCTGACTAAAATTTTTCCCAGTAGTATCGACTAAGAAAGGAGTGTGTGGATACTTCCCTTGTCTCCTGTTCTTCCTGCACTAACATATATTGCAGTTCCTCCTAGAAATAAATATCATGGGTACAGTTTATTTGTGCAGGAAAGACAAGGAAAGAGTAAAAATCTCTCTATTCTGTCTACAAAAACAGTCTCAGAATTAAAAACAGGGAGCAAGAGAGAAAGAAAAAATGGTCAAAAGTCAGTTTGTATATCTTGACCCTCTCGTCACCACCCGGTCTGACCCCACACCTTCCCACAGCAACTGGACTCAGCTGAAAACAAGGAACGGCTGATCAAGGAGTACCAGGACCGTCTCCAGAGCAAGATCAATCCCAAGAACCTCCGCAAATACGTTGAGGCGTTCCTGAAGTGAGTACTGCATGGTCTGGGTTGGTGGATGAGAGAGAAATTTGTTGAGCATTTGTTATGAAGGAATGAGTCTCCTTGGTTACTAGTCAGATCAGCCCATTAGCTGAGCCCAAAAGGATGAGGGATCTTTGTGAGGGGAGATTTGTTGTTGTAGTTGTTGTTTAATCCCAATCTGTCTGGCTGAGCAGACCCATAAACCACAGGTAAGCAACTGCTCTGGCAGGGCTGTCCTACAAGCACAGTACAGTACATAGACTGTGTAGGGATCCAGTGCCTCCTTGTGGTAGACAGCACCTCACCAGGGTTTGACCAAAGTCCTTCCCACAGTGAGGTGCAGGGAAATTTCAAGATGTTTGTCCCCTGGGTGGATGCTACAGCTGCTTAACCCAGGGTGCACAGTGCCACCACATGTACGGTCCTTGTCAGTGCCTCTCAGGTTAGAGTAAACATGCTTTAGTACATTTTAACTAAGCTTGTTGTTTGCAGGCGGTCAGACCTCTCATCTAAGCTTGAGTCCAAGCTTCAAGTGGAGACCCTGTTGGTGACGGGTGCCAAGGCCTCCCACGTGCACACTGTCCACACCATGCACCAGAACTGTAACAAGCAGAAGGCATCACTGCTCAAGATTGATGACGTGGGTGATGTCTTGGCTGAGTGTGTGAGTATCACACTGCTTCTTGTCAGATCAAAGGATTATTTTTGTTGTTTACCTTTACTTGTTTTATGAGTTACTGACAGACCAAGATGCATGTGCGACCCCCTTGGGGAAGTAAAGGAGGTTTACCCTCCTTAGTGGGTGAGGGGGAGGTAACTTTCCTAGGGGGTAAAAGATAGGGAGTTGTCAGAATGCTGCAGGAGTTTGTGGCTTTGAAAACAGGCAGGAGGTGAAAACAAAGTTAACCCAGGCAAGTGTGGAACACTGCCTTTCTAAAAATGGTATATGTATGTAGTTTAGTGATTATATTCTTTAGTATTTATGTAGGATAGTTCAGAATGTCAGGGTGTAAGTCCACGTTTTCTTTCAACAGCCTGAGAAGTTTGCCCAGTCCCTTCAGCTGTTCTGCAAGGGCCTGGGTGTGCTGACATCGCTTCCCCTGAGTGGTGTGGACCGTCAGCGCACATTCAGTGGTTCCTCCACCGATGACGAGTCCAGACCACGCCGCCAGCGCACCATGAGCATGGAGGAGTATGACACACCCAACCTCAGACGGTTCTCCTTCTCATCGCAGACGGCAGCAAATTAGAATCTCCAGCCATTCTAACTTGCCCCGACTTGTTCTAGATACACCTAACTTGTTCTAGATATGCCTAACTTGTTCTAGATACATCCATAGCTGATCTAACTTGTTTTAAATGCCCACATAACAACCCTTACTTTTACCACTCTTTCCTTGTAACTGTCTTTAACTTGTTCTAAACACTGACATAAATGCCCCAAACGTCTATATAAACCAATCAGCTGCCCTACCTTCTTCAAAATATACTAATAAACTGTCTGAACTTCTTAATAGACCAACAAACTCTCCTTAACTTCTTCCAAACACTCACATAACTGTCCCATTTCCACCTAGTTTCCCTCAGTCTGTTCTAACCTTTCCAAACCTTCACTCACTCACTCTTTCTCCTCCGCACAGACTGCCGCTAGTTAGAGACACTCACTTCAAACTTCTAACTAGTTCTGATTCACCGTAAGCTTGTCCTAATCCTTTTTCACGTAATTGCTTGCTACTTGCGCTGATATTTCTTCGTAACCGTGCTTCATCCACGTCAGGTTGGCATCATCGTTTACATTTCATTCCTTCTATCTTCTAGTAATTTTATTCAGCTTAGTAGAGACATTTTAGACTTAGAAGGGTTAGATGGAGACAAACTTAACCCCTTCAGTACTAGTTTTTTTTTACTAAGCTGGGTAGAATGATCAGGTGGAGTGAGAATGAATTATAAGAAGAATGTCACCTTGTATACCAAACCTAACTAGCCTAACCAAATCAAATCTCTATCTAACCACCCATCTTACCCTAACGAGCTCCCATAACAGCCCCGTTAGCACATATAGATAGTTAAACAGCCCCTTTTAGCCCACTGATGCCCTATTCACTCCATTTTTGTCGTCTCCATACGACTCTATTCAGCTCAGGGTGGAATTGTTTTGAACTGGAGCTGGGTAAAGGCATATGGTGGTGGGAATTAAGACAGTCATCCTTTGTATTTCCCCGGCAGTTCACCATCCACCTTCCGGGGGATAGGGAGGGAGTTGAGGGACGTTTGTATCAATGTATAGCCAGGCAGTACACCCGCTCGGTTATTTTATCAGTGCCACCACATGAAGGCAGCCATCTCCAGCATCCTGTCAAGGGTTTTAGGGAAGAAATATATGTGAATAATGAAAATCTGCAAATAATAAAAGTTTCTCTTTATATGGGGGAAAGTGAGATTGGATGATGGTGATGATGATGGTGATGATGATGATGATAAAAACCCACCTCACAGGGCCCCCACACCCATAATTTTGTAATTGCTCAAAAAAAAACACCATTATGGCAGCTCAAGCATCACCGGAAATTATATCATTTTAAAGTATTTTTGGATGAAACGATGAATTCTGCTAAACGATCCCAAATAACACCTTAAACAAGGTGGTTTTTATGTTCAGTGATTTCTAGGAACTCTATAAATGGACTTTCATCTCAGAGTAAGCCTAGAATTTGTGTTATTTTGTGCCGGATTATGCCTGTGTGGAAAACCATAATCGGAAGGCTGAAACCCATGAAAAACAATGAATGACTGTTGAATGGGGCATCTTGGAGGGGTTTAGTGATAGATGCAATTTTACACTAGTAGATAATAATGGTCATGGCTTGAATAATAAACTTGTAAATTTGTAATAGTAAAAAAAAAAATAACCCCTTTCAGTCCGACAATACATTTTCAGATTTCTTCTTGCTGTCTCCGGTTGATTTTATTCGCTTAGGGAAGACTTTTGGCACTAGAGGGGTTAGGTGTATAAGGAAACCCCATCAGTACGAGAAATCTTTCCTAAAACGAGTACAATTATCTAGTTGGAACGAGAATAAATTAAAAAATAAACTATGTCGAGCTGAAGGGGGTTAAAGTTGTAGATATATATATGCGGAAAGTCCTCCTTGTAAGTTTTTTTTGTTTTATCCCATCTTGAGGTGGGAAACAGGTCAGATTGATAATAATGATGATGATGACGGTTTAATGTGTGATATTTTACAACAGATCCCTGCAGTGGCATAGCTAGAGGGGCAGCTGGGGGGCTACTGGCCACACCTGATATATGCCTGGCCTTCCCAGTAGCCACTCTGTTTGTATAATTGTAGCTACACCACCGCATCCCTGACTTACAGCGAGGACTGTCCGTGTGCAAAACAGTTTCATGCAATCATCAAAACTGTATAAAGTGACATGTAAACAGCATCACATTGTTGGCTCAGATATCACAGTGAAATCAGACCATCTTGTTGTAAAAACACAGTGAGGCCTTCACCCTCCAGCAAGTGTGGTCATCCCAGACACAGACAGTGAGAGATCTATCTCTCTATCTGTATATAGCCAGATGCCATAGACCCACCTGTAAGGGGAGGCTGTTTGTCTTTGAGTTAGTTATATTACAGAGAGGGGCACTAACCCTCTACCAACCCACTTGCTGACATGTGGAGAACACGTGTGAGTTGGTTAAATGGTTACCACCCAGTGTTGTAAATGGTTTCCTGGCTTGCAGTGAGAGATGCATGATGGAATTAACACACTTGTGAGACTGATGGCCAGGCTGGAAAACTGTATGAGTGTGGGTGTGTAAGTCCGAGAGTTGATTCCAGGATTTCTGATTAAAGTGTACTACAGTATATTATCCTCAGCTCTGGTTGGTCTTCTCCCCCTAACATCCCCAGCCTCTTTGTGTTGTACTGTTTGTAAAGGCTCCAACATGCTTGATTGTGTTGGCCTTGCTCACCTGATGGTGGCTTTCCATGCTGCTAGATCTCTGGCAGCCTTTCTGTGTGGGCCTTCATTCCCAAGGTCTGTCATATCATTTTTTTTTTTTTTTTCTCCCAGCCTCTCCTAAGAAAAATAAACTGGCACAGGTCATCAAAAAATCGTCTTGCAGCAGCCAGTGTTGCTATTATTATTGTTATTTTAATGCAAGGAAGATGGAACCAAAGGCCACAGTGAGTTAAACAGCCATTGGTACGATCTTAGTTCTGGGATGACCACGACTGTGGAGTTAGCTAATGCTTGTGAGATACAGCATCCTAATGGTAATATATATACTGTATACACACCCACCAGGATGCCGCCAAGTTCATAGTTTTATTTGTTACTTAACAGCGCCCATCGCACTGGTTCCAATATGGCCGCCTCTCCACCACACACTCCCAGGGATGTAGCATTTGTCTCGGGTATTTTAAGTCGTTGCGGCTGAGGTGGTAGTGGCAGAGTGACTCCCAGCCATGCTGTACTTGTGACCCTGTTAGTTGATCTGTGTGTGTTTTTTGCACCTTGCTTGCCTATGTACCGTCTCTCAAGTCAAACATAAAGTAAGCCTTGTAGACATTGTTAAGCCCCTTTACTACGAGAAGTCACTCGAGGGATAAAGATGTAGTGATAGAGGTAAACAGAGAAAGACACCACCACAAGAGATCATTAGGAAGCTGTGTTAAATCATCAAAGACAGAATAAAGACAGAAATAGATAAAAAGATAGAACTACTGTATCGCAGTAAAGGGGCCGCAGCTCATTTAGCCAAGAGTCCTGTACATAGATAGAAACATTGATGGCAGTACAATAGGTGGGGATGTCAACAAAGTGCACACTGAACACTCACTGACGATAGTTTGTGTCTGCCTACCGTCCCTTCACCTGGATGGATGGACGTCAGATGCTAAGACTTCACGCTGAGCAAAGAACTAAGACTTCACGCTGAGCAAAGAACTAAGACTTCACGCTGAGCAAAGAACTAAGACTTCACGCTGAGCAAAGACCGAGAGTTTTTTATTTTGAAGCTTATACTTCCACGAGTAACTTTGCAAATCATTCCTCGTTTAGTCTAAAAGTGCTCTGAACCACCTCATTTAGTCAAGATTTAACACCTAAGACCTGTTACCGGTAGTTTAGGGTTATTTTTTAGACTGGTGGGCAGAAATTATTGCCTGTGAGTGTACATCTCAAGAAACATCACCCCCTGCATCATAAAACCCGCCATCTTTTCTGGGGCGCATTTGAGGTGACGCTCATATCATCGCTGATCTCCTCACATCACCGAGTCACCTCTGTTGGGTTGGGTCTTGGCATTTCTTGTTATGACGGCCAGTTGTTATGGCCATTTTCAGTGTTCTTGCTGCTACCAGGTGATTTATTCAGCTTCGGAGAGAGACAGTTTAATGATCAAGTTCGTAATGCTTCTTAGCTAACACTAGATGACTTTGTTTAGCTTAGGCCTTTCTTCAGAGGGGATGGAGACTACTTAAAGCCTATGAAGGGCTTCTCTGTAGATGAATAAGGAAATTTTATAGTTATTGTTGCTGCTATACCCTGGTCTGCCTGGCCAAGCAAACCTATTGACCACAAGCAAGCAATCGTCTCTGTGTGGTGGACAGCACCAGGGTTGGAACAGGGCCCTTCCACATGGCATGGTGCAAGGAGGGCCCTTCCACATGGCATGGTGCAAGGAGAACACCTTGTATACCATTTTTGCTGTAACTTGGCCTGAAATTGACATCTTTCCATCTTAAAAACAGAGTTGTAACAGTAGCGTAACACTAGATTCTGGTACTAGTCACAAAGAACTGCTATGAGAAGGACGTAGAGCTGTAGTATTGTCTTTCTGTCAGAGCTATGTGGAATGAGGTGGAAAAGGATGAAAATCTGGGCCAAGTTAGTGTAAAAGAACTCTTGTAGAAAGGCTACTCTTCTAAGCTGAGCAATATTGCCTGGTGGAGCAAGATTGAAATACAAGGTTGTCATCTTTCCCTAGGCATAAACAGCTCACATGTTTACTGTACAATATTTGCATTTAACTCGTCTGAACCGGAAGTCTGCCATCATAGTACATCTCAACCTCTTTGTTATGGCGACATCTTTCCCCGTTGATTCTTCTTTGCCTCCAGAGGATTTTATTCAGCGTAGGAGAGAGGTTTGGAACCAGAGGAGTTGAGTGTAGCTTCTGAAAGCCCTTCCTTTGTTCGGGGGGGTTTGGTTAGTTGAAGAAAATCATATTAAAATTTGCCTATACCATCTCCTTCATTGTTGAACATCTTTCCTGTGTTAAATATGATCATCTGAGAGGAAAGAAGAAGTGAAATGGAAAAATGTGTTGCCTTACTGAAGACATTAGCAAAAGAAACGGACATTTTATCCATTCTATTAGTCATCAAATGAGAGCAAGTGTATTTTCAGAATTTTTGGGTCACCCTTTGTATATGTGCATGAAGGAGAAAAAGTATATTAGAAAAATAAAAATACTCTCCATATCTTCTTAGGAGTGGATGGAAGACTTAGATTCCTGGCATCATTGTTTGTATATTTGCCTGAAGAAATTGAGGAGAAAAAAATATGCAGGAAAAAGCGCTGCCTGTTTCATTTGGGAGTGGACGAAAGACTTTTTGAGCGAGATTTTATAGTTCCCAATGGTGGTATTATATTGTTATTGTAGTATTAGAGACGAGTGGGAAAGAGAGAGAGCGAGGAGTGGAAGAGAGAGAGAGAGGAGGAGGAGGAGGAGGGAGAGATAGGAGGTACATTAGAGAGAAGAGGAGGAGGAGGAGGAGGGAAAGAGAGAGAGGAGGTAAATTAGAGAGACAGGGAGGGTTGGAAGAGAGAGAGAAGAGGAGGAGGAGGAGGAGGGAAAGAGAGATAGGAGGTAAATTGGAGAGAGAGGGAGGGTTGGAAAAGAGAGGAGGAGGGGGAGGAAGGAAAGAGAGATGGAGGTAAATTAGAGAGAGAGAGCTTGGTGTACTATAGAATACAACACAACTGCCATCTTTACCATGCTTGACTAGTGATTGCTTTAGCGTTAATACCAGGTGAACTCATTACCTGTCGGACGCTCGTTAGCACCTGTTTCAGTACGTTTTTATGCTTTCAGTCTGAGGGGTGTTCGTTGTCCTGAGTAAAGTTGTTTGGGAATATCAGAAGTAAAGCCTCAGGAAATCAAGAAAGGTTGTTTTTCAAATCGGATGAAATTGCTCAAAGAGAAGGACACAAAAAAAATAAATAAATAAATAAAAAACTAGAATATAATATCAAAGTTGTTCTAGCAGTGAAAAAGGTAATGGAGGCTATTTTTTTTTTCTTTTTTTGATTTTTTGAACATGAGGCCTTTTCCAAACAAGAATAAATACCATATAGAGAGAGAGAATTTTGTGGTACTGAGCAGACCTGATGGATGTCCACAGATAAGGTTTATAATTCTGGCTTCTTCACTATCATGGTGTCTGGTTTATTTTATTCTTGTTAGCATGGGATGTGTGTAATATTTTGAGGTCAGTTCCATCTTAAACTAAAAAAAGGTTATGATGATGAAGGTGATGATAATATTGATGATTGTAATATATTTCTTGCTTGATCATTGTACCCCATTCAGTAGCGGAAGGTTATGGTGATGATTAATAATGATAATAATAATAATAATAATGATAATAATAATAATTCTTTAATAATAATGATGATGACTATGATAATAATAATAATGATAATAATAATAATTCTGTAATAATAATGATGATGACTAATAATTTTCAAGATAATTTTTGTGCCTCATTCCGTAGACATCTCTCCAAAGCCGGACACAGACGCTGGTGTTGGCAAGGATGAAATAAGCACATCCTGGTAGTCAGGATTAGTAAAGAGTTGTAATAAAGACACAACAAGATAGGGAACATTTGCTCATCTGTCTATTTGGAAACACACCAACGCAACACTACGATTTCCTCGGCTTTGTGTTTCGCCTCGATTTTGTGCCGTTGTTACGCGAGGGAGGGAGCTGTGGGAGCCTTGTGTTTGTGTATATACTGTTTGTGTGTGTGTGTGTGTGGATAGGCATTTCCCATTTGGCCCATTTGCTGAGAGAGAGAGAGAGAGATACAAAGAGTTTTTATTACAGGATGGATAAAGTACCTCGCCCTGGCACCTTTGCTGAGAGAGAGATATAGGAAGATGTGTTTTTTTTTAATTACAGGATGGATATAGTACCTCACCCCATCTTTAGCAGGGAAGAGACTTGGATGATGATGATGATGATGATGATGGTGGTGGAGAGGAGGAGGAGGAGAGGAATAAAGTAAAGAGTGATGGTAATGTGAGCTACAAGTAAGGTTAATGAAGACTTACTGATCACCTTCCTCACAAGAAATCCATCTTGAAATAAATTTTTTTTTGTAGCCAGAATGACACAAAAACATATACTGTAGTTTTTTATTTTTTTTAATAGAATGATGAAAAAAATATGCTGTTATATTTAAGGGCAGAATATACCTGTACATTGTTATACTAAAGTGTTGCTAACTTCTAACCGATATACCAACAGAGATCTAACCTAAGCAGAGAAAAATAACCTGAAGCATATTAACACACTGTCATTCTCTAGGATATAATGGTGACTATTTCTTATACCTTTGAGCTGTGAGAGAGTTGTGGTAAAGGAAATAAAGAGGGTGTATAGCAAGAATATAATAACAATAGATGCTGAATATAATAACAATAGGTGTCAGAATAGCAGAGGGGGCGGATGGGGAGTGCCTGTACATATATATCACTCCTCTGGTATGGGAATTGCAGCCACAGTGCAGTATTTTGCTTCAGTTGTTTCTAGATGGACAGACGGATGTATAATAGCACCAATAGTGACCCATTTAGTCCTGAGGCCAGTGTTTACAGTCTTGTTTCCTGCATATGATTTTATTTAGCATGGGAGAGACATTTTCAACTGGAGGGATGAGATGGAGAGACTTTATTAACCCCTTTACTAACAAAAACCTTTCCCATATTGAATAAAACACTGGAGGTAACAAGGTTAAGCTATAGAATGTGTCCCTGGGCTGAGGGGGTTATGAACAGACTCACGGCCATGTCTATAAAATTAGGGACTGTGGAGAGGTAGGCAGGCCCTTGGATTTTGAGTTTTGGCTGTCACTGCTATAAATGTCCCTGAATGTAGATAATATTGTGTGGGAGTAGCTTGAGTTGATGAATGACTACCCTCACTCTACCTCACACTTGTTCATCTTACACAGGACACCTCAAAGTAACTGCACATTTAATTTGCTTATACACCACAATAAACTATCTTGCCTCATACAGCTGCCTCGTACAACACAGCCAGACCTTGAAAGCAGCAAAAATAAATAACTTAGTCTGTGAACACCTAGCTAAAAAAAAAAAATGGAGACTAACACCTTCAAGTTCACATCCACAATAACAACAAAGCAAGAAAATAAATCAGAGTTTACCTATGTCCTCCCTCTCGCTGATTTTAAATACATGGCCGCTGTAATGTTAGTTTGGTCCCACATAAAGGTATATATATATTGTACATGTAACATTCTTCGGGTCCTACATTCAAGCAACTGGTTTGCCTAAAGTAGCGATTCAGCGTAGTCTACCTATAAAGTAAACGGCTTGTCTTCAGTCACGGCTAGTTTTTATCTTATTCTTGTCGCCTCAGGATCAAAACATGCAGCTTGTGGGAGATATTTGTAACTGGATGTGTTAGATAAGGACTACTGATTAGATAAGAAAGCTTCCTAACACCTCTTCCTTATCGGTGTATTCCTGCACATGGGTTGTTAATGGTACTGGTGCATTGTACTGTTTATAAAGGCCCTAACGTGCTTGCATGCATCGGCTCTGGCACTCCACGCTGCTTGATCTCTGGCAGCCCCCCTATTCAGTCCTGTCTGTGTTATTTTCTGATATTACAGAGGATGAGTAGCATACAAGAAAGTACTAAGATCTGTGTTATTTTTACAGTCTGTGATGTTACAGAGGTTGAATAACATGCAGGAGAGCCGTGAAATGTTACACACAGACAAAATCACAAAGGAACAGGTGCTAAGAGCTTCCTTAACCAATATGAATGTGTCCGCAACAACCAGTGTTCAACAAAGAGCGTCTCCCAAGCATGTCTGGGGTAGCAAGAGTAAGATTAAAAAGGCGTCATCTTGGAAAATACAACCTTGCAAACACTTTACGAGAATTTGCAGTAAGTCTTTGTTGTAAGTTCCATTTTTTTGTGTGAGTTCCAGTTGTAGTTCCATTTTTTTCAAGTAGCATTTTTGGGCAAGTTCCACGTTTTCATATTTTTTGGCACTATTAAATTGATGGTAAGTTACAGAAAAAAATGCCCTAGGTGTTTCTGTTGCTTCCTCTAAAGCTGATGTGATTTTTTCTATCATATTTACAGTACCAGGTATATGGGGAAAAATTAATAGTGATATTTTTCAACCATAACTTACAATGTCGACTTTCTGTAAGAAAAAAAAAACAAGTAATCCTGTGTTTGGAAAAGTTAGAACAGTTTGAAAAATACCTTTGCTTTTTTTATATATATACACAAGTACTGGATGCACATTTTTTTCTGTTGTGTTGATGATGATGAAAATAAAAATGGTAATGTTTACGAAGGGTAGCATACAGGAGGATTACAGTTAATGGATTTTTGAATGATAATGTACAATAATCACATGTAATACATATTAATACAGTATTTTTATTAAAGTTTAGAAGTTGTTTGGTATTTTCCATATCACTCTGGTGTTGACTGCTTTTTGGAATGAGACTGACTTGTAGGGTGTATGTGTGTGTGTGTCTGAGGTGCAGGATTCAGAATGAGAGACTGACTAGGAGAGTGGGAGGGGTACCCAGGTGAAGAGGATGGAGAATGAGACTGACCAGGACTGTGTGAATGAGGTGGTAGAGGGAGAAGTTTGTGGATTTTAGACCAGCCCATTACTCCATTAGAGACTGACTAAGAGTGAAATTTCTGTATCGCTGTTTTGGTGTCTGTGCGTTTTTTTATAGGAGAGTGTGAGATGGTGGGGGGAGGGGGAGTCATGTGGAGAGGAAGGGGATTGAGAGCCACCTTCTCTCTAGCCCTGCCACCTCCTCATCCCCATATTTTTCCCATCATCTCGCCAGTTCCTTCCTCCTCTTCATTTTGCCTACCCCATCCCTCACCGCACTGATAAATCATTAACATCCCATCGCCCATGCCCTTCCCCCTTCCTTGTATCATCCCCTACCAATTTTCTGCTTGGCTTTTATGTTTTTTAATGCATTGGCGTCTGCGGACATTTTCTACCTTTAAATCACATGACATCTCTAAGCTCTCGACCTTTTTACCATTGAATACGGCATACAAAGACATCTCGTATTGAAGGTATTAATGAAGCCTAATTTATCGTATTTCCAGTTCGAAGTATTTCTCCTGATCTATTTAAATACATCTGGAGACAGTAAGTGCAAAATCTGGGAGGAAAGACGTCGATTTGAAGGATTTAAATATCTTCTGTTCGAACTCCTCGTTGCCGAATTCACCACCCAGGTGTTATTCAATCTAAGAAACGTCTCATTTTTCAGGGGTTGATGAAGGCTTTACCTCATCATTGCAGTTTAAAATATTACCTAAGGACATAAAGGACACATTACAGAAAGAAATAATCGTAGTGAGGGTGTTAATACGGAATGTTTGAAGCCTCCGTCGCCGAATTGGTGATTCTGCTTCGAATCCTCTGTTTTAAAAGCTCAGTGTAGCATCGTCGTTCACGGAGATGGGAGTAGTGCGCCTGTTTCTCCGTAAGTTTCACTCACTTCGGACTCATAACGCGGTAATTGGATAGTTAAAGTGGCCAGAAGAACTACAGGTGTGCTATGGATGTACGAGACGTGTGAAATACCGAGGAAATTGCGACGAAAGTACCTGAGGCGACGTTTAAAGCACACGATCATCTTGCATCATGAGGTTAGTGTTGCGGACGTAAAGGTAGTAGTTATTAGATTGTTTATGTTTCATGCTTTCAGTCAGGTGTTAATGATTGTATCCTGAGACTTGAAACAGATTCCGATACGTGTAAAGGAATATGTGTGAGTTTTAGATTCCTGCACATTTACACGTACATACATAGACACATATATTACATAACGCGTACACGCTTCCACACACACACATGCACATTGCTATGCATTCATGTATCAGTAATACTGTGCGAATAAGCATTGAGTGTATGCGTGCGTGTCCACATTTAACCGCCTCGGATTTCGACGTCCTGTAGCGCACATCAAAAGAGGACCAGCGGTGGTGTACTGGTAAATCATAATCGCGTGGGGTCAGGCGAGCGCCAGCCACGGGCACTCTTTAAGATGTCCTGGGCAGGAGCAAGTGCTTTGTGGTCTTGTGGAGCTGCTAAGCGCTTGTACACAGCCATAAAGGCTTACATACACATGCACATATAGATACAAATGCGCATTATGTGCATACGTGCATACAAATACACACATTCAGGTAAACACATACATACACACATATCTAGGCTACTTGCTTGCGCACATACGTTTCATTTCATTCATTGCCAGACGCCATGTATCCCAAACGGGGTGGCCAAAGGCTTGGAGTTAATTGTTTTACAGGGAGGGGCACTAATCCTCCACCAACCCCACTTGACACGTAGGGAGAACGTTATGCCAACAGCATCTGGTGTTCCCGGGCGGTCACCCATCCAAGTACTAACCAGACCCAACGTTGCTTTAAAAAAAAAAAAAAAAAAAATGTAATGGTGCACTGAGGGTCCGATGCTTACCGAAACCATTCGTACATTACCAACGCCTCATTGTGTGTGAACAGTGTTTGCTTATATAAACATAATATTTGCTACATGTTTGCAAGAGGATATTGCATGTTGGCCATATACTGTATAATGACAGCTTCCGACGTCAGGGCTACCAACGTGTGGTAAGTCGGACACTAATATTTCCGTGACCTTCGTTCTGTGTTCACAGATGTTTCACGCATTTTGTGACCGATACTTTTTTGACCCATAGTACATTCTTACATACGAGTACACACAGGTGGTGGTCTTGTGGTAAAGAAGCAGACCTCTGCTCACAAAATCGCCAGTTCCATCCCCGGTTATAGTGGTTTGACATTAATGAAGGACGTTTACGGTACGTTTATGTGAAGCTACAGAACGCGGTGAATGTTTTTGGCGTATCCGATAGAGCCAGGATTCCGAGGCTTGAATGATTTGTGAATGGAAGCGTGGCCCATTGGACTGGACAAATTTGGACTGTCAGGACGTTGCTACTCCTCACCCTGCTCTAGGGTGGGAAAGGAGGTCCGGATGATATAAATATATACTGTATATATATATATATATATATATATATATATATATATATATATATATATATATATATATGTAAATGTGTGTGTGTGTGTGTGTGTGTGTGTGTGTCAATATGTTTGTCAGTTGTATCTCTGTCACTGAGTAATACTTCACTGGAAGTACTTAACCAACTGTCGCCACGGGGGGTCGTAGTCCGGGGAAGTTAGGATGTTAACTGACACTATTTTATCAGGCTCCCATGACGCACATACCTTAAAAAAAAAAAAAAAAAAAAGTACTAGAGTTCTCCCAAGCATGTGAGGGTTATCGTGGGATATGAAGAAACAGTAGTCACGAAGAAGTGCTGTGGTTTCTTGTTAGGTGACGAGTGAGATTTCCTTTGAAGTACTAAACTGCCCTTGACCGAGACACGCCGCGGGGGGGGGGGGGGTCCTATTCTGAGGGTGTTGGCCTGGGTGCACAAGACTAACTGATCCTTTCCCTGAATACCTACGTGTTTAAAATTATATGCTTCACCTCTCTGTACCGGTATATAGGTGGAGGGGGAGGCCGAGGATGAGATGGAGGGATGGAGTGGAGAGGTAGGCTATATGAGGGAGGGGTGTGTGAGAGGAGCAGGGCAATGAAATGGCGGGGGACAGGGTGACGTGGAGGCGATTTGTTTGTGGCCACCCCGTATGGGATTAAGGCGTCTGGCAATAGATAAATAGATAGACCGGTATGTCTTTGTATATCGGTATCTATGTATCTGTCTTTCTGTGTCCGATTCTGGGCATGCATTTCACAGCCCAGTGGTCCTCCAGCATACCATACACCTCCATGTCTATCACTCGATTTGTTTATCTATCTGCCTGCCTGCCTGTCTGTCTATCTTTTTGTCTGTCTGTCTTTATATATCTGTCTTTTTCTGTCTGCTGTCTCCCTTTTTGTTTATCTATCTACCATACGGCAATTCCAGCTCAAACATAGTCAACCACTTATGGACTATGCTGTGTGTTACGAAAGATTATTTTTATCCCTGTTCCTATCCACCTGTCTGTTGGTGATTTTGTCTATCTGTTCATCTATATATCTATCCATCCATCCATCCATCCATCTATCTATCCATCTATCTATCTATCTATCTATCTGTCTAGGCTCTCCCCACACAAATAAGAGAATATCCACTTGTAACAGGCAAAAATAAATCGCAAGAGAACAGGCGTCAGGCAGCATCGTAACAGGACACAGTAACATCTAGGCTCTCCCCACACAAACAAGAGAATATCCACTTGTAACAGGCAAAAATGAATCGCTAGAGAACAGGCGTCAAGCAACATCGGAACAGGACACAGTAACATCTAGGCTCTTCCCACATGAACAAGGGAATATCCACTTGTAACAGGCAAAAATGAATCGCTAGAGAACAGGCGTCAAGCAACATCGTAACAGGACACAGTAACATCTAGGCTCTTCCCACATAAACAAGAGCATATCCACTTGTAACAGGCAAAAATGAATCGCTGGAGAACAGGCGTCAAGCAACATCGGAACAGGACACAGCAGCATCTAGGCTCTTCCCACACAAACAAGAGAATATCCACTTGTAACAGCCAAAAATGAATCGCTAGAGAACAGGCGTCAAGAATCACCGTAACAACACACAGTAACATGCGTCCTGTCCCCCCCCAAGGCTAAATTTT
>NC_136970.1:1835000-1850000 GCF_032717465.1 Coenobita brevimanus
GGGGGTCACCTAGATCGCTATCCTAACCCGTTCCTTCCCCTTCATTATTCATTTTCTAGACGTGGTTATTCATTTTACATCGCTAGAGGAGGTTGTTATTCATCATTAAGGCCTTTGGTGATACAGGGGAGCATTATACATCCTTCACTATTCACTAAATCCTCTTCACTAAACCAGTATGTATAACGGTAATAAATAGGAGCTGCTCTATCGCGTTGTTTTTATGCTACGAGAGAGAGAGAGAGAGAGAGAGAGGAATTCAAGATCGGTTCGTTTCGAGAGGCCTGGATACATTGCGTTTAAAAGACTGTGGAGAGAGAGAGAGAGAGAGAGAACGCTAAGAATTTATCAAGTTTTCATTTCAAAGTAGAGCAAGAAATATGGCACAGGGAAAGATTTAGAGTTCTGCAAGACTGAAGTTCGATTCTATGTGTTGATGCTGAGA
Organism: Coenobita brevimanus; assembly: GCF_032717465.1. Lineage (NCBI taxonomy): Eukaryota > Metazoa > Arthropoda > Malacostraca > Decapoda > Coenobitidae > Coenobita > Coenobita brevimanus. The sequence goes on from NC_136970.1 coordinate 1,835,446, forward strand.
ATGAGTGAAGCTTCGAATTCCAAGTAAGAATATGGCACAGTGGAAGAATGATGCTTTGATTCTGTGGCGGGAGAATTGGGTGTCATGTGGAGTTTGCTTTTGTTGTGAAATTGCAAACAACTCGGCTTTACAATCTAGGCTCTGATCTGTACCGGTGTGATCTGATTGGCTGTGACGTCAAAGGCTGGCTTCTGATTGGCTGTGACCTCATAGGCTGGCTTCTGATTGGCTGTGACCTCATAGGCTGGCTTCTGATTGGTTGTGACCTCATGGGCTGGCTTCTGATTGGCTGTGACGTCAAAGGCTGGCTTCTGATTGGCTGTGACGTCAAAGGCTGGCTTCTGATTGGCTGTGACCTCATGGGCTGGCTTCTGATTGGCTGTGACCTCATAGGCTGGCTCCTAAACGGCTGGGACGTCAATGGCTGGCTTCTGATTGGCTGTGACCTCAAAGGCTGGCTTCTGATTGGCTGGGACGTCAATGGCTGGCTTCTGATTGGCTGCGACCGTCCTTCAAAGAACCTCCTCTCGGTCTCACGAACAAGGTCAATGTCGAACACCTCTGCGTCGGGGTTGGCGGGGCGGGGATGGGCGCCCACGAAGTTCACGGCGATGTCGTTTTCATTTCGGATGGGGATTCGAACGTCGGGGTCGGAGGTGTGTCGTTCGCCTTCGTCCCCGCCGCGCACTACGGTTCCGTCGCGCTCCACACCTCGGACGACGGGCCTACCCAGCTTATCGGTCGGGGTTCCTGCGGCGTTGGGGTGCCTCTTGGAGTAGTGGGTGAAGGGGAGGCGGTGTGGGACGCTCAGGGGCATTGGGGAGAGGACAGCGTTGTTCTCGACCCACTTCAGGACCCAGCGACGCGAGCGAGACTGAGAGGCGTCCTGTGTGGGAGAGAGGATATGGGATAAGCCGAGGAGTTTATGAGTTTCTGTTCTGTATGTCATTGTATATGGGCAAGTATATGAGGTTTGACGCCTGTGCTACTTATATCAAACTTTTACTTAGAGAACAAGGAAGCTATAGGCGTTAAAAGAATATTTGTACAGTACGGGCTGGAAAGTGTGACAGTGAGAGGTGTGGTAGTGTGAGGATTGGAAGTGTAAGGTGTGGCATTATGAGTGGAAGTGAGGTGTGGCAGTGTGAAGTTTGGAAGCGTGAGTTGTGACAGTATTAAGTGTGGCAGTATTAGGTGAAGATAATGTGAGGTTTAGGTTGTGTACGGACTGTCAGTATGAGGTGTAGTAGTTGTGTGTGTGTGTGTGTGTGTGTGTGTGTGTGTGTGTGTGTGTGTGTGTGTGTGTGTGTGTGTTCTGCAATCCATTCATATTCAAAGCCGTACGGGAAACAGTTGAGGGCAGTCAGCATATACCAGCAAGCAAGAAGGACACTTACCTCTGCGAACGGTGACGAAAAATCCCCGATCGATATTTTAGGGCACTAGCAATGAAGGCCAGCTGTACATAGGTATTAGTTAGAATATAAGTTAGGTATTAGGTATAAGGGAGCCGTATATTAGAGGGAAATGAGGTTAAGATGATGATGATGATGATGATAGATTAGCACACACACAGAAGCAGGGAGCGAGACAACACAAATATATACAAGTGAAGGCAGTATTTTAAATGACATGGGAAGCTCCGTAACACCTCCTCTCTACCGATTTATTTAGCCTATAGCACCTTAATATTCTCTTCTATATTATTTCTGTCTTGATATTGACAGTTTACATCAGTAACATACAAGAGGATACTGAGATGTAATGTGCAAAATAAATCGCCAAGGAAGAGGTGTGACGGAATTTCCAGAGCCACATATTACACATTTTGCAACGTTTTCCCTTAGCACGACAAACGGTGCTGGAGAGGGGCGCCTTCACGTGGTGGCGCTGATATAACCGGGCGGCTCCACTGCCCGGTTATACAAAAACCCATTAATTCCCATTTAACCCCTGTAAGGAGGCTGGTGGACTGCAGGAGGAGGGCAGTTCCAGCCAGCAGTCCACTGGGTTCACGTTAAAAAAATCCCTGGGCCACAACAACAAGCACAAAGGTCGGCTGGAATAAAACACGTTAATAAAGTGTCCTGCGGGTTTATTAGCACGGAACAGCAGAAGCCAGTCACAGGAGCCAAGTGTTGCTATAATTAATGCCTTTTGCTATCATTATTGCTAGCTACACACAGACACTAGTAAAAATGATGCTAGTATGATGCTAATTCCTCACAGGAGCTAAGATGTTGGCCAATAATTGTTTCAGATTGTGGAGGCATAAGTTTGAAAGAATGCTAAGTTTCAATTGCACAGACACTGAGTTCAGTAATTGTTGCTAGTTTCAACCACACAAGCAGTAGTTACAGTCAGAGATGCTAGTGTCAACCACATCTAATGCTAGTTAGGAAGAGTTATGCTATTTTTATCTATTGCCAGTTAGGATTCATGGTGCTAGTTTGTCATTGATACACTAGCTGGATCAATTATGCTAAGTTTGATCACACAGGCACTAGTTTTAATAGTAAATGATGGTACCGTCAAGCATACAACACTAGCTATAAGTGCTGCTAGTTTCAATCACACAGACGCTAGATAGAGGCTATTATGCTAGCTTTAGACACGCACAAGCATAAACAAACAAGTCAGCAGGTTAGTTTATTCCTTTCGCTGCCATGGACGAGTGTGGCAATTTTACTTGCGACACATCCAGACTGTTATTCAAGTGAGGGAAATTCGGGCATGCTAAGAGGTGATCCAGATATTTTTCATTCTTTTAGCCACTAGAATATCCCTCAGAATTGAATCGTCTTGCGGTGACTTAAGTAAAATAATTTAATACGTCCACAGAAAGCGAAGGGATTAAGGGGAACAGGAAGACATGAGAGCAGTATTAGATGGGAGACAAAAATACAAGCCATTTTCTTCAGGCTCCTCAGACACCTACCGCCTCGTTCTCATTCTGCACCTCATTCTCAGCGGCATCAACCCCTTCCTCAGCCGGGGAGTTCGGAGCCACGTCTTCCACGAGAGGAGTGTCCTCGGCTTCGTCGGCACCGGGAAGGCGCCTCACGGTATGGACGTGCGTGAACCAGACCCCTCCGTTCCCGTTATCCTGCTTCGTCATCGTCGTGTTGGTCTCGTATCTGGTCCCGTTGATGACTGTAATTTCGTGCGTGGAGTTGTCATAGCCGTCAGGGAGGTCTGGGATGTTGGGGAAGTCTGGGAGCCGCGGGAAGATGGAGGAGAAGGAAGGGAAGGTGAACGGAAAGCCATCACTGTCCGGGTCTGTCTCTCCCACCGCAGTCGAGTCGCGATCCTCAGGGGCGTCGGATGCTGACCGGAAGACGCCTGGAATGACTGGAAAAAGGACGATAAATAAATAAATGCAAAAACAGTAACTGGAATGGGTGAATGGAAAACTGTGTACTGACCGGAAGACGCCTAGAATGACTGGAAAAAGGAGGAAAATAAATAAATCTATCTATCTATCTATCTCTAAATAAATAAATAAGAGCGACTTGGAGGCGTTTTGTCTGCGGACACCCTTTGCGGGATTGGGGCGTTGGGCTATAGATAGATAGATAGGTAGATAAAAAAACAATGAACTGAAATGGGTGAATGGCAAACTGAAATGGATGAATGGAAAACTGAAATGGGTGAATGGACAACTGAAATGGGTGAATGGAAAACTGAAATGGGTGAATGAAGAACTGAAATGGGTCAATGGAAAACTGAAATGGGTGAATGGACAACTGAAATGGATGAATGGAAAACTGATATGGGTCAATGGAAAACTATATGCCACACCAACAGTCTGTAAGGTGTGTGTGTGTGTGTGTCTTTTTTTTTCGTCCTTACACACGTCATGCCGGAAATCTCGCTTTATCCTTGTCTGTCCTGCGTGGCGAAGCTTGTCCCCAAGGCCGAGAGAGACAGAATCAGACATTGCAAGAATAAGGCAGTTATACACACGTTATAAGGAGGTCCGGCCTTGAGAGAGAGACAGAGACAGAGAGACAGAGACAGACAGACAGAGAGACAGACACAGACAGACAGACACACACACACACACACACACACACACACACACACACACACACACACACACACACACAGAGGAAGCAAGGACTGTGTTGGTTGCATAACAAACACACATTTCCCTCTTTTTTTGTTTATTTGACATGATTTCTGCTTCCGTTCCTGATTTCTTTGTTTCTACACACACACACACACACACACACACACACACACAGTCCTTTTTTTTCTCTCTCTCTCTCTCTCGCATTTCGTCACATCCAAGCTCTCAATCAGAAGACTAATGGCTCAAAAGTTTGTGTGTGTGTGTATGTGTGTGTGTGTGTGTGTGTGTGTGTGTGCGTGTGTGTGTGTGTGTGTGTGTGTGTGTGTGTGTGTGTGTGTGTGTGTGTGTGTGTACAGAACAATTGAGGTGGAGGTGAAATGTGAGTCAGTCTCTCACTTTCTCTCTCTCTCTCTCTCTAATAACTTACCTTCACATGGGTATAATAAATCAGTTAAATATGAAATAAATGAAAGAATTGTAGGAAAAACAAGTTAAAAAAAAAATGATTATCTCGTAGGTGCAGAGGAGGAGGAGGAGGAGGAGAAGTAGTAGCAGTGGTGGTAGTAGTAGTAGTAGTAGTAATAGTAGTGGTAGAAGAAGAAGAGGAACATGAAAAAGAAAGAAACAGTGTTAATCCAGTTTGCCCCTCACAGCATGCAGCGTTGTGCAATTGATTAAGGTGTTGCAAGGGGAGAAATTATCAACGTGTGTGACCCTCACCCGTGCAGCCTCATACGAAAAACACGCAGCGAGAGAGAGAGAGAGAGAGAGAGAGAGAGAGAGAGAGAGAGAGAGAGCGGTGAAACTGTTAAAGAAAAGATAAAACAGTACACAGCGGCAGTCACCCCTCACAGGAATCAGCGTTAGGGAAGAGAGTGCGAGAAAGAGTAAAGATTTGTCCTCTCCAAACCATCATGCCCAAACCGCCCTTCGAAAAATGTGACGTCATAGATGAGATAGATATATGGAGTGAATAATAATAATAATAATACGGTAATAATAATAATAATAATAATAATAAAAGTGTGTGCTCTCGAGAATCAATTATGTGCTCTGAGAAACTGTATATGCTGTAATAATAATAATAATAATAATAATAATAAAAGTGTGTGCTCTCGAGAATCAAATATGTGCTCTAAGAAACTGTATCTGCTCTAATAATAATAATAATAATAAATAATAATAATAAAATAAATATATGAGTAAATAAAACGCGTGTGCTCCCAAAATTTTGCCTAGTGAAAGAAAAGACGTGCGCTCCCAAAAACCATAGGCGCTCCCAAAAACCATGCGTGCTCCCAAAAACCATAGGCGCTCCCAAAAACCATAGGCGCTCCCAAAACCGTAGGTGCTTCCAAAACCATGCGTGCTCCCAAAAACCATAGGTGCTCCCAAAAACCATAGGCGCTCCCAAAAACCATGCATGCTCCCAAAAACCATAGGTGCTCCCAAAAACCATGCGTGCTTCCAAAACCATGCGTGCTCCCAAAAACCATAGGTGCTCCCAAAAACCATAGGTGCTCCCAAAACCATAGGTGCTCCCAAAACCATAGGCGCTCCCAAAAACCATAGGTGCTCCCAAAAACCATAGGTGCTCCCAAAAACCATAGGTGCTCCCAAAAACCATAGGCGCTCCCAAAACCATAGGTGCTCCCAAAAACCATAGGTGCTCCCAAAAACCATAGGTGCTCCCAAAAACCATAGGTGCTCCCAAAACCATAGGTGCTCCCAAAACCATAGGCGCTCCCAAAACCATAGGTGCTCCCAAAAACCATGCATAAAAATAAATAAAATCAAATAAAAATAAAAACCGCCCCTTACAGGATGCGGCGTCATGCAAGGGGGTACTCTGCGACCCCTTTTTCTTTTCTTTCTTTCTTTTTTTCTTTCTTTTTTCTCACCTCGTCTAAGGATCTCAAACAGGCTGCCACCACTCCCCCGGGGGGTTACCAGAATTACCCCTCCATCGCTGGGAATGGTGGTGGGGCGCCTGCCGGTGGACTTCGTGCCGCCCCCGGGGATAATCTCGGCATCGCTTTCCACTGCGGAGGTCGTAGGCGGAGGGATGGGAGATGAATAATGAGTCACGGGAAAAATCATCACTATCATCGTCATCCTTGTCATTATCATCATCGTCGTCGTCAGCACCTTTATCGTTATCATCATCGTCATCACCATTATCATCATCATCACTGTCATCATCACCATCTTCAAACACTCACTCCCCCCAAAGCACTGAATACCATCCTTCCTCCTCCTCCTCCTCCTCCTCATCATCATCATCATCATCATCATCACCACCACCATCACCCTAAGATCATTTCGTCTTCATTTCTCCTCCAGAGGTCGTAGGCAGGGGGAAAGAAGTTAAACATATGTAGCCAGAAACGGTCCAAATTCGTAAAGGACTGGGTTCGATTATCTAGATGTATATATGAGAAGGCAGGAAAGAGGGGTAAAATTACACACACACACACACACACAAACATTCATAGGCCTACATACACAAATTAAAAGACAAAAGCATACAAACACACACACACACACACAAATAATTTCCTCTATTATTATTGTTTTTCTCAAGGTTAATGTGTTGGAATTTTTATGCAGTGAGATATACAAGGAAATAAATTGCCTCTCTCTCTCTCTCTCTCTCTCTCTCTTTCTAATTAATATGTGTATATGTTTATCACCTTAATTCTCTCTCTCTCTCTCTCTCTCTCTCTCTCTCTCTCTCTAATTAATCTTTGTATCTTATATGTTTATCACCTTAGCTAATTCTCTCTCTCTCTCTAATTAATCTTTGTATCTTATATGTTTATCACCTTAGCTAATTCTCTCTCTCTCTCTCTCTAATTAATATGTGTATCTTATATGTTTATCACCTTAGCTAATTCTCTCTCTCTCTCTAATTAATCTTTGTATCTTATATGTTTATCACCTTAGCTAATTCTCTCTCTCTCTCTCTCTAAGTAATATGTGTATCTTATATGTTTATCACCTTAATTCTCTCTCTCTCTCTCTCTCTAATTAATATGTGTATCTTATATGTTTATCACCTTAATTCTCTCTCTCTCTCTCTCTCTCTCTAATTAATCTTTGTATCTTATATGTCTATCACCTTAATTCTCTCTCTCTGTCTCTCTCTCTCTCTCTCTCTCTCTCTCTAATTAATATGTGTATCTTATATGTTTATCACCTTAATTCTCTCTCTCTCTCTCTCTCTCTCTCTCTCTCTCTAATTAATGTGTATCTTATATGTTTATCACCTTAATTCTCTCTCTCTCTCTCTCTGATTAATATGTGTAACTTATATGTTTATCACTTTAATTCTCTCTCTCTCTCTCTCTCTCTCTAGCATATAGCCGGAGGGAAGGGTGGAGTGAGACTAGAATGGAGTAGAGAGAGAAAGAAAGAGAGAGGGGGTGGGGGAGGAAAGGAGAAGAATGAGGGAGGTAGGGAGTGTAGAACTGGAGAGAATGGAGGGAGGGAAGGAGGGAGGGAGAGAGAAGGGGGATGGAGGAATTCAAGGAAATGACAATATAGGACATAATGGAGGAGAGAGAGAGAGAGAGAGAGAGAGAGAGAGAGAGAGAGAGAGGAGAAAAATGAAGAGAGGATGAAAGGTGGAAGGGAGAAGGAGAGAGAGAACGCGAGGGAAGAGATAGGAAGGAGGGAGGAAATGAGGTATGAGGTGGAGGAAGGAGAAATGGAGAGAGAAGAGAGAGACAGATATGAAAATAGGGAGGAAGGAAACAGAGAGAGAGAGAGAGAGAGAGAGAGCGACCTTGTGTGTGTGCGTGGATGTGTGAAGGGGATTTTGATATACATGCATGTATGTGTGTGTGTGTGTGTGTGTGTGTGTGTACGTATCCGGTTGTTATTGTTTAGAACAGGACATTACAAGGGGAATTAGAGAGAGATAGAGATAGAGATAGAGAGAGAGAGAGAGAATTGGCTGCTTTTAATTTAACATCTCCGACCTATAGTACACTCACTTTAAATTGGCAAAGCACTTCTTCGTGACTAGCATCATATTTCAGGATTATTGTTACAACTCAGTGGACACAATACAGCGGCCCTACATCCCTTTTCACAGCACTTCTTCGTGACTAGCATCATGGTGTAGTGTTAATCTTGGGTATAATTTTGTAGTGAGAGAGAGCAGTTTTATGGAGTGTGTGGACGGATGTGTTAAATCCTTACATTCTCTCTCTCTCTCTCTCTCAGTCTATATCTTTTTGTATTTTTATCACCTTAATTTCTCTCTCTCTCTCTCTCAATCTATATCTTTTTGTATTTTTATCACCTTAATTTCTCTCTCTCTCTCTCTCTCTCTCTCTCTCTCTCTCTCTGGTGGGTCTAAGGATACGTTTTCCATTCAGCCTTGGGAAACACACGTAAGCATCAAATACCTAATAAAAATTCTTTCATAACTCCTTCACGAAATATCTCCCGTAAGTCGAAAAAAAAAAGGGCTGTAAAATCAATATACTAAAAAAAAAAGGAAAAAAAAAAAGAAAAGAAAAAAGAAAGACAATTTTACTGGACGCGTGATTTCTCTCCCTAATTAATTTTGACTTTGAGAAATAAATGAGGACTTAAAATCTCACCTTGCGGGGCAGCTAGGGCGGTTGCAGCCACTGTCAAAATAACCAACAGCTTCATGGTTGTCCTTCTGAGGGGGTTAAATTCACTGGGTTTCAGGTTTTCAAGGATGATTTGCACTGATTAAGCGTGTTACTGCGAGGTCCTCTTAGTCTGGTGGCACTCTCTCTTCTGAAGTCGACCCTGGGCCACCGCCCTTTATATAGGCAGGGGTTGGACGGGATTGCCAGGTGTTGCTAGAGAGTGTCATGTGTCCCCTCCTTTCCTTCCCCTCCCCTCCCCTCTCCCCCGCGGCGCTGAGGGAGGGGTTGAGGGGAAGGGAGGGGTTTTGAGAGGCGGGAGTGAGCGTCAGTTTCCGGTTGCGTATGTCTGTGACTAAATTAGGTACGTTTTTCTGAAAGGTATTCACGTGAGGAAGCCATATTTGTTTATTTCCATTTTCGGCCAGGCAAAAATGATACTCCTTTGGCTCTTTCTTTTTTTTTCGGCACAACTAGCAAGAGAACCAAATTGATGACGTCACGGGTAACACGAGAGCTCATTGGTTCTCGAAGACCGTGACGTCATCGCCCGTTTCGTCACTCATTCGCCGAAAGTCACGAATCACGAACATTGAGAGAGAGAGAGAGAGAGAAATATATATAGACTGACTTCACTGAGATAGATTGGCAGACAGAGAGAGAGAGAGAGAGAGAGATTGAGTTGACTGAGATATAGCTTGGCAGAGAGAGAGAGAGAGAGAGAGGAAGGGAGTTAAATATAGATTGAGTTGACTGAGACAGCTTGGCAGACAGACAGATAGATAGATAGAGAGAGAGAGAGAGAGAGTAAAATATAGATTGAGCTGACTGAGAAAGACAGCTTGGCAGACAGACAGATAGAGAGAGAGGGAGAGAGAGAGAGAGGAGTTTGATTGACGTGTGTTCTCCGCCCCCTTCCGTTCGAGTCACGTCTAAAGAAAATAAATTACAAAATGTGTTCTTACTCATTCAAAAAAGCATCCACCATGAACCAAAAAAAAAAAAAAAAATCAGAATTAATATGGAAATAGAGACTTACTGAAAAAATGCAGCGAAATTCAAAAGGTCAATATTTTCCATCATCTCAAAAATTCACGTGTTTTTGAATTTGGTTTATTTTGGTTTGGAATTCCTAGTAAGAGGATAATTGTGGAGAGATAGATAGATAGATAGATGGATAGATAGATAGAGAGAGAGAGAGGGAGGGGGATGAATGATGGCTGCATGTATACCCCTCCTTATCATATACTGAATAAAATCGTTTGATAGTAGTAGTTGTAGTAGTAGTAGTAGTAATGGAGTAGTAGTATTTAGCACCGTAGTAGTAGTATTTAGTAGTAGTAGTAGTAGTAGCAGCAACGGTAGTATTAGTAGTAACAGTGGTAGCAAAAGTTGAGAGTAGTGATGTGTTGGGTGGGTTTATAATGGTCCCTGTGCAATAAGCCGGCCAGTGGTAATATACAGCAAGGAGGCATCCCGTGGCTGAGGGTAGGCAGAGCGTATCACAAAGATTTATACATTATACGTGTGTGTATGAGTATTGACGGTCAGACGCTGTAATCCCGTATCAGTTGGCACCACGTGAAGTTCCCTGCATGTCACCCTGTCCACCGCCATCACTCTGCCTTCCTTCAAACCCACATCATTCTTTCACACATAGATAGATAAGTAGATACATAGCTATAGATATAGATGTAGATATACGAATAGATATAATCACCGCTTTCCATCCAAACCTTGGACTAGAAGAATCCAATTGGTCTGGAGGTTACTGTAGGCAGCAGTGCATCAATTGACTGCATGGTGGACGCCCCGTATGTACGATTTTATATATATATATATATATATATATATATATATATATATATATATATATATATATATATATATATATATATATATATATATATATATATATATTCACTCATTATCTGTCTCACTCAACCCAAGCACTACCCCCCATGGTGCCAAAAAAGGAAGGATGAGCTTCAATATATCGTCATACAAACTTACGCCACCATTTCCACACACACACACACACACACACACACACACACACACACACACACACACACGGGCTGAGGTCAGGCCATACAAACACACACACGCCACAGACGCATCCATCCGCTGCCCACTGGACAAACAGGAGGCGTGTTTTTTTTTGCCCCTGTTGATCTCATCGTGGTGTTACAGTTCATTATAATTGACTCACAGGCAGTGGTGGTATGCACGTAGGCAGGCAAGCACACACACACACACACACACACACACACACACACACACACACACACACACACACACACACACACACACACACACACACACACACACACACACACACACACACAAGCAAACATACATACATAGGCGTACATACCTAAACCTACAAACAAATTAACAAAAGACAAAAGCACACGAAAACACACACACACACACACACACACACACACACACACACACACACACACACACACATACACACACACACTCGGTAATATGATACCCACACACATGGCCGTTTTTTGTGATAGTGAGGCAAGGATGTGTGTGTGTGTGTGTGTGTGTGTGTGTGTGTGTGTGTGTGTGTGTAATTCTGGGCATAGACTAGACAGCCCCATACATGAGGGCCAGTAGTCCGATCACACACTTTCACGTATCACCACTTGGACACCATTACCCACCGTCCATACTGACTACATTCCAAGATCGCCTTATTCATAACGTCGCCTAATATTCCACTTCTTCTCACTTTCCTCTGCTGGCTAATATTCCTAAGCTGAGAGAGGCTTGGTATGTTTCTCTGCCTAATATTTCACCTCTTCGTCTTACTTTCCTCTGCTGGCTAATATTCCTAAGCTGGGAGAGGCTTGGTATGTTTCTCTGCCTAATATTTCACCTCTTCTTCTCACTTTCCTCTGCTGGCTAATATTCCTAAGCTGAGAGAGGCTTGGTATGTTTCTCTGCCAGCTATTTCACCTCTTCTTCTTGTCACCTTCCTCTGACGGTTAATATTCCTAAGCTGAGAGAGGCTTGGTACGTTTCTCTGCCTAATATTTCACCTCTTCTTGTCACTTTCCTCTGTTGGCTAATATTCCTAAGCTGGGAGAGGCTTGGTATGTTTCTCTGCCTAATATTTCACCTCTTCTTGTCACTTTCCTCTGCTGGCTAATATTCCTAAGCTGAGAGAGGCTTGGTATGTTTCTCTGCCAACTATTTCACCTCTCCTACTTGTCACTTTCCTCTGCTGGCTAATATTCCTAAGCTGAGAGAGGCTTGGTACCGGGTATGTTTCTCTGCCTAATATTTTATCTCATCATCTTGTCACTTTCCTCTGCTGGCTGATATTCCTAAGCTGAGAGAGACTTGGTATGTTTCTCTGGCCATTGATGATTCTCTCTGATATGATGCGTCAGGGAGGAATGTGTTGGACATCAGTATATCTGTCTCACTGTCCGTCTGTCTCTGTTTCTCTCTCTCTCTTTATCTATCTGTCTATCTATCTTTTCGTGAAGTCGACACAATGGAAGAGTAAACCAATTTTTTTCCGTGAATGTATGTGATTTTTTTTTTTTTTTGTAAACACTAACAAACGAATTAACTCTCTCTCTCTCTCTCTCTCTCTCTCTCTCTCTCTCTCTCTCTCCGTTACTAAGAAACCGTCCTTGGGTGGTTGTTATGAATGAAATACCAACCTAGCCTGTGTGTGTGTGTGTGTGTGTGTGTGTGTGTGTGTGTGTGTGTGTGTGTGTGTGTGTGTGTGTGTGTGTGTGTCTGTCTGTCTGTCTGTCTGTCTGTCTCTATGTCTGTGTGTATGTATGTTTATGTAATTATGTCCGTATGTATGTATGTATGCTTTATATTGGTGTAGCTGCCGAATAAAATTATCTTCACATTTGACGTTAGAATCTCGACCTATTATAAAAATCAAAGTACATCATTTTTGCCCTACCCTTAATCTATCTGCAAAAATTGTTCCCTGGTGGATGCCGCAGATGCACCACCCGGGGTCACTGCAGCAGCACGTGTAGGGAAAGGAGTAAAATCTGAGTACGTTCCCCTCCGTCTCACATTCTTGACTTAGCTGTGGAGAGGAAAATAGCGGAGTTCCCGGTATACGATGGAGGAGTTCTCGGTATACGATGTTCAGGTTAGCGATGATACACGACTCTGTTTAGCGGTGCAGTGATGCTTATGTGATATTTGGCATGAGGAGAATTGTGGGTACTTAGAACGAGGTGGTGTGTGTGTGTGTGTGTGTGTGTGTGTGTGTGTGTGTGTGTGTGTGAGAGAGAGAGAGAGAGTCGTATGGAGGTGGATGATGGGGAAAATTATGTGTACTAAGAAACGATGTGCGTGTGTGTGTGTGTTGTGTGTGTGTGTGTGTGTGTGTGTGTGTGTGTGTGTGTGTGTGTGTGTGTGTGTGTGAGAGAGAGAGAGAGAGAGAGAGAGGAGGGGAATGTAGAGATGGATGATGTGAAGGAAGTGGTATGTGGGTAAACTTAGGTGGATGAGTGGATGAGGGTGTGGGTGTGGGATAGGACAGGTGTGTGGGCAGGTATAGGAGGGGTGAAGGGGGGGTGAGGGAGGAGGAAAGATGGAGGGGTGAGGGAAGGGGGTGAGGGTGATGGAGGAAAGATGGAAGGGTGAGGGAGGAGGAAATATGGAGGAGGGAGGGAGGAGAGAAAAGATAGAAGGGTGAAGTAGGGAGGTGGTGTGGAAGGAAGGGATGAGGGTGAGAGAGGTATGTGCATGTGTGTGTGTGTGTGTGTGTGTATGTGTGTGTGTGTGTGTGTGTGTGTGTGTGTGTGTGTAGGCTGATCTAGTTACATTACTCACACTAACACTTAACCACCTACAAACAAAATATCTCCTGCATGAATATACACCAAATACAAATATACAAATAAAATAAATAAATAAATAAATAGATAGATAGGTAGATAGACAGATAGATAGAGAGATAGATAAATAAATAAGCCATCTTTATATTTATTTTCTTTTGTAATAAATAAAGACGCACGTTGTCGGGGGAATTTTAGTATTTTTTTAGGTAACGCTAGAGTTTGATGTAATTACTACGTGAATGATAGATAGATAGATAGATAGAGAGAGAGAGAGAGAGACCAATGTAGGAGTAGGCGTAACCACATTGTCTCCCATCCTGTCCTTCAGCTCCCCCCTTCTCTCTCTCTCTCTCTCTCTCTCTCTCTCTCTCCCTTTATATCTACCCTTTTATTTCTGTACCTTGCTACTTGCCTAGCCACGTATTTACTGTGTGTATATATATATGTATATATATATATATAGATATAGATAGATAGATAGATAGATATAGATATAGATATCTATACATATACATGTATATATATATATATATATATATATATATATATATATATATACATGTTTATATGAATGGAGTTTTATATATATATATATATATATATATAAATATATATATATATATATATATATATATATATATATATTTATATATATATGTTACACACACACACAAAGTGGTGACATAGGAAGGTACATAACACAGTCAGTTTTTGCGTGGGAGGGTAGCCAGGCGTCAGGGAAGGGACTACATAGCCAGTGTGTGGGTGGTGTGCGGCGCCAGACATACCCAGTTGACTGTGACAAAGGGTAATGCCTTCACTTCCCATTTCATTTCCGTGACGTCATTACCGCCGTGGGAATACCCTCTCACCCACTCCGGCTGTACAGGTGTGAGGGGTGTAATTAACCTGTGTCCTGTACTTCCGGTCACACAACAACGCCAATTACTCAGCTGTTAATGAATGAATTTAAATGAAACTCCTTTGTACAAACTTTACTGTATATCT
>NC_136970.1:1870000-1880000 GCF_032717465.1 Coenobita brevimanus
TCTCTCTCTCTCTCTCCCTCCCTCTCTATCTACTTTTCTTTCATTATCACTCTCTCTCTCTCTCTCTCTCTCTCTCTCTCTCTCTCTCTCTCTCTCTCTCTCTCTCTCTCTCTCTCTCTCACCTGTTGCACCGTGGCCTCCAGATTATCCAGGAAGCTGCCGTACATCCGTCTCATCAGCGCCTTATTATCGTCAATGAACCGTTCAATCTTGTCTCTGAAATGTAAGTAGGATCATAGAGAGAGAGAGAGGGAGAGAGAGAGAGAGAGAGAGAGAGAGAGAGAGAGAGAGGGAGAGAGAGAGAGAGGAGGAGACGAAATGAGTTTAAGGAGAAGAAAAATGAAGAGAAGAAATCGAAGGAAATAGAGAGAGAGAGAGAGAGAGAGAGAGAGAATTTTTACGTATGATACAGGAAGTGGGGTTTGGTTTAGCGTTCATTTTTTGCAAGCATGATCGTAACTCCTACTGACGTGCGACTTAATAATGCCTCTGTTCATTTATTTATTTTTTTACGGCTATTTATTTTCTCCCAAATTATTCTATATTATTTTTTTTGTATCTCCAAATTCAGCTTTTCTTTCACTCTTAATGATTTCTGTTTTTCCCCTCCCTATTCTCTTCCTAGCCTCTCTCTCTCTCTGTCTCTCTCACTTCCCTCCACACCCCACTACACTTCCCTACACCCTCCCACACCTCCCCACACCCCACCCACTCCTCTACACCCCCTGTACATCTTCTTACACCTTCCTCTACACCCCCACACCTTTCCTTCTACCTGTATATCCCAAACGTGATTAATCTGTCACCTCAACTTCCTCTCCACCTCCCTCCACACCCTCTGCACACCCTCCACACCCGTCCCCACCTCCCTCCACACCCCCTCTACATCCACCACCCCCTCCACACACCCTCCACACCTGCTCCACACACTCCACACCCCCTTCCACACCCTGCCACACCCTCTACACACCCTCCACACCCCCTGTACACCTTCCTACACCCCTCCACACCCTCTTACACCCTCTACACCCCCTCCACACCCACCACACCCTCCTTTCTACAAGTCTTTAACCCACTCTCAATCTTATTTCCAACCCCACCTCCCTCCACACCCTCCCCACCTCCCTCCACACCCTCCCCACCTCCCTCCACACCCCCCCACCTCCCTCCACACCCCCCCCACCTCCCTCCACACCCTCCCCACCTCCCTCCACACCTTCCACACGTCCCTCCACACCCTCCACACCCGCTCCACACCCTCCTACACCCCGTGTGCACCCCACAGTATACTCACGAGGGGTATGAGCTGCCTGCATTGCGACAGAAGAGCTGGTTGAGGCGCATGATGCAGGGAAGGCCTTTGATCAGTTCCCCCTGGACCTCCACACCCAGGGCCAGGCTCAGGGCCGTCCACAGCACCTGCAAGAGAGTTAGAGATAGTGAGAAAGAGAGAGAGAGAGAGAGAGAGAGAGAGAGAGAGAGAGAATATGGACACAGAAAATGGGGAATGAGTAGGAGTTATAAATAGATAGAGACAGATAGATAGATAAATAAAGAGTGAGTGAGAGAGAGAGAGAGAGAGAGGATGGCAGAAGGAAAGATTATGGACAGAAAATAGAGAATGAGTAAGAATTATAGAGATAAATAGATAGAAATAGATAGATAAAGAGAGAGAGAGAGCGAGCGAGCGAGCGGGGAATCCAGAACACGTGGCTAAAAGAGAGATAAGAGGTGGAGAGAGAGAGAGAGGACGCAGGGGACAACGGTGAGAGATAGAGAGAGAGAGAGAGACGTAAAGGATGTAACGAAGCTTCTTTCACATACTGTAGATAGATAGATAGATAGATGGATTAATAGACATAAACACAGATATATAAATAGGTAGATAGATAGATGGATAGATAAATGGATAGATAGACAGATAGATAAATAGATGGATGGATAGATAGATAGATAGATGGATGGATAGACAAATAGATAGATGGATGGATAGATAGATAGATAGATGGATGGGTAGATAGATAGATAGATAAATAGA
Source organism: Coenobita brevimanus (assembly GCF_032717465.1). NCBI lineage: Eukaryota > Metazoa > Arthropoda > Malacostraca > Decapoda > Coenobitidae > Coenobita > Coenobita brevimanus. The sequence continues at coordinate 1,872,039 of NC_136970.1, forward strand.
TGGATGGATAGATAGATAGATAAAAATGGTCTTACACGTCTTTATTCATTTAGGTCTCCCATATGCTGAATAGAATCTAACCCGGCAGGAAAAAACACGAAAAAAAAAATCCTCGTTGTGATGTGGTTGATGGTATGGCACACACACACACACACACACACACACACACACACACACACACACACACACACACACACACACACACACACACATACTCTCTCTCTCTCTCTCTCTCTCTCTCTCTCTTGAATATCCGGTGTTATGTGGGTCAGGAGGAATCACTACATACGTACATACTTACATAACTACCTTCCCACATACATACATACATACATACGTACATAATTACCGACCTACCTACATACATACATATTCAATCACATCCATAAATCATCTTTCTTACGTGTGTGTGTGTGTGTGTGTGTGTGTGTGTAGGAACGATTGCTTGCTTGCGGTTGATGGGTTTGCTCGGATAGACAGACAAGGGTTTCTCAAGGAGGAGGAAGAGGAGCAGAAGAAGAAAAAGAAGAGGAAGAGGATAAAGTGGAAGAAGAAGAAGAAGAAGAAGAAGAAGAAGAGGAGGAGGAGGATAAAGTGGAAGAAGAAGAAGAAGAAGAGGAGGAGGAGAGGAAAAGAAGAAGTAGAAGAAGAAGAAGAAGAAGAAGCAGATAAAGAAGAGGAAGAGGAGGAGGAAGAGGAAAAAGTGGAAGTAGAAGAAGAAGAAGAAGAATAGGAAGAGGAAAAAGAGGAGGAGGAGGAGAAGGAGAGGAAAAAGAAGAAGAAGAAGAGGAAGGAAAAGAAGAGGAGGAGGAGAAGAGGAAGAGGAGGAAGGTGAAAAACAAGAAGAAGAGGAAGAGGAGGAGGAAGACGAAGAAAAGAGGAGGAGAAGAAGGAGAAGAAAAAGAAGAAGAATTAAAAAAACAACAACAGCAACAACTCAAATTTTCGTCCCAAAACTCCCCCAAACCCTAATATAATATTTTTCCGTCCAAAGTCGGAAGCACTGACTCGAATAACACCACCGGAAGCGCTCTCGTAACGCAGCCACGAGCGCTACGAGACGGACAAGGGATTGGGCGTGACGTCACTCTTACGTCACGGTGCTGCGGTGACGTCATGAGGGGCTGTGGTGACGTCATGAAGTGTTTATGTAAGGTGAGGGTGATGATTGATTTTGAGGTGTGTTTCCTCTCTCTCTCTCTCTCTCTCTCCTTCGATTTCTTCTTCGTCTTTTCATTCTTTTTTTTTCTCCTCACTCGTTCTTCTCATCATCTCTCTCTCTCTCACACACACACACACACACACACACACACACACACACACACACACACACACACAGAAAGAAAGAGAGAGAGAGAGAGAGAGAGAGATTTCCTTTTTGTGTTGGCTCTTCTTGTTAGTTTCTCCAGTTTTTCATTCTTTCTCTAAGTCTCTGTCAGTTTCCCTCGCTCGTTTTCTGTTCATATTCCTTCCCCTTCTCGTACAATCTATCTGTCTATCTACTTATCTGTGTCTGTTTGTCCGTCCATCTGTCTGAAAGTCTGCCTACCCCTCTCTCTCTCTCTCTCTCTCTCTCTCTCTCTCTCTCTCTCTCTCTCTCTCTCTCTCTCTCTCTCTCTCTCTCTCTCGTATCATCCTTTTTCTTAAATATATAAACATCGATGTTAACAGAAATATATAGTTTACCATCTCTCTCTCTCTCTCTCTCTCTCTCTCTCTCTCTCTCTCTCTCTCTCTCTCTCTCTCTCTCTCTCTCTCTCTCTCTCTCTCTCTCTCTCTCGTATCATCATTATTAAATACATAAAAATCAATGTTATCAGAAATATATATAAGTTTACCATAGTCTTCAATACAAAGCATCATTTTCTTTACGCTACGCTTTACATTTTCTTCACATTTAAAACACAGACTCATATAAAAGGTAAGGAAATGGCGTTAACAGTGATATTCGTTGCTTTTAAACTGATTTAAATACAAACCAGACGCCCCAGGTCCATGCGTCACCCAGGGAGAGGAAGGAGGAAAGCGAGGGAGGGAGGAGGGAGAGATGGAGGGAAGAGAAAGAGAAGGGAGGTAAAAAAAAACATTAGAGGCACATCCACCCAAACCTCTTATGGTGGGATGGTGACCCGCCCTGCCCAGGTTAAATGTTACGAATATTCTTACGCTTGAGGGTATTCTAGGTGCTATGGGAGGGTCCTTAGCACTTACTCTTAAGCGATTTATTTTTTCATGGTTCGTATCGTATTCGTTTTCTCTCTGTTGGTCTAAAATTGCCATCTCCCCGCCTTGAATTCTGAGTTGTAACAGTAGATTAACACTGGAATATGCTGCTAGTCACGAAGAAGTGCTTTGGAAAGGATGTAGAACTGTAGTATTCTCTGTTTTTTTTTAGAGAGAATACTGAGGTGAATTTTGTAGAATGAATCGCTAATGAGACGGTGTTAAGATATCTTTACTTATAGTGCTAGATACGCCACAAGGAAACCAGAGTGAATTTTAAAGTGAAAAAATAAAATAAAACAAGTTTTGAGAGAGAGAGAGAGAGAGAGAGAGAGAGAGAGAGAATGGATATAGGGAGGTAGGATTTGTTTGAGAGAGAGAGAGAGAGAGAGAGAGAGAAGGGAGGGGAGAGAGAGACTTTATAAATATCCCTCCACAACCCACAGACCCTCTCAATGGGATTTGTTGCTCATTCATTCTGCCCTCTCTCTTTCTCTCTCTCTCTCTCTCTCTCTCTCTCTCTCTCTCTCTCTTTATGACACACACACACACACATACACACACGCATCTATCTATCTGTCTATCAGTCTTTCTATCTGTGTGTGTGTGTGTGTGTGTGTGTGTGTGTGTGTGTGTGTGTGTGTGTGTGTGTGCATCAAGAAATACGTTTGTCATTTTACGTCTGTTATTCATCATCACCACCACCACCACCACCACCACCACCACCACATGCCTCTCCACCTGTCTCCACTCTGACCTATTCACTGTTCCATCAACCCCACTGTGTTCAAGGACTTCCTCTCTCTCTCTCTCTCTCTCTCTCTCTCATACCATAGTCGTAACCTTCCCACAATTTTGTTTATTCTGTCTGTCTGTCTCTCTCTCTCTCTCTCTCTCTCTCTCTCTCTCTCTCTCTCTCTCTCTCTCTCTCTCTCTCTCTCTCATACCATACTCGTGACCTGCCCACAATCATGTCTACTTTTTTTTTTATCTATCTGTACAGCTCAAGGTCTTTTTTTATTTATATTTTTTTGTTTATTTAATGTTAGTTTGACCAGCTTTTGAGAGAGAGGGGGAGAGAGAGAGAGAGAGAGAGAGAAGCCCACCGCATTTCAGACCACAGACCAAGTTAGTCCAATGAAGACACGTGTAAATACCTCTCTCTCTCTCTCTCTCTCTCTCTCTCTCTCTCTCTCTCTCTCTCTCTCTCTCTCTCTCTCTCTCTCTCTCTCTCTCTCTCTCTCTCTCTCTCTCTCTCTCTCTCTCTCTCTCTCTCTCTCTCTCTCTCTCTTTCTCATTATCTTTTCGGTTTTTGGTGTGCCTCTCAAATTACTATTCCCATTACGGTAGAGGTCAATTATTCTTCCCTAATTAGCCTTGTAACATTATTATTATTATTATTATTATTATTATTATTATTATTATTATTTTACTAGGATGATCTGGGGACGTGTGACCGCCTCTGATAGAATTGTGTGTCTTGACGTGGGTATTTGTGCTATTTATTTTTTGTGTCTTGACGTGGTTATTTATGCTGTTTATTATTTATTCGTTTATTTGTTTTATCTCATCCATTTCTCTCCTGTGTCAGATTTTACATTCCTCGGTTTGCATCTCCCGGGTAACTTGGGAGAGGAGGGAGGGTGGTTGTGAGGAGGTGGGGGAGGAAGGGAGGAGGGGAGTGTGGAGGAGGGATGAAGAGAGGAAGGAAGGAGAGGCATGTGGAGGATGGATGGAGAGAGGAAGGGAAGGAAGGGGGAGAGTATGGATGAAGGGAAAGAAAGGGGAGAGTGTGGAGGAAGGGAAGGAAGGGGGAGAGTATGGAGGAAGGGAAGGAAGGGGGAGAGTGTGGAGGAAGGGGGAGAGTGTGGAGGAAGGGAAGGAAGGGGGAGAGTATGGAGGAAGGGAAAGAAGGGGGAGAGTGTGGAGGAAGGGAAGGAAGGGGGAGAGTGTGAAGGAAGGATGGGGAGAGGGATGAAGGGAAGAGAAGGGAAGGGAGAGGGTGTGAGTGGGGTGAAAATACACTTAAGTGGGTGTGTGGGGTGGGGTGAGGCAGGGTGGGGTGAAGGGAAGGGAAGGAAAGGGAAGAAAAAGGATGGAAGAGAGAGAGAGAGAGGAAGGGAAGGGAAGGGAAGGGGTAGCGTGGTGTCAAGTACAGTTACGTGGGGGAGTGTGGGTGGGGGGTTGGGGGCAAGGCAGGGTGGGGGTGAAGGGTCAGTGAATGAAGGAGGGGGTGGGAAAGAGTGGGGAAGGAAAGGGTGATGTTGGGTGTGTGTAGGGGGGGGTGAAGCACAGTTACGTGGGGGTGTGGGGTGGGGTGGGGATGCTGGGGCGGGGTGCTGGGGGTGAAGGGTCAGTGAATTAAGGAGGGGGTGGGAAAGAGTGGGGAAGGAAAGGGTGATGTTGGGTGTGTGTAGGGGGGGGTGAAGCACAGTTACGTGGGGGTGTGTGGGTGGGGTGGGGTGCTGGGGTGGGGGTGAGGGGTCAGGGAAGGCAGGGTCGTGATGTGGGGGGCCGTGGGGGGGTAAAAACTGGACCAGAATGTCAAACGGGGAAAGACTGGATGGGATGGGAAGGACGAAGAAGAGGAGGAAGAAGTTGGAGGGAGAGGAGAGGGAGAGGGAGGGAGGAGAGGAAGAGATCAGAGGGAGAGGGAGGGAGGAGAGGAGGAGATATGAGTGAGAGGAGAGGGAGGAGGGACGGAGGAATAAACGGGAAGGAGGAAAGAAACCAGTTAGGGAGGGAGGGAGGGAGGGATTGCGAGGAGAGGGAGAGAGGGAGAAATGGGAAGGAAGGAGGAAGGGGGAGATGGAAGGGAGGGAGGGGGAGGAGAGGGTGTAAGAAGGAGGGAAGACAAGAAAATGGAGGGGAGGGACAAGGAAGAAATGGATGGGAAGAAGAGACGAGAAGAGCTAGAGACGAAGAAGGAAGAGGCTGCAGGGAGGGAGGAGATGCGAGAGGGGAGGGAAGGGTGAGGAGGAAGGAAGAGGGGAGAGAGAGGGAGAGGGGAGGATTGGAAAGGACGTGGGGAGGGAAACACTGATAAGATGTAGAGCAAAGCCACGTGGAAAGAAGAGTTGATAGTGAAGATAAAAGACTGATAGTGAGTGTCAGAGGAAAAGAGTCTATCTCTATGTCTGTCTATCTACCTATCTTTCTCTCTCTGTATGTATGTATGTATGTATGTACCGGTATTTTTGTATGTATGTTTGAATATATGAATTATGTATGTAAGAATGTGGTGCATAGAATCATATGCACACTTATGTACACCACACATGAACGTACAGTGGTGTGCATACTGTACGCACATGAGTACATGTTATACTGCACACACACACACACACACACACACACACACACACACACACACACACACACACACACACACACATACACACACACACACACACACACATTGAGAGAGAGAGAGAGAGAGAGAGAGAGAGAGAGAGAGAGAGAGAGAGAGAATGCATTATTAAAATCGAATGCGAATTTTTTATACAACTCTGACAGGTGACCTTGTGTGTGTGTGTGTGTGTGTGTGTGTTGTGTGTGTGTGTGTGTGTGTGTGTGTGTGTGTGTGTGTGTGTGTGTGTGTGTGTGTGTGTGTGTGTGTGTGTGTGTGTGTGTGTGTGTGTGTGTGTGTGTGTGTAAATCCTTTGTTCATTTCATCATGCTTGCTTAAATGAACAAGTTTTCTGTCAAGTTTTTCACTCTCTCTCTCTCTCTCTCTCTCTCTCTCTCTCTCTCCCACGACGCACGCCTCTTAACATCATTTTCTTAGCCATTTATTTTGCATATTCCGCCTTAATATTCCCTTTATATTTTTGTGTGCTTAGGAGATCGATAGATAGATAGACAGATAGATAGATAGACAGCTTTGCAAATAAATATATAAATTGATATTTGGATAAATTGATTGATTGAATGATTAACTGAGAGAGAGAGAGAGAGAGAGAGAGGACTTACTAACTTACCAGAGCGATGACCATGAGAAAGAAAAGCCTCGCGAGACCCATGTTGATATTTTTTGACCCGGCTGTAGATGGTATTTCAAAGCTGAGACGTAGGTACAGGGTGACCCACAAGTTTTCCCTCCTCTGGCTTAGGGATTTGGGGATTTCAATGCTCCGGCGGCAGTAGAAAATGATCCAGGACCTGACTTTGGTTCCGTAGAGGCCGTGTTTAAGAGCCGTCAGTTCTTATAGAGATGGGGGTGAGTTTTAGAGTTCCTTCGGGCACTTTGTTTTGATGATTTCAATGCTCCTTCGGCAGTAGAGAATGATCCACGACCTGGCTTTTGTCCCGTAGAGGCCCTCAGTTCTTTAAGAGGTAGGTTAGATTAGGTTAGATAGGGTTAGGTTAGGCTCTGAATCCTCTTCCCTTAGGTCAAGTGATTTGGGGAATTCAAATGCATCTGCGGCGGTAGAGAGTGATCCAAGAGCGCCGTTTTCTTCGTTATGAGTATTACTTCAGTCTTCGGGCCTTCAAGAATTAGGTTAGAGTTGGGCATTTCCTCATGGAGACATCAATTCCTCGGCAAAGATAGAAAGTGATCCAAGACTCCCTTTTTATTACATTAATAGTGAGGATATTTCAGACTCTCTCGTTTTTCAAATTTCTTCAGTGACAGTAGAGAATAATTCAAGGGAGTGTTTCAAATATTTCAAGTCTTCCTTCTTTCTTAGAGATTTCAGTTCTTGGGAGACTTTAAAAATGGGGATCTTTGGGCGTCTTCTTGGTGTCTCAGAGTGTGTTCAGTGCCTCAGCAAGTGTTAAGACTAGGGGCTCTGTTCATATATTTTTCCCCGTTGGTTCTTCAGAGAAAGTTCGCGTGGGCAGTAAGTAGTGATCCAAGGGAATTTCCTCGGTAAGGCTTCAGAGAGAGTTCAATGCCTCCGTGTAAATAGTAATCCAAGGCGGTATTTTATTTTTCAATTGTGCTTCAGAGAGATTTCACGTGGACACTAAGTAGCATACCAGACTAATATCCCCGGTAAGGCTTCTGAGAGAGTTCAATGCCTCCGTGTATATAGTAATCCAAGGCGGTATTTTTTCACCTTGTCCTTCAGAGAGATTTCACGTGGACAGTAAGTAGGATTCAAGACTAATATTCCCGGTAAGGCTTCAGAGAGAGTTCAATGCTTCTGTGTATATAGTAATCCAAGGCGGTATTTTATTTTTTCCCCCTTGTCATTCAGATTTCACGTGGACAGTAAGTAGCATGCCAGACTAAATTCTCCGGTAAGGTTTCAGAGAGAGTTCAATGGCTCAGTAAGTAGTGATCCAAGGCGCCTTCTAATTTTTTTTCCCCCTTTGCGCTTCAGAGAGATTTAATTACTCGAGGGACAGTAAGTAGTGATCCAAGAGAGTTTTCCAAGGTAAGGCCTGAGAGAGATTTCAACGTTCTCACTTGGCGGAACTGGGTCACTGCCACAACTTCGGTATTAAATTGTGGTTGTATGAACTTCGACAAGACTTGGTAATGAAGTAGGAATGAGTCTTCTTGGTTACTAGTCAAATCAACGCATGGAGTCTCCTTGGTTACTGGTCAAATCAATCCTTCTATCTGGCTTCTCCTGGATATTAACTGAGCCGAAGGGGGTTAGGGATCTTTACCATGTTGGAGTAGAGGAATGGGTCTCCTTGGTTACTAGTCAGATCAACCTTTCAATCTGACTTCCGGCCATGAATCGCTGAAGGAGAAGTGGAGTAGAGGAATGGGTCTCCTTGGTT
>NC_136970.1:1882500-1890000 GCF_032717465.1 Coenobita brevimanus
ACACAAGAAAGGGGGAGAATTAGGCGGAGAGAGGGAGGCGAGCGACAGGGGCGAGAGGTTGTCGAGAGAGAGAGAGAGAGAGAGAGAGAGAGTGCGAGAGAGTCTGAGAGGCAGCAAGCGGGAGAGACTTCAGTTCATTTTTTCAAGATAAAATTATAGATGGTCTCATACTCGTCTTTCCCCTCCTTTCACTGCATGACAAAGGGAACTAAGATTATTTACATACAAACCTATTCATGTATAACTACCTCTCGTCCTGAAGTATAATATATGTATAACTGATCTAATAAACTCACTACAAGAGGCTGCGAAGTTACTACAAGATCTCTCTCTCTCTCTCTCTCTCTCTCTCTCTCTCTCTCTCTCTCCCTCCTTTTTCAGCTCTCAGTTCCCTCCCTATCTCTCCCTCTCCCTAATCCATCCCTCTCTTTCCTCTCTTTCTCTTCTCTTCCCCCCACCCCCTTCTCTCTCTTTCCTTCCTCTTCCATATTCCTTCCTTCCTCTCCTCTTCCTTTCCCTCTCCCTTCCTCCCTTTCTTCCTCTCTTTCTCTTCCCCTTCTCTTATCTTCACCTTCTCACATTCCAGTTCCTCGCTCCTCCTCTCCTTTCCCCTCATCTCCCCTCCCTACACCTCTCTCTCTCTCTCTCTCTCTCTCTCTCTCTCTCTCTCCTCCCTTCTCCCTCTTTCCCTCCTTCCCTTTGTACTCCTTCCTTCTTCCTCTCTCTCTCTCTCTCTCTCTTTCACCCTCCCTCCCTCTCTCACCCTCCCTCCCTCCCCTTTTCCTCCCTTCCCTCCCTCATCCTCCTCTATTAAGCCATCTAATTATTCGTAAAAATCAAGGATGCAGGGAGAGCCAGGCATTTCTAAGAACCTCCATTATTTGTTAATCTGCGTGGAGAGGGATTTGTACGGTACCCCCCCCCTCTCTCTCTCTCTCTCTCTCTCTATTTGTTTATCTGCGTGGAGAGGGATTTGTACGGTACCCCTCTCTCTCTCTCTCTCTCTCTCTCTCTCTCTCTCTGCGGGTTTTTGTTATGAGGTAGGAATAAGTCTCCTTGGTTACTAGTCAAATCAGCCCTCCAGTCTGACTATGCCCGACCACTGACTGAGCTGAAAGGGGTTACGAATCTTTGTTTTGAGGTAGGAATGAGTCTCCTTGGTTACTAGTCAAAGCAGTTACAAGAAAATCATATATATAGCCTACGTTTGAAACCTTACTGCTACTTATTTTTTTTTCTATTTTGGGTTTATTTCTTGTGGTTTAATGACAGAAGAAAATATTATATCGCTACATTCTTTCCATAGCACTTCTTCGTGACTAGCATCATAGGGTTAGTTAGTTTTTACATCTCAGCATTCAAGATGGAGATATGGCAGTTTTATTTATGGTGGAGAGATGGCAGATGAGGGAGAGAGCGAGAGAGAGAGCGAGAGAGAGAGAGAGGGAGTGAGAGAGAGCAGTTTTACGCCAGATTAAAGTGAAAAGAAGATAAGTAACTGATAAAGGAAAAGAAAATGGCGAACGAGAAGCCGAAGGAACGGGAGACTAAAGAAAATGGCAGAGAGAGAGAGGGAGAGAGAGAGAGAGAGAGAGAGAGAGGGAGTGAGAGAGAGCAATTTTACGCCAGATTAAAGTGAAAAGAAGATAAGTAACTGATAAAGGAAAAGAAAATGGCGAACGAGAAGCCGAAGGAACGGGAGACTAAAGAAAATGGCAGAAAGACAGCCTGAAGGAAGTCGTGCCCAGGGCTATTACCAAACCACAACGACCCCTTTACGCCCAAATACCCCCCGTGGGCGTGGGAGGTGGGCGGAGGGAAGGCAGCTTGAGGCCAGGGTTAGCAAAAGGGGGTGGGCATTGGGGGGGGTTTGTGGGCGTGATGGGCGTGTGTTAATCTTTCTTTGCGGTTGGTGTGTGTGGAATGAGGATGGTGGTGGTGGAGAGAGGGTGGTGGTGGAAGGATGGTGATGGAGAGGGGGGTGGTGGAGAGAGGGGGGTGGTGATGGAGAGGAAAATGGGAGGGCTTGGTAGGAAAATGGGAGGACTTGGTAGGAAAATGGGAGGGCTTGGTAGGAAAATGGGAGAGCTTGGTAGGAAAGTGGGAGGATTTGGTAGGAAAATGGGAGGACTTGGTAGGAAAATGGGAGGACTTGGTAGGAAAATGGGAGGGCTTGGTAGGAAAATGGGAGGGTTTGGTAGGAAAATGGGAGGGCTTGGTAGCAAAATATTGGTAGGAAAATGGGAGGGTTTGATAGGAAATGGGAGGGCTTGGTAGGAAAATGGGAGGGTTTGGTAGGAAAATGGGAGGGCTTGGTAGGAACATAAGCAAGCGTGATGGGAAGAATGAACAAATTTGGTAGCAAGATGGTCAGAGTTGGTAGCAAGATGGGCAGAGTTGGTAGCAAGATGGGCAGAGTTGGTAGCAAGATGGGCAGAGTTGGTAGCAAGATGGGCAGAGTTGGTAGCAAGATGGGCAGAGTTGGTAGCAAGATGGGCAGAGTTGGTAGCAAGATGGGCAGAGTTGGTAGGAAAAGAAAGAGGAGGGGGGGGGGATACGTGAAGGGCGGGGCGAGATGGACTTAAGACGAATTTAGTGAGTCGAAAAAAGCCTTGCGAACCGAACACGTAAAAAGACATCGTAAATCACACCGGAATGTCCACCACGGCTCCAGGGTGACTAGTAACCAAGGAGACGCAGATCTGGTCTTGGTAAAGCTCCCTAACACCTTTCCCCAAGCGACTTACTACAAAGTGACACCACTGGGATGCACACACCAACACGGCTCCAGGGTGACTAGTAACCAAGGAGACGCAGATCTGGGCCTAGGTAAAGAAGCTCCCTAACACCTTTTCCCAAGCGACTTATTTTGCTTATTACACCTTACTGTCCTGCTTGTTACTGAAATAAGTCTCACCATCAGCATCCACACACTGACATTTTGACTAGTAACCAAGGAGACGCGGGAGGGAGGCGCCCCATCCGTAAAAACCCCATACTCTTAGCTTTCCATGGAGAGTGAGAGACTGACGAGGAGAGTGTATGTGATTGAGGTGGAGGGGGAGAGGGGGAGGGAGAGGCCAAGGATGAGATGGAGGGATGGAGTGGAGAGGTATATGAGAGAGGGGGGGGGGGTGAGCTGGGAGAAGGGCAGTGAAATGGCGGGGGACAGGGCGACGCGGAGGCGATTTGTTTGTGGCCACCCCGTATGGGATTAAGGCGTCTGGCAATAGATGGATAGATAGTTTGTTCACCTTAACTTGGCCCAGATTTTCGTCCTTTGGCAGGTTAGTTCACGTAGGTCAGTGGATAAAAATGATGATGCTGTGGTTCTACTTTCGTTCCATAGCACTTCTTCGTGACTAGCAGCATATTCCATTGCTGATATTCTGTGTGTGTGTGTGTGTGTGTGGAGGGAGGGAGAGAGAGAGAGATGTGTGTGTGTGTGTGTGTGTGGAGAGAGAGAGAGAGAGATGTGTGTGTGTGTGTGTTTGTGTGGAGAGAGAGAGAGAGAGAGAGAGAGAGAGAGGTGTTTGTGTGTGTGTGTGGAGAAATAGAGAGAGATGTGTGTGTGTGTGTGTGTGTGTGTGTGTGTGTGTGTGTGTGTGTGTTTGGAGAGAGAGAGAGAGAGAGGTGTGTGTGTGTGTGTGTGTGTGTGTGTGTGTGTGGAGGGAGGGAGAGAGAGAGAGATGTGTGTGTGTGTGTGTGTTTGTGTGGAGAGAGAGAGAGAGAGATGTGTGTGTGTGTGTTTGTGTGGAGAGAGAGAGAGAGAGAGAGAGAGAGAGAGAGAGACGTGTGTTTGTGTGTGTGTGTGGAGAAATAGAGAGAGATGTGTGTGTGTGTGTGTGTGTGTGTGTGTGTGTGTGTGTGTGTGTGTGTGTGTGTTTGGAGAGAGAGAGAGAGAGAGGTGTGTGTGTGTGTGTGTGTGTGTGTGTGTGTGTGTGTGTGTGTGTTTGGAGAGAGAGAGAGAGATGTGTGTGTGTGTGTGTGTGTGTGTGTGTGTGTGTGTTTGGAGAGAGAGAGAGATGTGTGTGTGTGTGTGTGTGTGTGTGTGTGTGTGTGTGTTTGGAGAGAGAGAGAGAGAGAGAGAGATGCACGTGTTCATCTGTATGGCTGTATGTGGGCGAGTTTTTTGTATTTCTCAGAGAGTATCATGTATATCGTTTTGTCTTTTTCCTAGAGTTGGGTATTTCCTCTCTCTCTCTCTCTCTCTCTCTCTCTCTCAACTAACTAGGGAGGATCTAGAAATAGGAGAAGTTAGTATTCAAAAGGGAGATCATCATCATCATCATCATCATCATCATCATCATCATCATCATCATCATCATCATCATCATCATCATCATCATAATCATTATCATTATCATCATTATCGTCATCATTATCATTATCATCATCATAATCATCATCATAATCATTATCATTATCATCATTATCGTCATCATTATCATTATCATAATCATTATCATCATCATAATCATCATCATCATTATCATCATCATTATCATCATTATCATCATCATTATCATCATCATTATCATCATCATCATCATCATAATCATTATCATCATCATCATAATCATTATCATCATCATTATCATCATCATCATCATCATTATTATCATCATCATCATTGTCATTATCTTTATCATTATCATCATCATAATCATCATCATTATCATCATCATCATCATAATCATCATCATTATCATTATCATCATCATAATCATCATCATTATCATCATCATCATTATCATTATCATAATCATCGTCATAGCAGACAGACAGGCACCCAGACAGACAGACAGACAGATAGATAAATACATAGCTAGATAGATAGATAGACAGATAGGTAGATATACATGGACGTATTACATTGACATAAAGAGAGAGAGAGAGAGAGAGAGAGAGAGAGACCAGGGTGTTCTACTGATCTCTTTTCAACTCTTGTGCAATGTTCTTCCCATTGTTCTCTCTCTCTCTCTCTCTCTCTCTCTCTCTCTCTCTCTCTCTCTCTCTCTCTCAGTATTACAATATGTGTAAAGATATACATACATACACACACACACACACACACACACACACACACACACACACACACACGCACACACGCATCACATTTATATTTTTCTCTGCATCCCTTTAGTATTGTGTTATTACTGTCTATCTATTTGCCATCTATTTATCTATCTTTATCTGTAAATCTATCTATTTATGTCTCAGTAGCCTCTGTTTTTTCTATGTACAACCGTATATCTTTGCCTGTTCGTTTATGTATTTTTTGTCTATCTGTCCATCTGTCTGTCTGTCAATTTATCTATCTATCCATCCTTCCATCTATCATCTCTGTTTATCCATCCATCTATTTATCTATCTGTCTATCTCTATCTATCTATCAGTCTATCTATCTATCCATCTATCTATCTACCTATCACCCAACCCTGCATCAAGTAAGGGGTGGCCTCGACTGAAGTACCAGCAGGCGTTCCTCTCCCCACTTAGTAAGGACCCTCTTCCCACAACACACCATCACCCTCTCTTACTCATCCCGGATCGCTCTCTACGTGTACAGGAATAAGTCGCTGAGGGAGGCGCGTTACGGGGGCCACAATGCTTGCATTTCTCACAGCTAAAACAAAACAGTCGCGTGTTTTAAGCCGCCGTTTTGTAATTCGTGTTTTTATGTGTGTTTTCCGCAATTCACGGTGACGGAGCGAGTGTGTGTGTTGTTGTGTTGCCATTTTCACCCCGGCAGCCCGAGGTGTTTGTTTACATCACCATTTGGCGGTTTCGGTATTTTCATTCCCTCGGCACTTTCTCAACCTCCTCTAGTCTGGTGGGGTTCTAGGATATCTAACTAGTTCTAGGCTCTTCTAAGGAGGGTTTTGGAGGGGTTTGTGGGAGGGGTTGTGTCATAGACGGTTTTGTAGGGTTTGTAGGGGGTTTAGAGCCGAAGTGCATCTGAGGACGAATTTGTTATCCCAAGGAGGATGGGCCTGGCCTTGGGAAAACCCTTCGTAACATCCCTCTTTCCTTCCTGCTCTTCCTCCTCCTCTTCCTCCTCCTCCATCTCCTTGTCTTCCTCCTCTTACATCCTTCTTCCTTCATCTTCTGCTCGTCCTCTTCCTCTTCTTCCTTTTCTTGCTCTGTTATTCTGTGTTATCATCTCCTTTCTCCTTTTTTCAATCCCTCATCTCATTATATTCATCTCTCCTTCCTGGTTCCATTTCTCCTCCTCCTCCTCTTCCTATTACTACTACTACTACTACATCTACTACTGCTGCTGCTGCTGCTGCTACTACTACTACTACCTTTCCTCCTCCTCTCCTCCTCCAACCTACTCCTACAAATGCTAAAAAACACACAAACAAGCCAATGCAATCATCCTGTACTTGACTAAGGCAGTTGTGTTCACCTTACTGCGACCTCCAGGTAGCCCTTCGTAGTACACACACGTACACACACACGGACACGTACTTACATACATACATGCATGGATGCACTTACACAGAGACAGACAGGCAGGCGTCTCTACTTCCTATATGTGCACGTAGATGTAAATGTACTCGCACATGTATAGTAGCATACACATAAACACATACACATTGGTACCTTCTAATATAGTCTACATACACAGGCACTAACATACATACATACATACATATATACATACATTCATACATACATACGCTCATGCATTCAGTATATACGTCTTCACATACAGAAATTCACAAACACACACACATGCATATATTTGTGTATGGGGGAGGCTGAGGCTCAATCGGTAGAGAGGTCGCCTTCGGTCCTACCGGACCCAGGTTCAAATCACCGCTGGGGCAGGGAACAGTTTAAGGATTTGAATTTCATGTAAAACAGACTTTACTGATCTACCAGAAGACCCGCCGACATGTAAAAATACCCCCGCTAATACCAATATACCAGTCCTGTATGAGACAGCCCTAGCATGTACTCAGTGTGGACGGTGGGTGTTAGCGCCGAAGTGGTGACATGTAGAGGTGTTGATATGTAGGAGGACTGCTGGGCCTTGGAAGCAGGCTGTGAAGCCAATGCCAAGAGTCGAGCACACACACACACACACACACACACACACATACATATATATATTACTTCATCTAGAGGTGTACATACATTCACTCAAGGTATTCGATGCGTACATACACATTACGTATGCGGTATAACACACACACACACACACATACACACACACACACACACACACACACACACACACACACACACATACACACACACACACACACACACACACAATTTGCTTCCAGGAATATTAATTGTTTCTCACTAATCCTTCAACCCACCGAATGTGTGTGTGTGTGTGTGTGTGTGTGTGTGTGTGTGTGTGTGTGTGTGTGTGTGTGTGTGTTTTACTGACGGAAGAAAATGCATTGTCTTTAAGTTTGAGGGTTAAGCTGAGAGAGAGAGAGAGAGAGAGAGAGAGAGAGAGAGAGAGAAAGAGAAAGG
>NC_136970.1:1917500-1927500 GCF_032717465.1 Coenobita brevimanus
TGTATGTGGAATAACTGAAACAAAATGGAGAGGAGAAAGTGTGAGAGAATGGGAGTATGGATGGGGTATATGTGCAGGAGTAGATGAGAATGAGAGGGCAAAGGAAGGAGTGTGTATAGTTGTGAGTAAAAGATGGAAGAAGAGCATAAGACAGTATGGATCAGTTGGGTCAAGGATTGTGTGGGTAAAGTTGAAAGTTGGAATACAAATGTGGGCGATTGTGTGTGTGTATGCGCCAACGCAAGATCGTGCTAGAAGAGTGAGAGAAGAGTTCTGGACAAATGTGGAAGTGTGCATGGAAAAGTTTGGAAGGAATGAGAGAGTGTTTTGATCGGTGATATGAATGGTAAAGTTGGTAATGTGAAGGTGGATGGAATAGTTGGTGAGTGGGGTGTGCCTGCTGAGATAGATGAGAATGGGAGTGCGTTAGTGGACATTTGTGCTGGGAGGGGGTTGGTAATAGCCAATACCCTCTTCAGGCATAAAATGATCCACAGGTATACATGGCGAGTGATGAGAAGGGTGGGTGGTGAACTGAATGAAAGGAAGGCAATGATTGATTATGTGTGTGTGGATGAAAGGATGCGAAGATGTGTAAAGGATGCAAGAGTGTATAGAGGTTGGGGGAGTGGACTTTCTGACCACTACTTGGTGGTGGCCAGAATTAGGATGCAAGTAAGATGGAGGAATAGAAGAAGGGAAAGACGAGAGGAAGGAGTAGTTGCAAGGAGAGTGGAAAGGTTACAAGAGGATGAGAAAAAGGCAGAGTATAAGAGAGAAGTGGAGGAACGATTGGGCAAATATGAATTGGAGCAGATGGGAGACGTGGAAGGTGTGTGTAAGATATTTACAGAAGAAATATGTGCAGCATGTGATGTGGTGTGTGGAAGGAAGAGAAGACGGAGGGGGGTGCAAGGAACAGCATGGTGGACTGAAGAGGTGAAACAGGCTGTGGCACAAAAGAAGAAAGCATACAATGAATGGATGAGAAATAGGGGCGTGGAAGAAGCTGAGAGGCGGAAGAGAGTTATATGTGGAAAGGAAGAGAGAGGTGAAAAGATTAGTAAGAGAGAGTAAGAAGAGAGTGGATGAGGAATTTGGAAGGAATTTGAGTGTAAAGTGGAGGGACTGTAAGAAAATGTTCTGGAGAGAAGTGAAAAGAGTAAGACAGGGTGGAAGTGAAGTTAGCAGGGGAGTGAAAGATAAACATGGTAGATTACTAGTGGAGAAGGGAGAAAAAGTGAGCAGATGGAGAGAACACTTTAAGGAATTGTTGAACGTAGAGGATGGAAGTAATGCGAGTATAAGTGGCTGGGGAATGGCTGGGAGAAGGAGGGAGGTGAGAAGACAGGAAGAAATCAGTAGGATAGAGGTTGTGGAAGCAATGAAGAAAGTTAAATTGGGGAAAGCCCCAGGAATTGATGGAGTGTGTGGTGAGATGCTGAAGCATGGGGGAGAGATAGTAGTAGAATGGATGTGGAAGATGTGCAGATTGGCCTGGGAGGAAGGTAGAGTCCCGAAGGATTGGAAGTCAGGTATAATTATTCCCTTGTACAAAGGAAAAGGGGAAAAAGAAGTGTGTGGTAATCATAGGGGCATTTGTCTTCTTAGTATAATAGGAAAAGTGTATGGTAGGATACTTATAGACAGAGTTAGAGAAAGAACAGAGAAATTAGTTGGAGAAGAACAGGGAGGCTTTAGGAAGGGAAGAGGTTGTGTAGATCAGATATTCATTCTTAGATCTTTAGTGGAAAAGTTTCTAGAGAAGGGAAAGAAGTTGTATGCGGCTTTCATGGATTTGGAGAAAGCATATGACAGGGTGGATAGACAAGGATTGTGGAAAGTGTTAAGAATATATGGAGTAGATGGGAAGTTGCTGAATGCTGTGAAGAGTATGTACGATGGTGCTAAGGCTGCAGTGCGTGTGGATGGTGAACTAAGTGAATTTTTCTCTTTGAAAGTTGGTTTGAAACAGGGATGTGTCATGTCGCCATGGTTGTTCAATCTGTACATGGATGGGGTAATAAAAGAGGTACAAGGTAGGGTAGTGGATGTTGGAGTGGCCCTGGTGAGAGAGGATAGTGTTTGGAAACTCCCTGTACTGTTGTTTGCAGATGATACTGTGTTGTTGAGTGAAGACGAAGGGGAGCTGCAAGGCTTGGTGGATGAGTTTGAGAGAGTGTGTAAGAAACGGAACCTAAAGGTGAATGTAGGGAAGAGTAAAGTGATGGTCTTTGAGAGAGGTGAAGTCAGTGAATCTATAGCGAGGTTGGATGGTGAGGAATTGGAAAATGTGAGTACGTTTAAGTATTTGGGTAGTGTGATGAGTAAGGATGGAGGTTTGGAGGGTGAAGTGCTTGAAAGGGTACAGCAGGGAAGAAAGGTTGCTGGTTCCTTGAAAGCAGTGATAAGAAACAGGGAAGTGAGCATGGAAGTGAAAAAGTTACTACATGACAGTATTGTGATACCAACTCTAACGTACGGAAGTGAAGCTTGGACATTGTTGGAAGGACACAAGTCAAGAGTGAGAGCAGTGGAAATGAGTTATTTAAGAGGAGCCTGTGGAGTCACGTGGAGAGACAGGCTGACGAATGAGGATATAAAGGAGCGTTGTGGTGTTGATGTGGATGTGATAGGAAGCGTTGTGAGGAACACACTGAGGTGGTTTGGCCATGTGGAGAGGATGGAGGGTGAAAGACTGACGAAGAGAGTGTATGTGAGTGAGGTGGAGGGTGGAAGAGGGAGGGGGAGACCGAGGATGAGATGGAGGGATGGGGTGGAGAGGTATATGAGAGAGGGGGGTGTGAGTTGGGAGCAGGGTAGTGAAATGGCGGGGGACAGGGCGACTTGGAGGCGATTTGTTTGTGGCCACCCCAAACGGGATTGAGGCGTCTGGCAATAGATAGATAGATAGATTATTGTTGTTATTATTATGATTATTATTATGATTATTATTATTGTTATTATTATTATTATTATTATTATTATTATGTACTGTATGTAAGGTATGTATGTATGTATGTATATGTATGTATGTATGTATGTAAGGTAAGTATGTCTGTCTGTGTACGTATGTATGTATATATATGTATGAATTTATGTCTGTCTCTGTATGTACAGTATGTAAGGTCAGCATCTATGTATGTACGTATATATCGGTGTGTGTGTATGCATGTGTGTGTATGTGCGTGTGTGTACTTCCCGTCTCTCTAACCTTGACGGAACCAGCAACAGAAATACTATGAGCGTAATTTGTCATATTCTTTCATTATTTATCAATTTATTTTCTTTTTTAATTATTTTTTCTGATTTTCTTGTCTTTCTTTTTGTATTTCTTCCTTTTCTTTGTTTTTTCTTCATCTCCTCCTCCTCCTCCTCTTCTTCCTCCTCCTCCTCCTCCTCCTCCTCCTCCTCCTCCTCCTCCTCCCCCTCCTCCTCCTCCTCCTCCATTTTCTTATCATTATTTTCTTCGTCTTGCTTCCTGTTTTCTTCCCTCCCCCTCCTTCCTTCCTTCCATCCCCCCGTCTCCCTTGCCTCCCCCCTCCCCCCTTTTTACCTCCCCTTCCGGCAAAGTCACTCCACTTCTTACACCTTCTTCCGGCTTTCCTCCCTTCCTCCCTCCTTCCCTCCCTCCCTCCCTCCCTCCCTCCCTTCCACAAACTGACCACGGACTTGACCTAAATTCTCCTTTCCTTCCTTCCTTCCTTCCTTCCCTCCCTCCTTCCTTCCTTCCCTTCCTCCTTCCTTCCTTCCTTCCTTCCTTCCTTCCTTCCCTCCTTCCTTCCTTCTTTCCACCATTCATTCATTCATTCCTTTCTACCTTCCTTCCTTCCGTCCTTCCTTCCTTCATTCCTTCCTTCATTCATTCATTCCTGCCTGTCTGCCTTCCTTCCTTCCTTCATTCATTCATTCATTCCTGCCTGTCTGCCTTCCTTCCTTCCTTCCTTCATTCATTCATTCATTCATTCATTCCTGCCTGTCTGCCTTCCTTCCTTCCTTCCTTTTTCCACTCATTCATTTTTGTCTCATTCCTTCTTTCATTCCATCATTCCCTCCTTCTTTCCTTCCTTTCTTCCTTCTTCTTCATTCATTTTTGTCTTTCCTTCCTTCCGTTCTGCCTTCCTTCACAACTACCCTTCTTCCATCCTTAATTCTTTCCCTCACTCTCTTACTCCTTCTCTTCCCAGTCATCCTCTTCCTTCCTTCCCTCCTTCCTTCCTTCCTTCCTTCCTTTCTTTCATTCTTCCTTCGTTCTTTCCTTTCTTTCATTCTTCCTTCCTTCCTTCCTTTCATTCATTCTTTCTTTCTTCCTTCCTTCCTTCCTTCCTTTCATTCATTCATTCTTCCTTCCTTCCTTCCTTTCTTTCATTCTTCCTTCCTTCCTTCCTTTCTTTCATTCATTCATTCATTCATTCATTCTTTCTTCCTTCCTTCCTTTCTTTCATTCTTCCTTCCTTCCTTCCTTTCTTTCATTCATTCATTCATTCTTTCTTCCTTCCTTCCTTCCTTTCATTCATTCATTCATTCTTTCTTTCTTTCTTCCTTCCTTCCTTCCTTCCCTCCTTCCTTTCTTTCATTCTTCCTTCCTTTCATTCATTCATTCATTCTTCCTTCCTTCCTTCCTTCCTTCCCTCCCTTCCCTCCCTTCCCTCCCTTCCCTTCCCTTCCCTCCCCTTCCCTCCCCTCCCTCCCTCCTTTCCCACAACCAACCCTCGAACTTGACCCAAATATATAGAACAGGGAAGGTCCATCTGTTTCTCTCTCTCTCTCTCTCTCTCTCTCTCTCTCTCTCTCTCTCTCTCTCTCTCTCTTCCCGTATTCCTTCTTCCATTCTTCTTCCTTTCCCTCTCGTCCTTCCTTCCTTATTTCCTTTATCTTTCATTCAGAGAGAGAGAGAGAGAGAGAGAGAGAGAGAGGATATTAAACTGTCCGGCATTCCTATATATCTTAGTCACACACACATACACACACACACACATACACACACACACACACACACACACACACACACACACAACCAGTAAGTTCCTATACCTAACACTGTTCTTCATATTCTCTCTGTCTCCTCTCTCTCTCTCTCTTTCTCTCTCTCTCTCTCTCTCTCTCTCTCTCTCTCTCTCTCTCATCTTTTTCTCATTTTTCTTCTTTGGTCATTATCGTTACTGCTCTTTTTCCTTCCTCCTCCTCCTCCTCCTCCTCCTCTTCCTCCTCCTCCTCTTCCTCCTCCTCCTCCTCCTCCTCGCCACACCCCTCGTATAGACAGACAGACAAGGCTGAGTCAACTGTGCAAGTATTTGTCAACGTTCTCTCTCTCTCTCTCTCTCTCTCTCTCTCTCTCTCTCTCTCTATGAATGCATCTATCTATCTGTCTGTCTGTCGAGCTGTCTCCATATCCAATACATATCAGAGAGAGAGAGAAAGGGAGAGAGAGAGGGAGGGGGACACACACACACACACACACACACACACACACACACACACACACACACACACACACACACACACACACACACACACACACACACACACACACACACACACACACAGAAAAAAACATGGACCTTGAGACATGTTAACCAAGCGGAAGGAGTTTTGGGGGAGGGTAAGAGATGAAGAGCCTGTGTTTTCATGTGACCGAACTGGACAAACTTGTAAGCTTGATTTGACTAGTAACCAAGAATCTGTGACTCCCTTCTGTTCAGTTGATGGCCAGGTGTAGTCAGACTGTAGGGTTATTTTGACTAGTGACCAAGGAGACTCATTCCTACCTCATAGCAAAGATACGTAACCCCATCCAGCTCAGTAGATGGTCAGGTGTAATCATATTGGGGGGGTTGATTTGACTATTAACCAAGGAGATTCGTTCCTACATCTTTTCCATGGCACATATTCTTGACTCGCATTATATTGTAGTGTTAATGGAGGGTGAAAGACTGACGAAGAGAGTGTATGTGAGTGAGGTGGAGGGGGAAAGAGGGAGGGGGAGGCCGAGGATGAGATGGAGAGATGGGGTGGAGAGGTATATGAGAGAGGGGGGTGTGAGTTGGGAGCAGGGGAGTGAAATGGCGGGGGACAGGGCGACTTGGAGGCGATTTGTTTGTGGCCACCCCAAACGGGATTGAGGCGTCTGGCAATAGATAGATAGATAGTTAATTAATCTGTACAACTCAGTTCACACGAAGATGCCTCCACTGTGGCAGGTCTCCATGCCTCTCCCTCTGCCCCGTGCTACACAGGCATCTGGTGGCGCTCAGGACTGGCTCGTCACACTGCCATATTGTACAGTGTCTACCTGTCTGAATTTCTTTGTTCCCCGAACTGCGTCTCTTCGGAAGTCGCTTCCCCGGAATAGCTTCCCCCCAAACCCCAACCCACAGCAGTTCAAGACACACCGTTGCAGATTTTTTTTATGAATGGAGGACACGTGTAACCAGGTGTACGGATTATTTTTTTTAATTAATTTGTTTTCATTTCTTTGGATATCTTCTGTTAAAATAAAAATCAAGATCGACAGATGACAGTTTTCCAGTTTTAGATCAGTTCGGAGTGAAATAGGTATATATAGTTTGCGCCCTGGTGCAAATTACACTGTTTAGAGAGAGAGAGAGAGAGAGAGAGAGAGAGTTTTCACTTCTGGAAACCTATAATGATCGTATTCTCCTAGAAGAATGTGATGCTTGGAAGACAGTCAAGATAAAATGCCTTCCTGGAAACTGAGGCGGACACCGCGGAAGGAAGGGGGGGGATGCTGTGTTTGCGTGTGCGTGTGAGTACAAATATGAGGGTGCTTGTGTGTGTGCGCGCATGTACGTGGAGCTATGAATGTGCTTGAGAATGTGTATGTGTGTGTTTTGATTTTACGTACATTCTAGAAAATATGTACAGTACATGTATTGTATTCTAAACATACACACAAATATATACGGAAGAAACAAGACAGACAGTATACATACACTCCCAACACCCAAAATACACACACACACACACACACACACACACACACACACACAGAACATACTCACAGGCAGCTGGACAAAAGTAGAGTTGCTGATGGCTGGAATGGAGAGTCTGGGCACGACGGTCCTGGGTCTGCCCGCGCCTCCTTGGTTACTATTCTGGAAGGCGAGGGGGCCCTGGAGTTCAGACGGGAGGGAGTGCACGAAGGTCTGGAATTGGGGGTCTTCGTGGCGGTCTAGGAATTGGCTCGGCGGTCTGTTGGCTGGGACCCCCACAGGATGGCCCCCTGGAATGTCCGGCAGGTGTGGGTGTGGGCGTGGGCGTGGGTGTGGGTGTGGGCGTGGGTGGAATAGTGGGTGTGGGGAGCCAGGGAGACCATGATATAAACTGGGGTCCAAGACAGTGACGTTGAATACAGCTGGATGCGCCATACTGGAATTATTTGACCTTTTTCGTTTCTCACCTTCTTTCTATTTTTAATTTTTTTTCGATTTTCTGGCACCTTTGACACCTGGCACCGCTCCTCACCTGACACACTGATGCCTCTGACACTCACCGTTCTTTCACCGTTGCGGAATGGGCACTGTTAACGGTACTTTCACGGTTACGGAGCCAAATACGGTTATGGTGCGAGCATGGTTACGTGTCTCTGTTATAGTGCTGAGGTTAATACATTTTCACCGTTACATCTTTCACTGTTACGGAGACGACGGTGTGACGGATCAGGCACTGTTAACGGTACTTTCACTGTTACGATGCCACAGATTTCTATATATATATTTTTCACTGCATGGTATAATTCTGACATATATTATTTTCACTGTTGCTGTCACTGTACTCCTACATATCACTGTTAATCCTGTCACTGTTACGGGGACACTGTTAACGGTACCTTCACTGTTGTACCGAACACTGTAACGAAATTGGCTCCCTTATTCTTTTCACCGTTTAAGACACTGTAATGATCAAGGGACTGGTACTCTCTGCACTGTACTCCTCTGTCACTGTTAACGGTACCTTCACTGTTCTACCAAACACTATACTACTACATGGTCATTGTAACATCATCTTCACTGTTACGGATTAAGTACTTAGGGTTGCACTGTAATGGTATGGACAGCGTTACATATAGTACAGTGTTATTTCACTGTTATAGGGATTTCACCGTTACTTCAGCGTTACATAGAGTACACTGGTAAATCACTGTTACTTGTAGTACACCGTTATTTCACTGTTCACACTCCTCCCACTGTTACATTGAGTACACTTGTCTCACTGTTACATGCAGTACTTAGTTATTTCACCGTTACATTGAGTACACTGTTGTCTCACTGTTAACGCCTCTGTTACATGTATTACACTCTTAATTCACCGTTACCTCACTGTTACATATAGTACACCATTACATCACTGTTACATAATATTTCACCGTTCCTTCACTGTTGCACTCACCCTTCTATTACGTAAAAAATATTATTATTATTATTATTTTTATTATTATTATTATTACTATTATTATTATTATTTTATTATTTTGTTATTATTATTATTTTTATTATTATTATTATTATTTTATTATTATTATTATTATTATTATTATTATTCGGTCCTCCAGTTGATTTCGTTCACCCTTGGAAAAAAAATCAGAAAAAAAAAAAAGAACAGTAAAGCACGTATTCCCATCGGGTAAGGAAGCTTCCTAACACCTCTTCCTTAGCGATTTATTTTTAACTATGGCTAGTTAATATCCTTCTGCACGTTATTTATGCTGAGTATGACCACATTGGAGGGATTTACGTAGCACAGAAGAGGACAGTAAGGTGGAATGAGCAAAATAAATCGCTTAGGAATAGGTGTTAGGGAGCATCCTCAGCCGACGAGTCTCCTTGGTTACTAATCAAATCAGCCCTCCATTCTGACTACACTTGGCCATCAATCGAGCTGAAAGGGGGCTATGGAGCTTTATCAGGGTAAGGAAGCTCCCTAACACCTCTTCCTTACCGATTTATTTTTGGATACGACTGCTTGACATCGTTGTGTATGTTATTTATGCAGAGTATGGTGATGTTAGAACGATTTAAGAGACACAGAAGAGGACGGCGAGGTGTAATAAGCAAAATAAATCGCTTAGGAAGAGGTGTTAGGGAGCTTTCTTAACTTACACGAATGCGGGTCTATAGCACGTAAGCAAAATAAATCGCTTAGGAAGAGGTGTTAGGGAGCTTTCTTAACTTACACGAATGCGGGTCCATAGCACGTAAGCAAAATAAATCGCTTAGGAAGAGGTGTTAGGGAGCTTTCTTCACTAACGAAAATATGGGTCTATTTCACGTAAGCAAAATAAATCACTTAGGAAGGGGTGTTAGGGAGCTTTCTTGACTTTGAGATTCCGGGTCTATATCACGTAAGCAAATAAATCACTTAGGAAGGGGTGTTAGGGAGCTTTCTTGACTATGAGATTCCGGGTCTATATCACGTAAGCAAAATAAATCGCTTAGGAAGGGGTGTTAGGGAGTTTTCTGGACTATGAGATTACAAGTCTGTCTCACGTAAGCAAAATAAATCACTTAGGAAGGGGTGTTAGGGAGCTTTCTGGACTATGAGATTACAAGTCTGTCTCACGTAAGCAAAATAAATCACTTAGGAAGAGGTGTTTGGGAGCTTTCTTCACTACCGAACGGACTGCCTTCCTCTGACACACACACACACACACGCACACTCCCTCCTCCGGTAAAGTCCTCGAGATACTGGGGCTCACTCACGCACACACGTACACACACACACACGCACACACGTTCACGCAGGATATCCACGTGCTTTCCAGAAACGTTTACCTCACACGCGCGTGCACACAAGCATATATATACACACACAATGTACACATGTGCACACGCAAACGTTATATACACACACGTGCACACAAACTTTATATACACACACACGTGCACACAAGCATAGATATACACACATACACATACACATATATATTCACACGGACATAAATACATTCATACTCGTACATACGTACATACACTGGTGCACA
>NC_136970.1:1930000-1932500 GCF_032717465.1 Coenobita brevimanus
GGGAGCAGGGCAGTGAAATGGCGGGGGACAGGGCGACTTGGAGGCGATTTGTTTGTGGCCACCCCAAACGGGATTGAGGCGTCTGGCAATAGATAGATAGTGTATGTGTCTGAGAGAGAGAGAGAGAGAGAGAGAGAGAAGAACAAGGAAGGAGGAAGGAAGAGAGAAGAATAAGAGAGGAAAAGATGTGATAGAAGAGAAATAGGAGAGAGAGAGAGAGAGAGAGAGAGAGAGAGAGAGAGAGAGAAATAAAGATAGCCAAACAGGTACAAAGAGTGAGCGAGAAGTGAGAAAGTGAGCGAGGGAAGTAGAGTTAGTTCACACGGGTCCACCAAGGCTGTCCCTAAAGACCTTGTATCACAGACCTCAGACCACTTTTTGGAGAGAGAGAGAGAGAGAGAGAGAGAGAGAGAGAGAGAGAGAGAATTTATACTGAGAGGGAGAATGATGAGGAAGACAGATAGATGGGTAGGTAGATAAAAAATGAGAGAGAGAAAAAGAGAGCGAGAGAGAGAGAGAGAGAGAGAGAGAGATGGAATTGTATTTAGAGGGAGAAAGATGAAAGACAAATAATTGGGTAGATAGGTAGGTAGGGAGAGAGAAAGAGAGAGGAAAAAAAAAAGAGAGAGAATCAATAGATAGATAGATAGATAGGTGGATAGATAGAGAAAGGAGTTATATTTAGAGGGAGACAAATAGATAGATAGGTAGTTAAGTAGATACATAGGTGGATAGGCAGTTAGAGAGAGAGAGAGAGAGAGAGAGAGAGAGAGAGAGAGAGAGAGAGAGAGGCCTTGTACTCTACACCTCAAACAACTTTTTCCGGCACTTCAAATAATGTGAGGTTGTCATGAACTGCTATGAAGAAAAGAGAGAGAGAGAGAGAGAGAGAGAGATGAAGCAGTCTCCCCTCCCAACCCTCTCCCTATCCCCCGAAAGGTGGATGGTGCACTGCAGGAGTAACAACACACCTCTCTCTCTCTCTCTCTCTCTCTCTCTCCGGAATTTCAAGAATAGGGCAGCAAAGCGGAAGACAGGGCCAAAATGTGTGTGTGTGTGTGTGTGTGTGTGTGTGTGTGTGAGAGAGAGAGAGAGAGAGAGAGAGAGAGAGAGACAGAGACAGAGGGGTGTGAGAGAAAGAAAGAAAGAGAGAAATAAGGATAGCCCAACCCAGCCCAGCCCGACCCAACCACCCTCAGTTCTCCCTGTGACCTCGTGACCTCTGACCTCGTGACCTCGTATAAAATTTTGACTTTTTCTTTTGTCTCTTATTGGTATTGTAGTTTTTGATTTTTATTTTTTTCATTGATTTTTTGATTTCTCAGCTTTTTTGGCCACTTTATTATTATTATTATTATTATTTTTATTATTATTATTATTATAGTTATTATCATCATCATCCCAAACCTATTTCTCATATGTTGAGTGGATAAATTTTTTCAACCCATCATTCTATTACCTGTCTATCAATCTATTTATCTGTCTGTCTGTCTATCTATCTATCTGTCTATCTATCTGTCTCTGTACCTGGAACCATTTACCATACCTGCATTTCAACATCCAGGATTAGAGAGAGAGAGAGAGATACAAGCAGACAGACAGACAGACAGACAGATAAACAGACATATACAAAGATACACACACACACACACACACACACACACACACACACACACACACACACACACACACACACACACACACACACACACACACACACACACACACACACACACACACACACACACACTGGCCCACCTTACCACGAATCCAATTAACCAGCACAGGTAAAAGGGAAATACCTGCCGTCGAGACATCCGTAGCTGAGAGAGAGAATTTGACCAGGCTGCCTTTGATCTATTGTGGCGTGTAATTTCCTGATAGATAGATAGGTAGATAGATAGATAGATAGATGGACAGGGCCAGTGATTGCTTAATTGATTGAATGATTGATTGATGGGCAGAGATAGACATGAATTTGGGTAAATAGACTGATAGATTGAGAATTAAATTTATTGACTCTCTGAAGTATAGAGTTAGACAGGAGGGTAGGTAAATAGAGGGATAGATAGATTGATAGATAGTTAGAGAGAGAGAGAGAGCTATGAGGTATACTGTACATGTAGTGCACACTGTACACATGTACTGTACAGTACTCTTTTCCAGTGGGTGTACAATCCTGGCTCTTGCCTTATTTCCTACCTGTCAGGTTTTTGTGATGCCACACCGTTATATCGTCATTCCTTCTCTCTCTCTCTCTCTCTCTCTCTCTCTCTCTCTCTCTCTCTCTCACACACACACACACACACACACACACACACACACACACACACACACACACACACACACACACACACACACACACACACACACACACACCTAATCTCTCCCAAAGCATCCACACCCGTCCCTACCTTTGTCATCACGCAGTCCTTCCCCCATCCCCCTCCCTTGCAACAGCCCTGGAGGTCACAGAATCAATGCAGGGAGACTGGTATTG
>NC_136970.1:1940000-1970000 GCF_032717465.1 Coenobita brevimanus
TTTGGTCTCGTGGTCTCTTTGCCTTATGCTTCCTCTGGTCTCTTGGTCTCGCTGTGGCTTCTGGTCTCGTGGGCTTCTGGGTGGCTCTTCAGAACTTCCCTTTGGTCTGTCGGTCCTCAATTTGGTCATGTGGTCTTTTTTCGCCTCTTCCTCCCTTCTCATGGTTTGGTCTCGTCCTCCCTCTCTGTCTCTTGGTCTCGAAGGCTTCCGGTCTCTATCTTCTGGCCTTGAAATTGGTCTCCTCTGGTCTCTCTTTGTCTCTTGGTCTCGAGGGCTTGTGGTCTGTTACAGTTTCTCTCTTTTTTGGGGTCTCGAAGGCTTTTGATCTCTCTCTCTCTCTCTCTCTCTCTCTCTCTCTCCCCCCTAATCTCTGTCTTTTGGTCTCTTCTGGTCTCTCTCACTATCGTTAGGTCTCTCTTCTGGTCTCTCTCTATCTTTTGGTCTTCTGGTCTCTCTATCCAACTTTAGGTCTCTTCTGGTCTCTCTTTCTATCGTTAGGTCTCTCTTATGGTCTCTCCCTCTAACTTTAGGTCTCTTCTGGTTTCATTCCCTATCTTTAGGTCTCTCTCCTAGTCTCTCTTTTGGTCTCTCCTGGTCTCTCTCTTTTGGTCTTTTCTGGTCTCTCTCTTTTGGTCTTCTGGTTTCTTCTGGTCTCTTCTGGTCTCTCTCTTTTGGTCTCTTTTGGTCTTCTGGTCTCGTGGTCTCGTGTGGTCTAGTTATTCTCCACCATAGCGGCGAGGGCACCCGTGTAAGCAGCGTTGTAGTCACAGGCCACCTCGTTCTTCACATAGTCATTCCGATCGTCCACGTAGTTGCCGTTCTGTGTGAGAGAGAGTTGTGAGAAAGTGAGAGAGAGAGAGAGAGAGAGAGAGAGAGAGAGAGAGAGGGAGGGAGGGGGTAGGGTTAGGGAGAGAATGGTTCGTAGGGAATGGAGTGAGTGAAAGATGAAAAGGTGAGAGAGAGAGAGAGAGAGAGAGAGAGTGAGAGAGGGAGAGAGAGGGGGGGGGTGCGGAATGGAGTGAAAGATGGAAAAGTGAGGGAGATTAATAGATAGATAGATAGGCAGGTAGGTAGACAGATCGATAGACAGATAGATAAAAGTTTCATATCTATTACACAGGTCATACGGGATGAAGTTAAAATATTTGGCATTGGTTATTATTAAAAACATGTTTAGTGTGTGTGTGTGTGTGTGTGTGTGTGTGTGTGTGTGTGTGTGTGTGTGTGTGTGTGTGTGTGTGTGTGTGTGTGTGTGTGTGACAAATTTGGTAATGTTTGTAAGTATGCAAGTGTGTAGTTATCTTTATGTGTGCGTGTGTCAATGTGTCTGTTTGTGTACGTATCTGTGTGTGTGTGTGTGTGTGTGTGTGTGTGTGTGTACGTAACCGTGTGTGCGTATCTGTGTATGTACGTGTGTGTGTACCCACCTGGTCTGGCCCCCCAACAAGTGCTCCCCAAAGGGTCTGTGGATTAGCGTCTTCCTGGTACTGAGCCCAGCTTGCATCACAGTACTCGGGAATATCAGGGCAGGAGCTGAGGAGAGGAGTGAGATTAGGCGAGATTAGGAGAGAGATTAGGGTAGATTAGGAGCTGGACTAGGAGGTAGGTTAGATTTGGCTAGGCTGGGGTGGATAAATAGAGAGAGAGAGATTGATAGACAGGTATATAGATAGACAATATCCTCACCTTTACCTATGTTGGAGCTAAAATGTTCGAGTAGTAATATAGATATAGATACACAGAAACTCAGATAGATAAATAGATAGATAGACAGACAGATAGATAGATAAATAGACAGATAGACGTAATATCCTCACCTTTACCTATGATGGAGCTAAATAGGGTAGTAGTAATATAGGTACAGAGACTCAGAAAGATAGATAGACAGACAGACAGATAGATAGATAGACAGATAGATAAATAGATAGATAGGCATAATATCCTGACCTTTACCTATGATGGAGCTAAATAGAGTAGTAGTAATATAGATACACAGAGACTCAGAAAGATAGATAGACGGACAGATAGATAGATAGATAGATAGACAGAGAGATAGACAGATAGATAGACAGAGAAAGACAGAGAGATAGACAGATAGATAGACAGATAGATAGACACAATATCCTCACCTAGCTCTATGATGAGGTCTCACAGGATAGTTGCTCCCGAAGCCCACGACGAAGGACCGGCCAGAGCTGCCAAGGATATAGTTGATCTGCGTCTCGGCCCACTGCCTGTTGGTGTCTGCGTCCACTCCCAGCTTGTTGGCCTGTTGGAGGGGTTGCAGACGGTTTTTCAGACGGTTCTGGGACGGTTAAAACGGTTACGTGTGTGGACGTTAGAGGAAAATTTAAAATGTTTCAAATCATTGGCTGTTGGTGTCCGCGTGTATTCTCAAATTCTTGGCCTATTGTGGGGGGTTGCAGACGGTTTTTCAGACGGTTTTGGGGCGGTTTTGATGTGGAATTGAGTAGGGTTGTGTATGTGAATGTTAGAGGAAAGTTTAAAATGTTTCAAATCATTGCCTGTTGGTGTCTGCGTCCACTCCCAGCTTGTTGGCCTGTTGGAGGGGTTGCAGACGGTTTTTCAGACGGTTTTGGTATGGTTCTGGGACGGTTAAAACGGTTACGTATGTGGATGTTAAAGGAAAATTTAAAATGTTTCAAATCATTGTTGGTGTCTGCGTCCACTCCCAGCTTGTCGGCCTGTTGGAGGGGTTGCAGACGGTTTTGCAGACGGAGCAATATAAGAGACATTAGCAGCATGTCTCGTGTTTCTATCTGTCTATCAGTCTGTCTGTTTATCTATGTGTCTATCTGCCTGTCTATCTATCTGTCTATCATAACCTACCATAAAGGCGATATAGGTCACATTAGAAGCGTGTCTCGTGCTTCTATCTGCCTTTCAGTCTGTCACTTAATTTGTCTGTCTATCTGTCTATCTATCTATCTATCTATCCATCCATCTATCTACCTACCATAACCTACCATAAGGGCGACAAAGGCCACATTGGCAGCGTGTCTGGTCGAGCCCCACTCCTCGATAAAGACCATACCGCCAGGTGTTGTGGGCAGGTAGCGGAGGTTGGTGAGGAACTGGTTGAGGGCGCCGGAGTAGGTGGCATCGTCGGGCTGTAGCAAGGTGAAGAGAGCCTGTAGGGAGAGTGAGAAAATGTGTGAAAATGGAGTGGCGAGTGATAGAGTGAGAGAGTGTAAGAATGTGTGAAAGTGGAGTGAGAGGAGGAGTGGTAGTGTGTGGTGTGGTGTAGCAGGGTGTGGGGTGGGTGGGTGGTGGATATGTGTGTGGGTGGGGAGAATGTGTGTGTGTGTGTGTGTGTGTGTGTGTGTGTGTGTGTGTGTTAGCGAACGAGAAGTGAAATATTAGGCAGAGAAACGTACCAAGCCTCTCTCAGCTTAGGAATATTAGTCAGCAAAGGAAAGTGACAAGAAGAGGTGAGAAATTAGGCAGAGAAACATACCAAGCCTCTCTCAGCTTAGGAATATTAGTCAGCAGAGGAAAGTGACAAGAAGAGGTGAGATATTAGGCAGAGAAACCTTCCAAGCCTCTCTCAGCTTAGGAATATTAGCCAGCAGAGGAAAGTGACAAGTTGAAGAGGTAAAATATTAGGCAGGGAAACGGTACTGCTTAGGAATATTAGCCAGCAAACGAAAGTGACAAGAAGAACAGGTGAAATATTAGGCAGAGAAACGTACCAAGCCTCTCTCAGCTTAGGAACATTAGCCAGCAGAGGAAAAGGCGACCAACTCACATAGATTCCACCGATCTTGTTGTCCCAGGAGAACTCTCCAGGAGGATTCTGGATGCCAAAGTCGTTCCAGTGTTGCTTAGCGGCGTCTAGGTAGCCCGTGTCCCATGTTGCACGGTACAGCCACAGTGCGGACCAACACAGCTCATCCCCGTACCCACTCCAAGACCTGAAAGAATAATCTGTCTATCTATCTCTTGCCAGACGCGTTAATCCCATACGGGGTGGCCCACAAACAAATCGCCTCTACGTCACCCTGTCCCCAAAAAATAATAATAAGCAATGAGAGGTTAGGTTAGGTTGGGTTGGGTTATCTCTCTCTCTCTCTCTCTCTCTCTCTCTCTCTCTCTCTCTCTCTCTCTCTAATAATAAACAGTAGAGAGTTAGGTTAGGTCAGGTCATTGTAGGTTAGGCTGGGTTAGGTTATCTCTCTTTCTCTCTCTCTCTCTCTCTCTCTCAAATAATGCTTCTCTCCTCACAGCCATATTCTCACATATCACACCTCAGTCATTTTGCATCTCCTTATGCATATCTTCACCTCTCCAATCCCTCTCCCCTCCATCCATCCATTCATCCATCCAGCCATCCATCTATCTATCTATCTATCCATCTATCTATCTATCTATCTCACCTGTAGAAGTCAGCAGCAGCAGGGATAGACACATGATAATTTTCTCTCCTCTCGTTAGCAAATTGATACAGTTCCTTCGCAGCATCCAATACAGTGGAGGCGTAGCTGCTGTCCACGTTCTAAGAGGGAGAAAATAAAGATAGTGAGAGAGTAGAGATAGTGGGAGAGCTGGGGGAGGTAGAGTGAGAGATAGGGGAGAAAGTGAGAGAAAGTGAGAAAGATGGGGAGAAAGTTGAGAGAGATGGGGAGAAAGAGAGACAGAGAGAGAGAAAGTGAGAGATGGAGAGAAAGTGAGATCCTCCTCCTCCTCCTCATCATCATCATCATCATCATCATCATCATCATTCCAGGAGAAATATTGGACCAAGAATAAGGCAAATCCACCCACCTGGAAGACAATAGAAGCAGCAGCAAGGGCGGCCGCAGCCTCTCCCGCCAGCTCTGAGCCTGGAGGGAAAGTGAGGCGACATTGCAGCGAACGGTGGAGAGAGAGAGAGAGAGAGACCTTGAGATTTTAATAGTTTCAAAGAGACTGACTTATTCTCTTTTAACAGGTATTTTTTTTTTAGAGAGAGAGAGAAAGAGAAACCTTGCGATTTTAATATTTACAAAGACTGACTTATTCTCTTGTAACAGGTATTTTAGAGAGTGAGAGAGAGAGAGACCTTGTGATTTTAATAGTTACAAAAAGACTGACTTATTCTCTATTAACAGGTATTTTTAGAGTGAAAGAGAGAGAGAGAGAGAGAGAGAGAGACCTTGTGATTTTAATAGTTACAAAAAGACTGACTTATTCTCTATTAACAGGTATTTTTAGAGTGAAAGAGAGAGAGAGAGAGAGAGTGACAGACAGACAGACAGAGAGGAAAAACGGAATACAGTTTGCAAAGAAAGAGGAGAAAGGAAGAGGTGGAAGAAGCATTAATTAAGAGAGAGAGAGGAAGAGAGTTAGATAGATAGATAGAGAGAGAGAGAGAGAGGGAGGGTCGTTACTGAGTAGGCAAATACCCGGGGCGTTGGTGTCAATCTTATATGAGGGTCGTTCCATAGTCATATCTTCCGGACGACCCCAGTAGGCATGATCCACGTAACCATCGCCCACCTGTAGATAGATAGATAGATAGATAGATAAATTGATAAATATCCTTACAAGACCCACTGCATCACCGGAACTTTCCTCTTTCGGTATTTATGCATATATATATATATATATATATATATATATATATATATATATATATATATATATATATATATATATATATTAGGGAGAGTGACGGCCAAATTCAGTTCTTTCACCCACGCTGACCAAGTACGAATCACCCACCTGACCATAGAACTCGAAGTAGCCGGTGTGTGCCTTGAGGAAATAGTCTGTGGCCCACCTGAGAGCAGCACGACCGTAGTCCAGCTGTCCTACAGAGAGAAAAAGAGAGTTAGAGAGAGACAGACAGACAGACAGAGACATAGACAGACAGACAAAGAAGAAAAATGCTATGACACCATAATTTAAACACACACACACACACACACACACACACACACACACACACACACACACACACATCCACCCACACAGACACCTCCCCACCCGCAAAAATCTTTCTTCAGGTTTACCCCGGTCGCATCACCATCCACTCACCTGCTGTGTTGTGTCCCTGCTCGAAGTCTATGAGGCCCCAGGCGATCATGGTAGCCGTGAAGGCCATGGGGAATCCGAATTTCACATGGTCGCCAGCTGTACAAAATTGAAAAGGAAAATGGTAGGAAAGTGAAATGGTAATATGGGGTGGAAATTAGCCCAGAATATTATGGTTTTGTCTTGTTTTTTCTCTTCATCTGATGGAACTGGATCACTTTTTTGACTCGAGGTATAAATGGAATCTCCTTGGTTACTAGTCAAATCATGTACTATTTGACTATACTTGTTATCAACTGAGCTGGAAGGGGTTAGAGGTAATGTATGTGTGTGTGTGTGTGTGTGTGTTTATGCAGCATGAGGTGTGTATGTGTATGTTTGTAAGTGGTGTGTGTGTGTGTGTGTGTGTGTGTTTATGCAGCATGAGGTGTGTATGTGTATGTTTGTAAGTGGTGTGTGTGTGTGTGTGTGTGTGTGTGTGTGTGTGTGTGTGTGTGTGTGTGTGTGTGTTTATGTAGCTTGAGGTGTGTATGTATAAGTATGTTTGTAAGTGGTATGTGTGTGTGTGTGTGTATGTGTGTGTGTGTGTGTGTGTGTGTGTGTGTGTGTGTGATATTTATGTAGCTTGAGGTGTGCATGTGTAGGTATGTGTGTGTGTGTGTGTGTGTGTGTGTGTGTGTGTGTGTGTGTGTGTGTGTGTGTGTGTGTGTGTGATTGAGTGTTTGTAAGTATGTATGTGTTTGTAACTATTCATTCTCAGTCTACCTCTCCTTGTATCTATCTCTGCTTACATCTATTGTCCCTCCCTGTCTCTATCTACCATCCTAGTATCCATCAGCAGCTATCTCTATGTCTCTCAGTAAATTCTCTCTCTCTCTCTCTCTCTCTCTCTCTCTCTCTCTCTCTCTCTCTCTCTACCTCTGTGTGTGTCTCTCTCCCCCTGCCTTTACCTCTCTATCTCTCTTTCGACCTCTCTTTACCTCTCTCTCTCTCTCTCTCTCTCTCTCTCTCTCTCTCTCTCTACCTCTCTGTGTGTGTCTCTCTCCCCCTCTCTTTACCTCTCTCTCTCTCTCTCTACCTCTCTTTACCTTTGTCTCTCTCTACCTTTCTCTCTCTCTCTCTCTCTCTCTCTGTTTACCTCTGTCTTTCTCTCTCCCTTTCTTTACCTCTCTGTCTCTCTCTCTCTACCTCTCTATCTCTCTCTCTACCCCTCTCTGTACCCCGCTGCCTCTCTTTCTACCTCTCTCTCTCTCTCTACCCCTCTCTCTACCTCATTCTCACTCTCTATCTCTATCTCTCTTTACAGGGTGGTCCAAACATTGCACCTCTCACTCACCATCGTAGTACCCGCCACTAAGGTCATGGCCCACATCACTCCCGTCATCGAGGGCCGAATCAGCCCGCCAGGTCACCCTCTGATCACCAGGTAGGTCACCAGAGCGCTCTGCCTCGTAAAACACGTAGGACATGCACAGGGCCTGGTGGAGAGGGGTAAAGAAAGTGAGAGAGAGAGAGAGAGAGAGAGTAGAGGGAGGACATGAGTGTATGGTAAAAGAGAGAGAGAGAGTAAGAGGAGGACATGAGTGTATGGTAGAGAGAGAGAGGGAGAGAGAGAGAGTAGAGGGAGGATATGAGTGTATGGTAAGGTAACACACACACACACACACACACACACACACACACACACACACACACACACACACAGGGCCTGGTGGAGATAGATAGATGGATAGATAAATGGATGTTTAGATGGATAGATAGTTAGGTAGGTAAACAGAGAGATGGATATAGACAGACAGACATCAATACAGGTAGATAGATAGACAGGTAAACACACACACACACACACATACACACACACACCAATTAACAAAAACCTAATAACTACCTGTAAACCCTTAAAAAACAACATAGCTTTCCACATTAACCCTGGAGCCAAAAAAAAAACTCCCCCACCACTTCAACTACTTCACCGAGCAAGTTAGTCGGATTGATCAGATGAAGGAAATCTCGCTATCAACCCACCTGAGCGTAATCGTAGGGTCCCATGCCAGTACTTCCACAGGGGTTGGCAATGTTACGCCCCTCTGGCAGGCAAAAACCTATGGGGGAGGGATTTAAGAAGCACGTGAGAGGACATTCTACCTCAGTTGATTAAGAATACGAGTAGGACACATAGAGTAGGAAATTTTCGAACATTATTGAACTGATTATATTATCCTTTTTTTATGAGTTATAATGATGATGATGATGATTTGCTCTCTTGCATATCTATTTCTATCTATCTATCCTCTTTCTGGTTTATAATGACGATCGTTGTACAATCATTTTTTATTCTGGCTTGGGAAGATGGTGATGATGATGATGATGGCCAAAAACCTGTAAAGACAAAAACCACCATGATGATAATAATGATGATGGTCTAAGGTGATGATAATGATGACAGTCCAAGATGATGATGATGATGATGATGATGATGAGAGCCAAAAACCAAGATAATGATGATGATGATGAGAGCTAAAAACCAAGATAATGATGATGATGATGATGGCCAAAAACTAAGATAATGATGATGAAGCCCAAAACTAAGATAATGATGATGATGATGATAGGCACCTGCATGGACGAGGGTCAGAACCAGGAGCAGTGTCTTCATGTCTGCGGTCAGCGAGAGAGTGCTAGCCAGACCCCAAGAGCGCGCCCCTTATATACCCACGGGCTTCTGGTGGGCGCCATCTTGCCCCTTCTTTTTTTTTTTTTTTAGAGTTGCCAGGTAGCCGATTTCCGTTCTATTTACGATTTTTTTCTTTTTTTTTTCTTTTACGTTTCAAAATTCAGGAAAGGCTAGGTTGGGTTAGGTTTGCTTTCTTAGTGTTAGGGTACGGAGAAGGAGAAAAGATGAGGAAGAGGAGGAGGAGGAGGAGGAGAAGAAGAAGAAGAAGAAGAAGAGGAGGAGGAGGAGGAGAAGAAGAAGAGGAGGAGGAGGAGGAGGAGAAGAAGAAGAAGAGGAGGAGGAGGAGAAGAAGAAGAAGAAGAGGAGGAGGAGGAGAAGAAGAAGAGGAGGAGGAGGAGAAGAAGAAGAAGAAGAAGAAGAGGAGGAGGAGGAGAAGAAGAAGAAGAAGAAGAGGAGGAGGAGGAGGAGAAGAAGAAGAAGAAGAAGAGGAGGAGGAGGAGGAGGAGAAGAAGAAGAAGAAGAAGAGGAGGAGGAGGAGAAGAAGAAGAAGAAGAGGAGGAGGAGGAGAAGAAGAAGAAGAGGAGGAGGAGAAGAAGAAGAAAAAGGAGTAGAAAAGGAGGAGGAAGAGGAGAAGAAGAAGAAAAAAAAGATAAAGAAGAAATGGAGGAGGAGGAGGAAGAAGAAGAGGAGGAGAAAGAAAAGACGAAAAGGAGTAGAGAGGAGGAGGTCCAGGAAGAGAAGGAAGAGGAGGAAAAAGGGAAGGAGGAGGAGGAGGAAAGGGAAGAGGATCAGGAGGAAGAGAAGAAAAAGACTTAGAAGGAGGAGGAGGAGGAGGAGGAGGAGAAAAAGAAGATGAAGAAGAAGAAGGAGGAGGAGGAGGAGGAGGAAGAAGAAGAAGAAAGAAAAAGAAGAAGAATGGAGGAGAAGGAGTGCCGGAGCAAGAGGAGGAGGAAGAAAGAAGAGGAAGAAGATGAGGAGAAGGAGGAGGAGAAGAAGAAAAAGAAGATGAACAAGAAGAAGAAGGAGGAAGAGGAGGAGAACGAGGAGGAAGAAGAAGAAGAAAAAGAAAGAAGAAGAGAGGAGGAGGAGGAGGAGGAAGAAGAAGAAGAAGGAGAAGAGAGGAGGAGGAGGAGTGCCGGAGCAAGAGGAGGAGGAGAAAAAGAAGAGGAAGAAGACGAGGAGAAGAAGTAGGAGGAGGAGGAGGAAGAGAAAGAAAAGGAGGAGGAGAAAAAAAGACGAAAGAGAAAAAAACATAAGTGGTTAGATTTGTATTGTAATCCATCATCATGACCATCACACACACACACACACACACACACACACACACACAGAGTTGTATAAGTTACTATCAGTCCTTGGGAATTCTTGCATATGCTTTGAGTTATCTGGTGTTTTCTGCATCTCTCTCTCTCTCTCTCTCTCTCTCTCTCTCTCTCTCTCAGGTGGGGTCATGGATAATCTCGTCTCTCTCTCTCTCTCTCTCTCTCTCTCTCTCTCTCTCTCTCTCTCTCTCTCTCTCTCTCTCTCAGGTGGGGTCATGGATAATCTCGTCCGTCTCTCTCTCTCTCTCTCTCTCTCTCTCAGGTGGGGTCATGGATAATCTCCTCTCTCTCTCTCTCTCTCTCTCTCTCTCTCTCTCAGGTGGGGTCATGGAGAATCTCGCCTCTCTCTCTCTCTTTCTCTCTCTCTCTCTCTCTCTCTCTCTCTCAGGTGGGGTCATGGAGAATCTCATGTTGTTGTCATGGAAAGGAGAAGTGTACGTAGCAGGTGCACACACACACACACACACACACACACACACACACACACACACACACACACACACACACACACACACACACACACACACACACACACACACACACACACACACACACACACAACACTAGCTCTTAACAACCTCTATCCTACCCTATCATTATTATTATTATTATTATTATTATTATTATTACTATTACTGATCTTACTATTACTACTACTACTTACTTCCCCGGATACGGGTCATACCGTCAATGAACGCGCTTCTTACTGACTTCATTCACATCATATCATCATCATCATCATTATCATTATCATTAATATTATCATCGTCATCATCATATCATCATCATTATTATTATTCGTACCGTACAGTATATCATCATCATCATCAGTATCATTATTATCATTTTTACCGTATATCATCATTATCATTATTATTATCATCATATCATCATCATTATTATTTTTCTTACCGTATATCATCATCATCATCATTATCATTATTATTATCATATCATCATCGTCATTATTATTATTATTATTATATCATCATTATCATTATCGTATCATCGTCATCATCGTCATCATTATTAGTATTATTATATCATCATCGTTATTATTATTATTATTATCATGTCATTATAATTATTTTCACCCTTATTACTATTATTATTATTATTATAAGAGCAGTGGAGATGGGACTGCTGAGGAATGTATGTGGAGTACAGAGGGTGGATAGGATACGAAATAAAGTGATTCGTGAAAGATGCGGAGTGAGGAAGTCGGTGAACACCAGAATTGAAGAGAGTGTACTGAGATGGTATGGTCATGTGGAGAGAATGGATAACAATTGAGTGGTGAAGAAGGCATATCTGAGCGAATTCGAAGGAGGGAGGAGGCGAGGTAGGCCAAGGAGAAGGTGGAGAGATATGGTGGGTGAATGTGTGAGGAAGAGAGGTTTGGAATTCGGTGAGGCTAGGGAACTGACAGGAGATCGAGCTGGCTGGATGAATGTTGTGAGGAGAAGTGCATGATCAGGGGTTTTTGGCACCCCTTTTTAACGTGGCAGCGTCTGGATTGACTCTGTCGGATACGATATGTGAAGCTACAGAACGTGGTGAATGTTTTTGGCGTATCCGATAGAGCCAGGATTCCGGGGGCTTGAATGATGAGTGAATGGAAGCGTGGCCCATTGGATTGGGCAATTTTGGGCTGTCTGGACATTGCTACTCCTCACCCTGCCCGTGGGTGGGAAAGGAGGTCCGGATGATGATGATGATGATGATCTGTCTATCTATCTATCTATTGCCAGACGCCTCAATCCCGTTTGGGCTGGCCACAAACAAATCGCCTCCAAGTCGCCCTGTCCCCCGCCATTTCACTGCCCTGCTCCCAACTCACACACCCCTCTCTCATATACCTCTCCACCCCATCCCTCCATCTCATCCTCGGCCTCCCCCTCCCTCTTCCCCCCTCCATCTCACTCACATACACTCTCTTCGTCAGTCTTTCACCCTCCATCCTCTCCACATGGCCAAACCATCTCAATGTGTTCCTCATAACGCTTCCTATCACATCCACATCAACACCACAACGCTCCTTTATATCCTCATTCGTCAGCCTGTCTCTCCACGTGACTCCGCAGGCTCCTCTTAAATAACTCATTTCCACTGCTCTCACTCTTGACTTGTGTCCTTCCAACAATGTCCAGGCTTCACTTCCGTACGTTAGAGTTGGTATCACAATACTGTCATGTAGTAACTTTTTCACTTCCATGCTCACTTCCCTGTTTCTTATCACTGCATTCAAAGAACCAGCAACCTTTCTTCCCTGCTGTACCCTTTCAAGCACTTCACCCTCCAAACCTCCATCCTTACTCATCACACTACCCAAGTACTTAAACGTACTCACATATTCCAGTTCCTCACCATCCAACCTCGCTGTACATTCACTAACTTCACCTCTCTCAAAGACCATCACTTTACTCTTCCCTACATTCACCTTTAGATTCCGTTTCTTACACACTCTCTCAAACTCATCCACCAAGCCTTGCAGCTCCCCTTCGTCTTCCCTCAACAACACAGTATCATCTGCAAACATCAGTACAGGGAGTTTCCAAACACTATCCTCTCTCACCAGGGCCACTCCAACATCCACTACCCTACCTTGTACCTCTTTTATTACCCCATCCATGTACAGATTGAACAACCATGGAGATATGACACGTCCCTGTTTCAAACCAACTTTCAAAGAGAAAAATTCACTTAGTTCACCATCCACACGCACTGCAGCCTTCACACCATCGTACATACTCTTCACAGCATTCAACAACATCCCATCTACTCCATATATTCTTAACACTTTCCACAATCCTAGTCTATCCACCCTGTCATATGCTTTCTCCAAGTCCATGAAAGCCGCATACAACTTCTTTCCCTTCTCTAGAAACTTTTCCACTAAAGATCTAAGAATGAATATCTGATCTGCACAACCTCTTCCCTTCCTAAAGCCTCCCTGTTCTTCTCCAACTAATTTCTCTGTTCTTTCTCTAACTCTGTCTATAAGTATCCTACCATACACTTTTCCTATTATACTAAGAAGACAAATGCCGCTATGATTACCACACACTTCTTTTTCCCCTTTTCCTTTGTACAAGGGAATAATTATACCTGACTTCCAATCCTCCGGGACTCTACCTTCCTCCCAGGCCAGTCTGCACATCTTCCACATCCATTCTACTACTATCACTCCCCCATGCTTCAGCATTTCACCACACACTTCATCAATTCCTGGGGCTTTCCCCGATTTAACTTTCTTCATTGCTTCCACAACTTTTATCGTACTGATTTCTTCCTGTCTTCTCACCTCACTCCTTCTCCCAGCCATTCCCCAGCCACTTATACTCGCATTACTTCCATCCTCTACGTTCAACAATTCCTTAAAGTGTTCTCTCCATCTGCCTACTTTTTCTCCCTTCTCCACTAGTAATCTACCATTTTAATCTTTCACTCCCCTGCTAACTTCACTTCCACCCTGTCTTACTCTTTTCACCTCTCTCCAGAACATTTTCTTACAGTCCCTCCACTTTACACTCAAATTCCTTCCGAATTCCTCATCCACTCTCTTCTTACTCTCTCTTACTAATCTTTTCACCTCTCTCTTTCTTGCTACATATATAACTCTCTCTTCCGCCTCTCAACTTCTTCCAGGCCCCTATTTCTCATCCATTCATTGTATGCTTTCTTCTTTTGTGCCAGAGAGAGAGAGAGAGAGAGAGAGAGAGAGAGAGAGAGAGAGAGAGAGAGAGAGGACAACTTTCTCACTCATGGGAATAAAACAGTTGCTTTCAAGGTAAATTCTTTCTCTAATCACGTGGTCTTCCAGCCTCTACCCTCGTGAGAGAAAATGTGACCTGTCTCTAATTTTCTCATTTTTTCCTCTTGGTTTCAGTTCACTTTCGCTGATATTGTTGAAGGTGTGTTTTCGTTGTCACCAAGAGAGAGAGAGAGAGAGAGAGAAGAATCTTTATTACCCTCGTTCTTTAAAAAGGTAATATTTAATCAACTTACTTAAACAGCATCATCATCATCTGTGTGTGTGTGTGTGTGTGTGTGTGTGTGTGTGTGCATATTCGTGGGTTTGTGTATGTGTACGTATTTGTGTGTGTGTATGTATTGGTGTGTGTGTATGTGTATGTGTCACTGGGTATGTAGGGTTTATTGTCAGGCTGGTGCAGTGGTAACGTTCTCGCATGCCATCTGGTAGACGGGAGTTCGCGCCTCGCTCAGGTTGCGAAAAGTTTCACTGACGAAGTGGGTGGTTACTGTCCCCCTTGAGCAAGGGGACGGGTGTGTGCGTGTGTGAAGGTCACAGCCTTGCCCTTAGATCGGACTATATGAGCTCTCAGCTCCCTTCCGGGAGGGTAAAA
The DNA here is from genome assembly GCF_032717465.1 of Coenobita brevimanus. Lineage (NCBI taxonomy): Eukaryota > Metazoa > Arthropoda > Malacostraca > Decapoda > Coenobitidae > Coenobita > Coenobita brevimanus. Next base: position 1,954,400 of record NC_136970.1, read on the forward strand.
GCTGACGATCACGACCATCAGGTGATCCTGACCGACCCGGTGAATTACACACACACACACACACAAGTACATATGCACTGGGCACGCAAACACTCAAGCACACAGTCTTACACACACACACACATACACACACACACACACACGTGCATACAGACTGGGCACACACACACACACACACAACCTGCTTATTCTCACGTCCTCAGCGTGTACCCTAAAACCATTATCTTAGCGACTTATTTTTCATATTATGCCTTAACATCATCTTTTTTCATTTATTTCACCTTCTCACCTTCGAAGATACTGTTGTTAACTGGAAAGGTGAGGTAATATTGAACCTTATGGACTGTAGGCGTAAGTTGCCCTTCTGCAGTCCGCCCACGAGAGAGAGAGAGAGAGAGAGAGACCTTGACCTTCTAAACAGCAGTAGATTTTCTCGTTGACTCACAACTGTCGCTCACTTGGGTTACACACACACACACACACACACACACACACACACACACACACACACACACACACACACACACATCTACTATGAAGATTCTAGAACCAGAACGAATTTTAATAGGAGCATATTCGATCATATATTTGTCAGTGCTTACGTGGCAATTTTTTTCGTTACATGCAAATACACCATTACATATTATCATTATTATAGTTCATAAAAAATTAGCTGAAAAGGATAAAAAAATCCCTGAGGCGGTCTAATTTCACATCGGTACGAAAAATTCCCTCGGCACCCATTTATGCTGTTTTGAGCAATAAAGATTTTTAATTGGTTAGGAGGCATTAACATGTTATTTAATCATTACAGTTAAGCCAACGAATATTTAGTTTGTGTCTTATATCGACTCAATTAAAACAAGGAAAATTGTCTACCTACACCCGATTGGCAGTATCTAGCCTACTAATCTGTAGATTATTATTTAGCAACTTATTTACAAGGGAAATACGAACCATTGATAGGCAATACTTTCTTCATAGTGTTCAGATTTTGAAAAAACAGTCCTTTTTGTAAGTCGTGAGTAGTTGAAGTGAACGAGTTTGGTATCGTAAGATGTCCACCAATGACTTCTTGAATTGGCAATGATCCAAAATAGTAGGTTAATTTCATAGTTATTTTCTTATTGGCTGTAGATAAACCGATGTAGTTTATATTTGGTTGGTTACCAATATAAACTTTTCTATCCTGTAGTGCTAAACTCGTTAATGTAATCGTTATATTGACGTGGCTAAATGTTTGTCTCTTGGTTGGTTTTCAGCCTGTACTGCAGTTTTATTTTCATATCTTAAATATTTAACGTTCGTGCACTTCAGTTTGGATGTTTTAATTCATTATTAACCCCTACTCTTGCATTATTCGTTATATTAATAAATCATCTTAGTTTACCAAGATAGCGTTTTCTATCATCGTGGCCATGACGTCAGAGCCAGTGAGGAATTGTGGGGCCACGTCACGGCTGCTGCGATCTTTTTCCCATCTCACGGGACTCCATGTTGGATGTGAGGTAGGTGACTTCTTATTTAACGGTATTTTTGTATGTTTTTTGTTGATTTCCATTAGTCTGTGCGCTTACATATATTATAGAGGTTTTATAGAGTCCACTGGGGTTGGGTAATCCTGGTATTGTATGTAATATTTTGAGGACTGGAAGATGCAATTTGTCTAGCCAGGTAACCCGGTAGGTAAGCAACAGCCCACATTACCGGTTGGTTGGTTATTTATTTATGGTGCTGGATAGAGACGCCTTCATGTGGTGGCACTGATGTGGACGGGTGGAGGATCTGCCCAGTCATAGCAAAGTCTCTTATTCTCCTCTCTGACCACCAAAAGGAGGATGGTGGATTGCAGAAGGAAACTTAATTTTGCCTGTTTTGCATCGTAACACTATTTAATGATTAATTTATTATTCTACTATTAATCAGTTGTTGCAGCTCAGCATTAAGGATGGAATAGTCAGTTTTTGGTCGTGGAAAATTTTCATTTTTTGTATTTACGCTAAGAAGAAGGAACTAAAGGTCAGGAGCTTGCAAATTGTTCTCTCCAAGAATAAACAAAAACATGATAACAGAGTGCCAGGTCTCATGTTTATCCATCATAATTCAGCCAAGGCCTTCTCTGATAGTGCATTTTTTTCAGATAGCCTAATGCTGTAGTACTGTACCCCTAATCCCCTGTATAGGGGTTATAACCCCATACAAGTGCCCAGTGTTATTGACGGGTTGCATTCCTAAAATGGCCGTCCATACGCAAAACCCATCAACACCAATTTTCTAATGGCCACCGATATAGAGTACAGTAATACCTTGGTGTACGATAAACCAAGATGCGATACCCCGACTTAACAGTGGGGGGTAGAAATACCGCCATACCCCGCCTAACAATGGCCAAACCTCGGTTTAATGATGTTTTGATTTTTTTTACCGATTTTGATGATATTTTAGACTAAAATTGTGTTTAGGTTGATTTATAAACTGTTTTTAGACTTAGGTTAATGTGTTTTAGCCATAGGTGGGGTGAGCATTGTCATTTTGGGGTACAGTTTAATAAGCTTGATTTTTTCCAGACATTTGACGATTTTCAGACTTTATTTGTTGGTTTTAGTGAGTTATGTACAGGTGTTAGGCTTAGGTTAGCTTCCTTGACAGCTGTTAGGCCATTTAGATTGGCTTGAAACTAGTTTTGAGGCTCATTTAGGTGGGTTTTGGGCTTGGTTTGGGGGGAAACCCAAGGCTGGTACAGTAAACACTCCACATTACATGTTAAAAGTACCCTGATATACGATACCTCGCCTAACGATGGGATTTTACCTTATCAGTTACTTCGTTAACCGGGTTATGCCCGTATGTTCGTTGAGTACACCGCTTCCCATCCGATCAGCGAAGTTAAGCAACGTTGGGTCTGGTTAGTACTTGAATGGGTGACCGCCTGGGAACACCAGATGCTGTTGGCATCCCTATGTCAAGTGGGGTTGGTGGAGGATTAGTGCCCCTCCCTGTAAAACAGTTAACTCTAAGCCCTTGGCCACCCCATTTGGGATACATGGCGTCTGGCAATGGATGGATGGATGGATTTCTTACACAACCTCTCATGTGTCATGTTAACATGAATTTATTGATTAAAAATGCATTTTTTTTATGTATAATCCATCATAGTCCTGTCTCATCCTCATAGAATGGTTTTCAGTTACAGGCACTAAGAATACCCTGTGTTGATATTAAAAGTGAGTCAGATGCATAGATGATAATGAGCAAAGCCAAAAGCATGTGGCAGCCTTTGCAGTGCACAGGTGACAGGCTGGTAGCACTGATATCACCAAGTAGCTTAACTGCCTGGTTATACAAAGCCAGGGGTGCATCCAGGATTTTGTGTGTATGGGGAGGGGTGTGTGCAGAATTTTGGTTGCCTTTATTCTTGAGCTGTGGTTGCTTGGAAAATATGAAATTAGTAACCTATCTAGATTAATAAAAACTAATGTTAAACAATAAAAGAAAAAACACAGGAAGCAAGTTTTAATATCAAATAATTAAATAAAAATGGTAATCTCAAAGACGGACCTTATTCTGCAGTTTTCTTCATTTTCTTCTTTACCAGTGCCCTTCGTGTGATTTTTTTTTTCTGGGTGCGTGTCCAAATTTATGTTCATATTTCTTTCATAAGTAGTGAATAGAGATTTAAATAGTGTTTTAATAGCTTGCATCCCTCCACCTCTGTGACAGGCACATAGCACCTGTCTAGCAAGAAACTTTTTCTGTCCAGCTCTCTGATGCAAGAGTTAACTGTTACTCCCAGTCCATCATTTATGCAACAAGTCAGCTCTGGAACTGTCTCCCTCTGTCTGTATTTCCTACTTCCTATGATCTCCAGTCATTCAAATCCAGTGTGTCTAGGCATCTCAAAATGAACGGATCTTGAATTTGGCTCTCTGTTGTACTGTTTTTGTTTTTTTTCTTGGAACGGTTTGTGGGCTCCTGGCCTTTGGTTCCTTCTTCCTTGCATTAAAAAAAAAATCTGTTTACAATTGCAACAGCATTGGAGACAGCCGCCATCTCAGAATGCCATTTCCACATTAATCTACCCTCCACAGTGCTGATTTATCCAGACTAATCCAAATTATCCTGTCTTACCGTAACCTCACTTGTACAAACCTGCCCATACCTGACCCATTTTATCTTAATGTAAATTTTAGTGATAACCTAAACTAATTTATTAAAACTTAACCATATCTAATCTAGTTTTTCTTAACATAACATAGCCTATTTTGCCATAACCTAACCTTACCTTACTAGACAACCTAACCTATCCCAGTTTACCTAATAAATTTTGGCATTTATAAAATTGTGACACCATCATAATGCAGTGCAGTCCCTTTATCCCTTATTTAAAATGTATTTTCTGTGTTTATGGACAGATCCTCTTAATACTCAAAAGTGCATTTCTGTACATATTTACAGTGTCTCAGATTCAAACGAAAGGTAGCTAAAATATTCTGTAAATATTTAAGAGGTGGTCCCATATCTCCTTGAAGTATACCCTGCCATACAAATACGGAAGACCCTTTCCTCTTTATACCAATAAAACTGAGAATCTAGTATGTCCAGTTGTCCCCCCACCCCTCCCCTGAAGTGGGATTCCAAGCATTTACCTAAAAGTAAGTGAGTGAAATAGCATATTTTAGTACCAAAAAATAAAAACTATACCCATTTTACACTAACTTGGCACAATTTGACATCCTTGTGACAGCACTTCTTCTTGTCTAGCCCAAGCATGTTGATAAAACCGCTGCCAGTGTTGGTAAGTGTACTCTGAGTCACTCCGAGCACATATGGTAGGCCTGTGTTGTATGCCTCATGTGAAAGATAGTTTACGTTAAATGCAAAAAAGCATCTGGTGGGCACAGAGTTGTGTGGGAGGTCTACGTGGTTTTTTCCATTTGACAAACGGTATCCGATATGTCCGACAGTTTATCCAGGGGTCTCAGAATGTTCATTAAATCCAATACCCGGTCTTGTGGGGTTTGGTAAAGCGAGGGTTTACTGTTTAAATAAAAAACTTAACTACCTTCCATGTTTACCCTTCTTATTCTCTGAATTTCCTCTTATCCTTTTTTCAGCATCAGAGACTTACAATTTCTCTAATACAGCACTTTATTTTACAGAAGCTGCAGAAGGGAGTTGGATAGAGTTTCTCACCTCATCGCCTCTTCAAGGCCTTCAGCTTCTAGGCATCACTGCAGCAACTCTCCCCATCACCTTTGGCATGGTGCATCCTCTCTTGCTGCCCCCAGTTGGCTGCGTATTTGGCATGTTGGTGTGACATCTTATCATCACCATCTATGGCCGGCCCCAGAGTCCAGGAGGCAGTGGTGTCCCACTTCATTCTTCAGTGCCCCGGATTCCACTCCCGACACACCATCATGCGGGACCATCTGGCAGCCCTGAGAATCTCAGACTTGTCTCTCAGTTCTCAGCAGGATAGTTTTCAGCCAACATTTGCATCACCATGCCCTGCATCTTCCTTTAAAAATCTAAGGAACGCCACTGTGTCTAGCTAATGTAACCCCTTCCTGAACCACGGGAAGGGCTCATACTGGCTCCATGTCAGTAATAACCCTTAACCCAACATTAAGAATCAAGCCAGAGTTGAACTGGGCAGCCTAATGTCAGAGAACAAAAACATGGAGAGGATTCCATACCACCTATCCCTTTCTATGGCTGAAGCGTTCAGCTGTAGATGATCAGCAGCTGGAAAATCAGCTTAGCGTGATGGATTTGCTATGGATAGCCTTGGCATGGCCAGGTTTGTATTATATCTATTGTTTTTGTGACCTAATTTTTATCTGAAATATGAACTTTGAGAAATGTAGGCCTAAGTTATCCTTCTGCAATCGACCATCCTCCTTTTGGGGGGATATAGAACAAGACACCCTGTCAGTTAGTTGGGGCCTCCACATGAAGGCATCCCTCTCCAGCACCAGGTCAGAATTGTGCCTGTTATTCAACACACTGAAAACCCTCAGCTGGTGCTGGATGGGGTTGCCTTCATGCTATGCCACAGATATAACTGGACAGCACAACTGGCCAGGCATACAAATTTCCTTGAACTCCCTCCATATCCCACTGGAGGAAGATGGATGACCGTAAGAGAAGGGCAGCTTAAGCCTGTAATCTACTGGGTTTATGTCCAGCGTGGGCCCACAACAACAGTTCACCAGATTATCATGGGGATGTTTTTTTTTTTTTTTTTTTTTTTTTTTCCCCCCCCCCCATTATGAGGTGCATCTGTATAGCAGAATGCCAAAAACTGTATAAACAGGCCACAGTATATAGCCTATGCAGTGGCAGGATTCTAGGGCCTTAAATGGGTGTGTGGGCCATGTCACTGGGCATGCTGTTGATAGTTCTCCCACATTCATAGTTGCTAGTTTCCTAAGTGTTCCCACATTTATACCTCCATTTGTTTGTTTTTGGATCCCACCCCACCCATCCTTAGGTGGGGAAAAATATAAAAAGCATATACTGTAGTTGGTATTCATGTTTTGTACTGCCTTGTATTTTTTTATTTTTTATGACAGTGAGAGGGCTGTTAGGAGAGAGTTGGGAGCAGGGCAGTGAAATGGCGGGGGACAGGGCGACGTGTAGGCGATTTATTTGTGGCCACCCTGAACGGAATTGAGGTGTCTGGCAATAGATAGATAGGGCTGTCCATCTGTGCGAAGGGATTTTTGTATGTGGCATGTATTAGGAGTGTATTGCTGTATGGCAGTGAGGCCTAGGCAGTAGAGGAAGAGGATATTCATAAGCTCAGACATAAAGAAGTGACTGTATAGATGGATGTGTAGTGTGTCCATCAGTGCAAGGTCTGGGGGGGAGGTACGATAGTAGGATTATGATTGAAGAGTTGAGAGGTAAAGATGTGGCTGGAATGTATTGGTGTTGTGATGAAGAGGGGTAGCTTGAGATGGTTTGAGAGGATAGAAGATAACAGTTGGGTGTGGAAGGTGAGAATTGTGAATGCGTGGGATAGGGTTGTAAGAGGCAGACCAAGAAAAGACTTGGGACGAGGTTGTAGAGTGTGACCTCGGGTAATGGGCCAAATAGGGAGGCTGCCAGAAAATGTGTGGCGTGGAGAGCTGCCATTAGGTGACCAAGGCAGATGCATGCAAGCATTTTGGAGCTTTTATAAATGATACAGTAGATATGATGAATAAATGCAAAACAGTTGATTCAGCAGTCACCCAGGGAGACACCCAGTACTGTAGCCCTTTATCTTAAGTTGGCCCAGATTTTTTACATTTTGCAGATTATTTCACCTAGTTTAGTGGCAAAAAAAGACAATATTAAGGCTCTGCAGTAATTCCATAGCACTTTTATTTTGTGACAAGCATCATATCTTGCCGTTAGCCTTCTCTTACAACCCACAGTTCAAGATGGGTAGATTGCAAGTTTATGCCAAGTAAGAGTAAAAGGAGTGTAGCATGGGGCTTGAGTGGTCCAAGGGAGTTTAAGGCACTAAGTTGATGAAGGGGTATGTGGGGAAGGGGAGAGGCCTTAGAGAAACCCCTTGTACCTGCACAAGCACAGGCTTTACCCTGAAGTTGCCAGTTGCATGAGTTGACAGATTGCCTTCACATTGCCCTGGCCTCCTGCCATTGGGTTGCCCTCCCTTCAACTCACCCCTCTTGCTTATCTCTCTCTCTCCGCTCCATCCCTTCATCTACGTTGTCTCCCATGGTGATGGTAATGATTGCTGTATTATTATGATGACTGTGATGATGATGACGACACTAACCAGACCCTTCCTTTTCAGCAGTGGTTGATGTCGACGGTGCCGTAAAGGATGCCTGGTGGTCTGGTGGGGTTGGTGCGTTGGTTGACTGACAGCGATGGAGAATGGAGGAGACCAAGCAGTGAGTGGAGGAGACCAAGCAGCAAGTGGAGGAAGCCAAGCAGTGAGTGGAGCAGACCAAGCAGTGATGTGGTGAGATTGGCAGTGACCCTTGTTGTTACACTGCCAAAGTCTTTTATTGGTGTGTGATGAAATGGTAAGCCACTGCCAGTTTTGTTATATTAGTTTTATTGTAAATGCCATATACCTTATTGACGCTTTTGTCAGGTGGAGTCTGTATGGGTTCCACTGAGGGGTGGTTGGGGTTCAGTGCTTACATAATGTCACTCGGGGGCAAGTAAGGCTGATCACCATTGCTTTAAATATCGGGAAATGAGTATAGCCTCAGGTCCCTGTACTCCTATTTATGTGAGCAGAATTGGGTTGATGGTGATAAATACTTCTTTTAACAATTTCTCATGATATATGTTCACTATAAGTCCATTAATCAGACTAGTAATAAGTCGTCACTGAACACTCCATTTTTCATTATTAAGCAGTCATGATGTACAGTGAAGGGCCATTTTTTTTTTTTATACATCTCAGTATTTTTATTTCAATATCTCACTTATTTCTTTTAATTCCTTATAAACTTCATTCCTAGCACATTCATCCAGTCACATCACATACATTTTGATAGTTACAGCCTTGAATGTGATTTTTGAAAATATTTAAGAAGATATTTTTTCCAAAGGTAATTTTTCTTGCCTGGTTATATTGGTGCCACCACATGAAGGCATCCATCTCATTCACCATGTCAGTTGTCCTGGAAGGTTTGATTAGTGGTTATATCTAATACCCTTCAGGATTAAATGTTCAGATTTCAGCACTAAGGTATGTTGTCATGTTTCAGGGAGTGTGCTGAACTCAGAAGAGGAACCACACTGCAGCCACAAGTACTATCACAACAGAAAATTACCACAGCACCACCATCATCACCACCTCCACCACCACCTCCACTTCCACCTCCACCTCCACCTCCACCACACCTCTCCATTATGTGAGTTACACCCTTCATGGTTCATCCAGCTTAATTTGGCCGAAAGTTTTGTCCTTTTGCAACCTGTTCCGTGTTGCTCAGATGCATAGAGAGACATTACATGACAGTGCAAACTTTCCACAGCACTTCTTCATGACTAGCAGCATACGTTGGGATATAACAAAGGCCAAGTTGAAGTGGATAGAGTATATATTAACAGTTGCTCCCTTGCTTATGAAATTGATGGAGTTCCTCACCCGATCTTTGGGTGGATAGAGAGGTTAGGCTGATGATGATAAAGATGATGATGGTGATAGAATTGATTTAAGTTTTTTAGCTGCAGAACTCATCTCCATAGCTTAGGCCTTTGATCCTGTGGCAGATTATTCAGCCAGTAAGGTGTACAAGGCCACTGCATCATCCAGGTTACCACAGTTACATTTCATAGTTACCATAGTTACTCATCTTACATAGCCTGCAAAGGATAGATTAATACATTGAGTAGCGTATTGTCAGCTTGTACCAGGAATCAAACCCTGGCACTACGAGGCTGGCAACTTTTTCGATGATGTGAACCACTTGGCCAAATAAGATCTTAGTGCCATAAGTACGTGAGAAGTAGGTCGTAGTGCCGTAAGTACGTGAGAAGTAGGTCGTAGTGCCGTAAGTACGTGAGAAGAAGGTTGTAGTGCCGTAAGTACGTGAGAAGTAGGTCGTAGTGCCATAAGTACTGTTCGTGAGAAGTAGGTCATAGTGCCGTAAGTACGTGAGAAGTAGGTTGCAGTGACATAAGTACGTGAGAAGTAGGTCGTAGTGCCATGAGTACGTGAGAAGGTCATAAGTGGGAGAGCAACTGTCTTTATTACAACTAACACCAGATGGTTTTATTCAACTGAGAGTGATGGTTGAGGTCTAGGGATAATATTGATCTTTATTTTTAACATTTATTTATTTACTTATTTATATTAGTGTGTGCTTAATTTTCATAGTTCTTCCATCTTGATTTGGCCCAGGCTTTTGTCCATTCAGCTTTTTTCATGTAGCTTAGTGGTAGAATAACGCAATACTACAGGTCAACATCCCACCCATTGCACTTCTTCATGACTAGCATTCCTCATTTTGATAAACTATTGCTGAGATTAATTTTATACCAGGTTAGAGTAATAAAAGTACAGGAAGCTAATTAGCATGCCTCCTTGCTAAGCTATTGCATCAGCTTAGCGTTATTTAAAGTTGATAGACAAAGAGACAGATAAACATTACACATACACAGATAGCAGATAGACAGGTACACAGATAGATAGATAACATTACACAGATACACACAGTAGATAGATTGCTAGGTAAATGATAGATAGATATATTGCTAGAATTTTGAGACAGACAGACAGAAAGGTTCCCCAAGTTATCTTTTATGCCTTTGACTGCTAGTACAGTTTTTCTCTCAGTTGAACAGTGTCTGGTGTTAGTAGAAGTGGCTTGTCTTCTTTGTGGCTGTGGTGATTTCCAAACATAATTTCTTAGCAAGCCTCCTGTGCCACTTAAAAGACACCCCAGTGAATTATGCATATGATTATTGACTATTATTATTATTATTATTGTTGTTGTTGTGTTTGTACTAGATGTGCAGTGGACAGTTTTTTTTTTATAGCCTGTGGTTTGCCCAGTTGTTTCATTTCATACACTTCATATTAGCGTATTGGATAAGCGTACTGGATTAACATACTGTATCGGTGTATATTGCAGCCTCCCAAATTTGATCAGCTTTCCAAAAACCTCCACTTACCAATATACAGTACTTGTTTACTCAAATTTCCCTGCAGCGTTATCTGTGTTTGAGATTATTCCCTGAACTTTCTGAGTCGCTTCTGTGTTTTCCATTTCAGTCGACCTTGTGATATCGGCGATGCGTATGGTATTAAAGTTTTATGTTGGCTGTAACCAAATGAAAAGTCCGACTCTTAAAAATAAACTTTAAAAATATCTTGTTGATTAATTTGCTATATTTCTGTTTGGTTGGTCCTTCCAGTAAACCGTGTAGCGTGGCCCCAGGTCCCTTTGCTGCTGGTGGGGTTTTCAGGGATTGGGGAATGAGGGGGTGGGTGGGTAAAACCTTCACAGTACACACAACCCACCAGTGTGTGCCATGAGATATATCAGTTACAGCATCGGTATGTGTAGGGCTCTGGAGTTCTAATTTTTGATAAAGGGAAGGGGTTCTCCTTGCCTATGTTGGAGGGATAAGTGGCACACAGGTGGATGATTCTATAAGTAAACATGCACACAGCCCTTGCTTGCAATAACCACGTTGTGCCCGTACAGTAAGGGGGCAACATGCTCTATGAGGGGGTTGCTATGACGGTTCTTTTGTTCCTTTATTTTTTACAGCCCACGCAATACTTCGGGGATTGGGCATTCGTCCTTAAGTGGATATTACAAGCCGGACGTTGCACACTATGTTCACATCTATGAGATGTTGGACCACACATTCACAGCCACCCATTCATTTACCAATTTTTTGTTTCTCCATTTGTGAAGAGGCCTGGGACTAAGCTACTGACTGATGTATTACCTTACGGGGCTACATCCAGTTGTACATTGCCACCAAGTGTAGGAAATCATATCCCAGGTAGCAAGACGTCACTTGGCACGTCACAAAGTGTAGTCACAAGTTGTCCACTTTGCTTTAAATTTATCGAACCATATTTATGAGGTAAATAATGAATCTCCTTGGTTAGTAGTCAAATCAGACCAGCAGTTTCATTACCTCCATCTGTCAACTGAACTAGGAAGTGACATCTTCGCAGATTCAAGTAAAACGACTAAGGTTAGAGACAACTGGCCAGCCGTATGCTGCTGCAGGCTATAAAATGTTTACCAAGGTTCCTGTCCTGAGCGTGAGCACAAGTATGTAGACACTTCTCTGCCAGCTGTAGCAATGGAAGGTGTTACTGGAAATGTTTTACCGTATATGATATGGGCTGCACACCAAACTACCATTCTTTCATAGTCCACCATCCTCCTTTAAGGGGATTGTAAGGGGATCAAGGGTCATATGTACAACTGAGCAGCTCCACAACCCAGTCACAATGATGCCACCACATGAAGGGGCCTTTCTGTTGCACCAGGAGAGAGAGTTATTAAGGAAGGATGCTTTCTGTCATTTGGGGACGAATGAGAAATATTGAAGATAAGACAAAGCTGGCAGAGGATTGTTGGCATACGTTTGCACATGCCTGTACATCACAATTGCATACAGTAAGTCATGGTTTTATATGTCACAGATGCGCAAAAATACAGGGTGGTCCATATATAACATGTCCAAGTCACAGTATTTTATTTTTTTATTTATTTTTTTCTGGATTATACCCTACCCCATCCTTAGGTGGGAAGAAGAGGTCAGGTTGATGATGATTATGATGCTGATTATAATGAGTATGATTATTATAATGGTGAGACTGATGATGATAATTATGATGTTGATGTGGAGAATGGCTCAGCTAGCATTCTAAGTGTCTACCCTGCATCATTTTCTACTTCCTAGTGCCCTTTTCTACTTTATATTGATTGCTTGTATCATCCAAGAATTGCATTTTTTTTTATAATCAAATATCTCCCCTTGTGTTTGCTTTCAATATTTGCATAAAGTTCAGATATTTAAAGTAGGCAGTTTTTTTTTGTCCTCAGTCTGTTACCAGTTGCCACATTCCTTTAAGGGACGGCCACAAACAATTGCCTCCACACTGCTCAGTCCTGTTCCTTTTGTCTGCCCTCCCTCCGTTTCCCACATCCCCTCCCTCTTATCTGTCCACTCCATCCCTCCATTGCATCATTGGTCTCCCCCCCCCCTCTCCACCTCAGTCACATACACTCTTCTAGTTAGTTTCTCATTCTCTATCCTTTCCACATAGACCGTCTCATATTTCTTGTAACACTTTGTGTCACACCCACATCAACACCACAGTGCTTCATTACTTCTTCATCTGTTTGTCTGTCTCTTTCTCCGTGTAACTCCACATGCTTCTCTCAAGTAACTCATTTCCACTGCCCTCTTGACTTGTGTCCTTCCTACAGGGTCCAAGCTTCACTTCCATATGGTAGAGTGGGGGTCACAATATTGTCATGCAGTGACTTTTTTACTCCCATTCCGTATCACTGCATTCATTGAACCAGCAACCTTTCTGTGCTGTTGTACTCTTTCAAGCACTTCCTCCTCTGAACTTCCATCCTTACTTATCACACTACCTAAGTACTTGGATGCACACACATTCTCCATTTTCTTAGTATCCAGTCTCATTATGTATGTTGTGACTTAATTTCTTTCAAAGACTATACTCTTATCTACATTCACGTTCAGATTCCGTTCTTGCATACACAACCAAACTCATTCACCAAACCATGCAGCTCCCAGTCATCCTCACCTAGCAAGTCATTATCTTCAGTAAGCAACAGTACAGGAAGTTTCCACACCCTACTTTCTTTCATGAGACCCTCCAGCATCCACTCCTACCTAGCATCTCTCGTATGACTCCATCCATATACAGATTAAACAACCCCACAGACATGAGATTATTGTCTATTTATCTATTGCCAAACGCCTCAATCCCGTAAGGGGTGGCCACAAACAAATCGCCTCCATGTCGCCCTGTCCCCCGCCATTTCACTGCCCTGCTCCCAGCTCACACCACCCTCTCTCATATACTTCTCCACTCCATCCCTCAATCTCATCCTTGGCCTCCCCCTCCACCTCACTCACATACAGTTTCCTTGTCAGTCTCTCTCCATCCTCTCCACATGGCCAAACCACCTCAATGTGTTTCTCCTAACGCTTCCTATCACATCCACACCACAACGCTCCTTCACATCCTTATTTGTCAGTCTGTCCCTCCATGTGACTCCACAGGCTCCTCTCAAATAACTCATTTCTACTGCTCTCACTCTTGACTTGTGTCCTTATGCAAATTACTATCCCATCCCTCTCTGGCAGAATAAGATAACACTAGCTTAACATCCCTTCGATAGGACTTCTTCATAGCACCATATTTCATTATTGTATCACTTTGGCATTTACAAAGGAAAGATGGTAATTTACTCCCCAGTTAAAATTGAAGAGCCTAGTTGAATGCTGTTTCCGAAAGCCATCAGAATGCCTCCCATTCCCCCACACCAGCAGACTGTGCCATTCCCACAACACCTATATGGGCAGCCCTGTATTACGGTTTAGTAAATTGTGGGTTGCTGTTGCTGAGGTCCAGGACACGTACAAAGTAGTGCTGTAACCAAACGTATTCTCGTAACTGATTTAACGTAAAGATCAGCAATTTTGGCAGTTCGGTATTCACACCCTGAGTAAACAAAGCAATGTCGGTATGCATTTGGTTTACAGATATTGATCATTGTGTAGCATATTTGTGTGTGCCAGTTGTCATTGATTTTATACATGAATAGCTTGTTGAATGGGGTGTTGCGAGAGTTGAGAAAATTTGTTAAGGATATAGACATGTCATTTTCAAAGTAGACTGCTGATAGTAAGATGCACACACGTCAGAAACAGATGATTGTTGTAAAGATAATATTTTCCAGCGTAACTTTATATAATCCATTTGACGCACATACTGCCTCTCATCTTTCATTAAATTCCAGTACTATATATTTTTTTTTCCTTTGTTTTTCTTACCTCTATTCATTGTTTAAAAAAAAAAAAAAAAAAAAAAAAATTCTCAATGATTTTGGGGAGTAGTTAAGAACCTGGGACCACCACAACAGCAGGTATTAACAGCCCAAAAGATTGTAAATAGATGTGGCATATAAAATGACTTAACTGCGAAAAGCCACAGTGCTTTTTTTAGCGAACAATAAGTATAGGAGTTATGCCTATTGAATTCCACCTGAAATATTGATGTTGGTTTTGTTACATTTCTATGCCTATTGTAATTATGTGTCATTTTTGCATTTTGTTATTTTCATGTTTTATTCATGTGTTGTACAGTCTGCCACAGGAAAAAGTCTTTGGGAGACTTTTATATGCTACAGGTCAATTCTGGAACTTTTTTTTTTTTTTTTTTTTTTTAATTTTTTGTCTAATATATTTCTGCCAGTGACCTTCAGTCTTTTAATTGCTGTGTGTGCAGAAATGTCAAAATGAGTGGATCTTGAATTTGGCTCATTTTTTTCTTGGAGTGAACAACATTATAGTCTTCCTGCCTTGGGTTCTTTCTTCTCTGCATTAAAATAAGAATAAATAGTCCTTCATGGCACTGAGAAATAAAGAAATAAAAAGCCTCATTAGTTAACATCCCTTCATTTATGTCAAAGATTAATGAGCATCTTGTTGCCCTTCATTTATGTCCAAGAATAACTACATTAATTCTGAGTTGACTCCATTTGTGTCAAAGGTTAACAGATTTCCCCAGTTGTTTCCCTTCATGTCAAGAATTAACGAGTATCCTGAGTCGTTTCCCGTCATTTATAAAAGCCATTGTTGTTGATATTGCTTCATTTTTTGTGTTAATATTTTTTTCCTGTGGCTGACTGTACGTTTATTTATATGATGATATGGTTGTTATTATTATTATTATTATTATTGTTATTATTATTATTATTATTTTACATGAACTATTGTATAGGCAGTTCGTTTTTTACCTGACAGAGATTCATAACCTCTTTTACCATGGTTGGTGGCCAGATGTAGTCATAACTGGAGGGTTTGTTTGACTTGTAATCAAGGAGACTCG
>NC_136970.1:1975000-2015000 GCF_032717465.1 Coenobita brevimanus
AATGCAGCAAATGGCATGGAAGGGCATAGTCTTACTCATTATCTGCCTCCACTTCTGTTGGTCCCTTCATGCAAGCTCCAGGCAGCCACACTTTGCTTTCCAAAGTATATCATTTTTCAAATGAGGAAGAATTTGTAGTTTTACAGTGGAATCATTGAAGATTACCTTGGCAATAGAGACAGTGAAATTAATTATTCATAAAATATGCTTACAATGGCTCATTATAATTAAATCATGTCTGCACCCTACTACCACTATCACCTCCACATCCCAGTCCTACCTTTTTACCTTTCCCTACCCTGTCCTGAACTTTAATCCTGCACTGCCTCGTACCTTACCCTCTTCTCTGTCCTGCCATGTGTTTCCCTATCTCTACTCTACCCTACCCTGTCCTGCACGTACTAGCTGTCCACCAGATGCTTCCCTCTCTGCCATGCCATGCCATGCCCTGCCCCGCCCCACCCCCTATCCTACAGTGTTACCCTGCCTTATCTGTAGTGTCCTGCTGTCCTTGTCTTCACCATCTCCTCTGCTGTGCTTTCTTCTCTCGATGCCTTATTATCCTCTGTCCTCCCTTGCCCCTTATGAAATTAGTTTTATATATTGTCCTTAATTGTTATAATAAATGTAAGTTCTTAATTAACTCCTATAATTATCAAAACACATAGAACAGCATCTAATCATGTGTTCAGGTTTGGCTTTTCATGTTCATAAGTCGACGTGATTTTTAATGCTAATATTTTTACAAGTCCCTGAATGCCGAGTGATTCTGATTGTCAATCATTTTCTAAGCTAAATTGCTGATGCATGTCATCTGTGTGCTGAACTATTTCATAGCTTCGAGTAATTAAGTCATCTATAATACTAAGTCCAACAGCCATGTAGTACAAAGTGATCACTTCGTACTACATAGTACGAGGGAGAGAGATCTCCTTTGTACTGGTCATTTATAATGTATTGGTATTTCTTTGATATTTGCTTAGTCAATATATACAATTTTATGTACAAAAGGAGTGTACAATATATAAAGACATTGTATAAGTCATTTGTTTTATTCTCTGAGTATATATACACATAGGAGTACTAGGTGAAAAAAAACTATCTCGATAAATGGGCCAGAAAAATATGAACTGGAAACCAAGCTGTGAGGTTGCCAGTCCATATTTTTGTGGCCCATTTATCGAGATAGGTTCGGCGCGCACGCCTCAGATACCTCCAAGAGCGTGCCCTGCTCAACTCTTGTTATATACCATCTCTCATACTGCTCTGCCCAGCAAAACATAAGCACAGCTATACAAGAGTACAAATGGCATACAACAACAGTTGAGTAGGGCTTTGTTAACATGCATTGCTAAACACCATCAGTGCAGCTAGGTCACCAGTGTTTTAATCAATGCATGTTAATACAGTATACACATTTTCTCGTATGTTTTTCGTCACTACTCAGTGTTTGCTAGATCATGCCCTACTCATCCACCAACATATACCAGTTTCAATACCAATACTCTCATCACTCAAAATTTGAGCAATACAAGAATATTAGGCAACGTGGCATACATCAATGGATGAGTAGGGCTTGATTAACCCCTTCAGTACAAGGACACCAATTTTATTCAGCTCAGGCAGTAACTTCTTGTCCTGGAGGAGATTGCCTTCCTTCAGTACGAGAAATCCTTCCTAAGCTGAATGAAAATCTGGTGGCAGCAACAATAAACTATGCAAAAATATGTCATGATACTGAAGGGGCTAAAGGATACCAACATGCACTGGTTGTGATGCATGTTAAATATCCATTGACAAATCACGCTCCACTGGTCGTAACAATTTTATACTCTTCACCTTAACTTAGCCCAATATTTCAGTCCTCCACTGCTTTGCAACCCGAGACAAAGAAAGGCAATGCTATGGCTAAAATCAGTTTCATAGTATGTTTGACTAGAAACAAATTTTAACCCCCAAAAGACTGGTATCGGAATGTTCTGACATAAGCTCAGGAGGAGCGTAATCGGTGGGTGAGATATGGTGGGGGGTTGGGGTGGGTAAAGGGTAGGGGTAGGGCAGTGGGGGGACACCCGGGGGTCAGGGTGGGGGTGATGGAAGGGGGGTGGTAAGGGGCAGTGGGGGTTTGGGGGTGGGGAGGGGAGTGAGGGTAGGGGTGGATGGCAGGTGGTGTGTGGGTGTGGTGGTAGGGGGGGCGTGACCACAAATGCCGACACCCGTCTTTTTGGCCCAAGTACTCTTGGGCAGCATATGCGGACACCAGTCTTTTAGGGGTTAGGTGTTGATCTACGGTTTTCACTTATAATTCGTGTTGGAAATATGACAACTTTAGGCCAAGTTAAAATTAAGAGTATAATCCCACAGCAATGATATTTGTCTTCCAAAATATACGATACTCATGGCCATACTACTATAACAGATTTTGAAGGTGTAGACAAGCTTCTAATTTCAATTTTTGGAGGAAAATACAACACTACTTTTCTGCCATTTCTCAGGTGGAATGCCAGCATAAAACATGTCAAACATTCACAGACTGTCCTTAAACACCTTCACTCCTGTGATAATAAACATGGCCACAAGTTAATATATTTAACAAGTAACATTTCTCACCTTTAAGACTTGTTCCCTTAAAAAAACCGTGGAAATAACACTAAAAAAAAGTGAGCTTAGGCTCTTATGAACCGCTGCCTACAGTTTACATCCTGTAATACTCTCTTGGATCATAATTAAAATAATAAACAGACACATCTTAAGGAAGACGGATTGAAATTTATATTTAAAATTCGCGGTCAGGTGCAAGTAGGCAACTAATGATAAATGCATGGCTGGATCTTTAGTCAGCTGTTCCCGGCCTATCCAGCCATGTCACACCATTGAAACTGGTCTAATTCAAACACGACAAACTAAAGCAGCTAAGTTTTAG
Source organism: Coenobita brevimanus (assembly GCF_032717465.1). Taxonomy (NCBI): domain Eukaryota; kingdom Metazoa; phylum Arthropoda; class Malacostraca; order Decapoda; family Coenobitidae; genus Coenobita; species Coenobita brevimanus. The sequence continues at coordinate 1,977,924 of NC_136970.1, forward strand.
GCAGTTATTATCGTAAAAATAAAAAATTATATCTGAATGAAATGACAATTTTAAAGGTAAGGTTGTAGTCAGAGGAAATAAAAACTGGCATGCCACATCATTGTCACTGTGACGATAAGTTCAATTATTTTTTTTTGGCTTGCACCTTGAGCATTGATTGTTAAGCAGCAATTCTTGGGTTACATGTTTAGCATTTTGACTAAAAATTCACAAAACTACTCCATCCCTTGGAAAAACAACCAACTTATTAACAGAAAGATTAATTTCACTACAACCAAAATATCGGAAATTCAATTACCACTTCTTCAACATCAATTCATCTTCCATATAATTTACAAGTCTTAAAGGTGACAAAGTTTACTCCACTAGATGAGTAAACTTATTCAAAAACATATAAAACCAATTCATTTATTGCAATAAGAAAAATTTTATGGTCAACACCATGTAAATAAATACAGTATAAGTAATGGATGTGGGATCATGAGAGCTGCAATATACCAAACTCTACATGAATGAAGTGCTTAAAAATCAAAGGGTCTGACTGAATGGGCCACTGTACGAGATGCTCCCACATCCACAAATACATAAACAGTGCATATACAAATGTCCTCATTTCATGGCACACGTACAGCCTAGAATATATACTGCAATCCTTCTTAACTGATAATGAAAATTTTGTATCCTGCTTAATAATAAGATTTATAGGTACAGCCTTTTCATCTTTAAAAAAAAAAAAAAAAAAAAAAAAAAAAAAAAAATCCTTTGTTATCAGGTACAAATGAGTCTCTGGTCAATTCATTTTGTTTATATGGTTCCAATATTTTATTTATGTAAAGAAAGAACCAAAAGCTAGAAGCTCACAAGATTGTTCCCTCCAAGAAAAAATTAAGAGCCAAATTCAAGATCCGTTCATTTCGAGATGCCTGGACAGTGTGTTTGAAAGACTGGAGGTCATATGTGATGGGAAATACAGACAGGATGAGAGTTCCAGAGTTGATATGTTGCATATATGAAGGACTGGGGGTAATGTTTAACTCTTGTATTAGAAAGCTGGACAAGGATTGCTGCTAGACAGGTGCTATGGACATGCTGTGGTGGTAGATGGATGCAAAGAGACAGTTCAGAGCAGCAGTAACTATTGAAGAGGTGACAGAAAAAGGTAAAGATGCAACAATGTGGTGAAGAGACAGATGTTGAAAAGAGCCAGTAAGAATAGGAAAGTTAGGGAGACGAAAAGCCTCTGACTCCACCTAGTCGGCAATGGCCTATGTAGGGAGCCTCCCCATACATGAGAGTTGTACTCTACACAGGAGCAAATATAACCCCTGTAAAAAGTCAGCTGTGTAGGGGTAAAGAAGCACGGAGTCAGCTTAGCACACAATCTCTTGGTAGTAAATTTTACAAGAACGAAACCATGATCTGTCCAATATAAATCCCAAGAGAATGAAACCCCAAGTATGTTCAAAAGATAATACAGGATTAAGTTGGATTTTGTTAAAAATTTGAGGATAATTCTGCAGAAGATTCTGACGAGTTGAATAATGTATGAACTGAGGTTTTAATGCATTTAAAACAACAGTACTTTTACTCTAATGAGATCAGAGCCAAGTCCGACATTCAGTGTGCCATAGCCTCAGCCCTTATTTGTTATGTAACTGCCGAGATGGACATTCCAGGATGCGGATGGAAAGGTGTATGGTGGAATCATTAGCATATGAGTGGACTGGGTTTGATGTACAGCTTAGGTAACTGATAAATAGAAGGAAGAGTTTGTGATAGGACATCCCTGAGGCACACCATTATTGTTAGCTATAGAAGAACGATGGTCATTTACAACAGCACCTATAGAACAACCCAGAAGGAGGCTAGAGATGAAGACAGGATAGAAACCATAAGAGGGCAGTTTGGAAATTAATGATTTATGCCACACTCAATCAAAAACATTTGTGATGTCAAGTGCAAAGGCAAAGCTTTCACCAAAGTCCCCAAGGAACGATGACAAGGAGTCTGAAAGGAAAGAAAGATCGCCAGTGGACGTCCCTGGCGGAGACCATACCAAGGATCGAAAAGAAGACTGTGATAGGAAAGGTATTTTGAAATTTTTCTTTGTTGGGGATAGATTAAAAAATTTAAAACACAAGACATTAAAGATACAGGGCTGGGAATGGTCACCCTTCTTTAGTAAAGGCTGAACGAGAGCAAACTTTCAGCATGAAGGAAAAGGTACAAGTTGACAAAGGTGGAAAAGTTTACCTAGGCAGGGAGTATACAGAAACGTAGTTCTCAGGGACAACAGAAGGGACCTCATCAGGCCATACGCCTTGCTAGTATTGAGGCCAGTGATGGAGAAACAGCACCAGAATCATCTAAGGAGGAATTACACCTGCCACGGTCACCTAAAGGCAGCTCCCCATGCTTCTCTATCTGTGGCAGTTTCCCTATTGACCCTTACTCCCTGAGGTCACACTATATGCCCTTGTCCCATTTTCTTTTTTCCAGCCTTACCCTAGATGTTAATATCTCTCACCCTCCACAGCCGGTTGTCATCCTCCATTCTCACCACATGGCCAAACCATCTCAATCTACTCCTCCTTATCACAGCACAACTACATTCGAGTCCTTCCTTCCCCTCAACTCTTCAACCATAATCCTAGCCTCCCCCCCCTAGGCTTATCATTCAAGGATGCACTACACATCCATTTAATTATAATTTCTGTGCATTTGAGCCTATGCAAGTTTTCTTCCTTTACTGGCCAAGTCTCATTACCGTACAGCATTACACTTGTAGCACATCCTGCATACAAGGATCTTTTAGCACAGAGGGAGAACTTTCTCAATGTTAGGAAAGGCAACAGCTCCCTGAACTACCTCGAACCACTCCTCACCCTAGTCACAGAACTATCTTCAACCCCACCTCCAGCATAAATGTCCCCCAAATAAACTCCATAAACTCAGACTATTCATCAAGAATAATCCTTTTATGCCTGACAATCTCCATATGCTCTCCCTGACAACACCGCACACACAAAACCAGCAGTATTTTGCAGCCTGCCTCCAATACCACTACATCTCTTATGCACCCACTTATCAAAAACACTGCACAGGATAGTTACTTCCCACACCCTTGTGGCAAACCACATATTGCCACACTCGCTCTGCTTTAACAGTACTACCACCAGCACTACATATCACTTCTGTTTACTGGTCATATCAACCCTCCACTCTGACTACACACTGCCATCAACTAAGACAAGAGGAAACAGGGATCTGTCAGGTTTGAAAACATGATACAACAAACACAGGCTGCCTTCATGAGGTGGCACAGTCTCCTTGGTTACTAATATCAATGAGCTATAGTAATGAAAGTATGAACCTATAGGCACTGGAGAGGATTGCCTTCATGTGTATGGCACTGATAAATTGAGTGGCTCCACATTCCTATTAAACAAAATGACAAGTGAGTGTCAGGGTTAGGGTTGAAATATGTAGACCAAAAATACCTGGCCCACAGACAAGGGATTGAATAAGAAGCTGCCAGAGATTGAGCAGCATCTGAGCCGCCACTAGGTGACCAAGGTCGACCCATACAAGCATACTGGGGCCTTTATAAACAAAACGAACAAACAAATTCCTACCCTATCCCAGCAAAGGATAAAAGTGGACTACAGGAGAAAGGAAAATTCAACCTGCAGACCACTATGTTTATGCTCAGGTAAGTCTGGGATCACAAACCAATTTTCAAGAAATTACTAAGATTTTGATTATGTATTAAAGAAGAAAAAATGCCTATGATGTCTGTCTTCTCTACTATATGTTTCTACTGAAACTGGATCACAAACCAGTTTTTCAGTACATTGCTTAATGTAGAAAAAAAAATGCAAACGAGGACTGTCTGTATACACACAGTTCTTTCACCTTAACTTGGCCAATATTTTTACTTTTGCAGCTTTTCACAACTCAGAAAAAAAAAAAAATCTAAATCCTTCCACAGCACTTCTTGGTTACTAGCATAATTAGTCAATCTGCTCTCCCAGATAAGAATTCAAACATGAAAAATCATAACTAAGCCAAGTTAAAGCAAAAGGAGGAATTCAGTTTCAACATTACCAATCTTCTCAAAATGTATGGCAATTTCCTCGACACAATTGGGTTGGTCTTGCTATCTCGATATGATCATCAACAAACTGTTCAGAGTCACTCACCTGAAAATACAGAAAAAAATATATTAGTTGATTTGTTTTTATGTGATGGAGGTGCACCACTCCCGAAACTGAAATGCTCGGCTGTGGTTGCCGAGGCACCAGACACCCAAACCCCCTGGACCACAAGGCATCCAAGACAAACACACTCCAAAAACACACCTTACATACTCCAAGCTTCACTAAAACACACCTTACCTACTCCAAGCTTCACAAAAACGCACCCTACTTACTCCAAGCTTCACTAAAACACACCTTACCTACTCCAAGCTTCACTAAAACACACCTTACCTACTCCAAGCTTCACGAATACACACCTTACCTACTCCAAGCTTCACAAAAACACACCTTGCCTACTCCAAACTTCACTAAAACACACCTTACCTACTCCAAGCTTCACAAAAACACACCTTACCTACTCCAAGCTTCACTAAAACAGACCTTACCTACTCCAAGCTTCACTAAAACAGACCTTACCTACTCCAAGCTTCACAAAAACACACCATACTCCAAGCTTCACAAAAACACAACATACTCCAAGCTTCACAAAAACACACCATACTCCAAGTTTCTCTAAAACACACCTTACATACTCCAAGCTTCATCCACTTAAAGCACCTTGACCCACTAGACCACAAGGCATCTAAATTACACCCTGGCTGAAGTACTCCTAACATTCCAAACCACATCTACTTGAGGCACCCGGACCCACTAAACCACCAGGCATTCAAGACGGGCTAAAACAAACACTCCAAACACCAGACAATTGGGCCACCTTGATCAACTACACCACCTGGCATCTAAACATCTTCTAAAATAGGCCAAAAATATTCCTATCATCCAGCTGAAGCACCCAAACCCACTAAACCACTAGGAGTATAAATGCGGTAACTAAAAAAACCCTAATGTTCCAAAGCATATCTGGCTGGAGCACCTTGAACCACTAAACCACCCGGCACACACACACACGTGCACACACACACACAACACACACACACAAACCAGAGTGCACAAAACAAAGCTAGAATAAAAATCTTACCAAATAATAACTGAACAAAGTCAAGATCCATTCACTGGAAGGATGCATTGGCATTATTTAAAACTGTCACAGAAGGAAGGCAAAACTGTCATAAGCAGAAGGCAACAACAGTCAGTCAAGGCAGAAGTAAAGTCAGTCGCAGGCAGAACTAAAGTCATAGGCAGGACTTTTTTTTTATATGAACCTACTTAAAAGGGAGCTGAAGACTCCATGTGGTGGCCTTGATATAAATGGGCTACTCAACTTATAAAAATATTCCACAACTTCCCTATCCACTGAAGGGAAGATGGTGGATGGGAGGCGAGGGGCAACTCAAGCCTGCAATCCACCTGGTTCAAATTTCAGATGGGCCTAGGGATAACTTAACTGACGTATACTTCTAACCCCTTACATCTTATGACAATTTATTTCAACTGATATTTAGTTTCATTCTTGCAACAACCAGACATTTTACATCTTCAAGACCTACAGATGTGAAACTTAATGAAGGCTAAATCATCCAGTTCAAATGTAAACGATGAATATAACCTGAAAACAGTGAGCAAAATCTGAAGTAATCTGAGTGAAGCAATTAAAGTTACCAATAAAACTTAAAAAATCTTAAACACACACAAGACAAGGCTTTACTATCGCAATACTGGTGTCCCCTTTAAATGCATGGATCTCAGGCTGATTCTGGCTTAACCCCTAGAATCCTGTCAATTCATTTCTGCCAACCCCCAATGATTTTTCTAGTTTGGGGAAGATTTTTGTAGTGAAAGGGTAATAACAGCTCTTATCTACAGCTCTCCAACAGCTGACTAGATGGGGAAGTTAGGAAATCCCACAAGGAAGGGTTAAAATGATAATTTTCAGGGATGTGGATGTTAGCCTTGACATTTAACAGCTACACACCAGCTGCAGGTACACGTATTATCATTCTGCTGCACATTTTACATCACATTTCAGCTATAATTTTGCAACTTTAGCTTTTTACGTCATTTAACTATATGCTTCAGTGTATCCTGACTTTCCAGCACCTACTGAGGCAAGTTTTGCAACTAACTGGAAACAAGCAAGATTTAAGGAAAAACACAAGTTGATGAATGGTACACTCCACTAGGCCCATCACCGGTTACTTCAACAGAGTGGCATATAAATCATTAATATATTTAAGGATCCTCACCTTTTTAGTGTGTGGCTGGCCCTGCTCCCTCACAACGGTGGTGGCAGCAGTGGTGATGACAGTCTACCACCAGACATCATCCCAGCAAAGGTGGTCTCTGCTATCAAGCTGCCCTTCCCCTTCAACTACAAGTACAAATATGCTTTAGACCTCATTAATTCTTTACTACAGTGACAGTGCTACCTCATGAGTAAAGTCTTAAAATGAAGGATATTGCTGAAGATTATGTCTAACCTATTCATCTCATGTCTATCAGTTAAAATCCTTGCCGTACAAAGGTATGTACATATCCCCCAAAAGGAGGATGGTGGACTGCAGAAGAGCACAATTCAATCTGCAGTCCATCAAGTTCACATTCAGGTGAGCTTGGGGCCATAAATAAGTTAAGGACTCGTGTACATAACCAGTTAAGGTCCTTACTAGAAAATATGCACACCAAGATTTGTAGGGTAACCAATGCATCTAATCCTAAACATTGTAATGCTACTTCTCTATTCAAGTTAAACAACTGCAAATTGAAAGTGAATTATCTTGTAAAATCTATTAACTTTCCAATCTCCAGACTTACTGATGGGAGGGAGCAGGGACCAGAAAGCAAGAACAGAGAAAATGCTGTAGAGGGCGCACTTGTACCTACATCATCTCAGCTCAGCCTCTTTATCCACACAATGATGGGATGATGCAGGGCCCAAAAAATGTAAGACCCAACCAACATTCCCAGTGAAATGGGCCATATTAAAATTCAACGACTGCACTACAAACTTATTTTACCTTGGTTCTCACCCACACTACATTCAACTGTTAGGCCTCAGTGTTTCAACCAACCTCTCTCTAGCATTACACTGATAAGTCTACTCTAACTTGCTCTAACATCACCAACTGAAGATTGCAATTACCACGTATTCTACTCAAAGAAGTGCTATGGCAAATATATATAGGAAAAAGCACTTCATTCTGCCATTAAACCATAAGCTACACCAGGACAAAATTCTGGACCAAACTGAAAAACTACCTTCATCTCATTTCAAATTTTAAACCTCGAGAAAAATTATCATACCACTAGAAAATTCTTATTCCTTAGGGTTGTTCACCTGATGGGACTGGACCACTCCAATTTTTAGTTTTTAACTGATTCACTTTAAAGTTGTGAGGCTGGAATGAGTCTCCATGGTTACTACAGCCAGTTTAATTTTAATGGACTGAAAAAACACTCATCAATAAATTGTGGTTGCACAAGACTGACTAGAGGAGTGAGAGTTACATGGAGGGGGAGATCAAGATGAGATGGAGGAATGGATTGGAGGAGGTATGAGGGGGGGGGGAGGTGAGATTGAGGGAGGATAGTCAAATGGCTGAAGATAGGGTGATGTGGAGGCATTTCGTCTGTGGCCACGCTTTACAAATTAAGGCGTCTGGCAATAGATATGGATGAAATTAAACTAGCCTTTGTTACAGTAGATGGCGGGAAAGAGTATCCTTGCTCAATCCAGCCTTTTATAATTATTTCACGACACTTTAATAGTTAAGGAGGTTTTCAATTTAAAACAAATACACAATTGGTCGTGGAAAGTGAGAACTGCGAAAGTCAGGCGCAGGGTTGTGAGGCAGGGCAAGGCAGGGGTGGGGGTGGGGGGTGGGTTAGGTCACTGACCTCTGGGGTTGGGGATTGAATAGGTAGGTTGCCAGATATCCACGTAGCGTGGAGAGCCGCCATCAAGTGACCAAGGCCAACTCTGGGAAGCTGGGGACCTTATAGCTAAATCATACAAACTACAGTAATGTACTTAACAGACTTCCACCACTCTCCTCCATTAAGTTCAGGCCCCTCCATCACTTAAGCTCTCCAGGCAATCTCCCATCGCTCTTCACACCAGACCATCAGGAAGTCCTCTTTGGAACCAGATTATCTTGATGCTTTCTTCACATCCACACGAGTCCATGGCCATCATAGGAACACTGCAAAAAGTAGAAACAAATTATTTACATTTACCATAGACATATACAATTGATAAACTATTTCTACCTAATCAATTGGACAAGATTTTGTCTTATGCAGCCTATTTCAGTGTTCAATGGCAGATCAAGATAATGCTAAGGCAGCTTATCCTTCCCACAGCACTTCAAGACTAGCATCATATTCTAGTGTTTATTACTAACTAAGCACCATGAGGGCAAATTAACCCTTTCATTTCTGGATGACGTACGCTGCATCCAACCGCGGGCAAGTACTCACGATGTGGGCCAGCTCAGCCTTATCCGAGTGCTGGGAGAACGCTCCCCCCCATTTCTGCGCTTGCAGTAAATCTTAAACATTTCATCCTCACATCCTTAGTTTTGCTTCTATCTCTGTGATTTTTTCCCCTCGTAATCTCCAATAGTTGTGCTTGCTTAGGGTGTTGATAATGTTTGGTGAATATAAAATGTGCTGATTTCCAATGTTCTTTCTTTCCTTCGTGTTTTCTTACAAAAATATATGTTTTATGGTAATTCTCACTGAGAAAGAGTTTTAGGAAATTTCATTAGCTACATTTTGGTATATAAACATTTACTGTCTGACGATTCTGGTCAGTTTTACATACAGTACGCAAAAGGAAATTTTATGATCGTGCTGCAGTGCGGGAGCAGTATTTCGCTAAATTATTTTTCCCCTGCCTTTACACTTGATCCTCGATATCCCGGACTAAAAGAGGGGGGGAGGAGACCAGTCCAAGAATCCCAAAAGCCAGGGAATCACACGAGTCCGGCCCCACGTACCATTCCCCGAACTATTACCTTACTTTGTCCGAATTCTCCAATACTGTCCGGCAATTATTCCAATATTCTAGAGCATTCTCGAAAGTAGGCTACCTATACCAACATAACTAACATACAGAGTACATAAAATAATAACACTGACAATAACAATAATAACAACTGACACAATAGCGGTATTTTGCTAGCTACAACCCTAAGATGGTTGTTTAAACAATTGATGAGAATGTGGAGGGTATGATAGGAGAAGATCAGAAAGCTGAGGAAAAAAAGAGGAAAATGACCAAGGAATGGAACACCATGAGGTGAGCCAACCACTCATCAGCTGACTGATACAAACTCGCAACCGTTGAATGTGATCTCGATCTTGGACCAAATCGGCAATTATTTTTGGATAATATTTTAATCTATCACCATATAGGTTTGCACACCTAACTATTTGAAATTCAGTCAAAAATTTGTGCTTAATTATTAATAGAAAATCAGGATTCAGAGCAAAAATATCTTATTTAGCAGAAGTGTTTTGCCTCTAGCCTAACAACTCGCCTTGATGGACTTTTGTTTCGTATAAATATCGATTTACAATGCAGATACATTTTTTTGCACTCGAATAAATATTTATGCAAAACAGAAGTCTGTCAAGGCGTGCTAATGATCTGAAGAGGAAATATCTGCTAACACTGGCACATTTTTGTTCTGAAACCTAATTAATGGCCATACCACGTTGAGTACACCGCTTCCCGTCCGATCAGCGAAGTTAAGCAACGTTGGGTCTGGTTATAGTCTCACCAATCTAAAACCAAGGTTTGGGTGGGGTCTGGCGCTGGGTGCAGCTATGCCATACTTCCTAAACGAGCGATGAGTAGATTCTGTTATATATGTAATAGGCATCACAGATAGGTACACACATCTATCTATCTATCTATCTATAGCCCGACGCCCTAATCCCGCAAGGGGTGGCCGCAGACAAAACGCCTCCAAGTCACTCTGTCACCCACCATTTGACTCCCCTCCCCCCAACTCACCCCCCCCTCCCTCATATACCTCTCAACTCCATCCCTCCACCTCATCCTCGGTCTACCCCTCCCTCTCCCTCCCTCCACCTCACCTACATACACCCTCTTAGTCAGTCTTTCATTCTCCATCCTCTCCACATACTAATACAATATAAACGTAAGTATTCTAGCATATCAAAGGAAGGTAAACTTGTAATGCATATGACTCTTGTACATCAATAAAGAAACGTGGCATACATATTTTACAGTGGTGCTGAAAAAAATGTGGTTACTTTTACTGACTTTCATGGTAGTTCTAAGCTGGGTAAATAATGTAACAATTACATTTATAATATAATTTGAAGGAATCAGTAGACCATACGCTATTTTCTTAATAGAAATAAATAAGTTAAAACACTCACGAGCGGCAACATCCAGGCCCATACTGGGAATTGGCCCATTAGAGGGAGATTTAAGCTTCTGTCACATGCTTCCACTGTTCACTTTCTGTTATATATATAACTTAAATTATATTTATGACTTAAATTAGTTTGTCTTTACACACACACACATACACAAACACACACACACACACACACACACACACACTCACTCACACAGAAGTGGGTGAAGTCGTCAGGCCAGGTGGCGAGATGTGAGCGGACGAACTCTAACGGTGTCAGGTCAGCCACTAGCCAATCAGAGTATAGGAAACAAGGCAGCGCTGTACGTCGGGAAATCCCCGGCTGGACTCCACCCAAACCTTGGTTTTAGATTGGTGAGACTATAGTACTTGGATGGGTGACCGCCTGGGAACACCAGATGCTGTTGGCATCCCTACGTGTCAAGTGGGGTTGGTGGAGGATTAGTGCCCCTCCCTGTAAAACAGTGAACTCTAAGCCCTTGGCCACCCCGTCTGGGATACATGGCGTCTGGCAATGAATGAATGAACGAAAGTACAATTTTTTTGCGGATTTCAGATAATTAGGTGTGTATGGGTCACTGTGGTGAAAAAATTTAAAATATTTCCAGTGAAGTGCCGATTCGGTATTTTGTAGCACCGAGCCGGGTGAGCTAAGTGAGTAGGAGTGGATTTCACTTTGTCCATAAAATATATATTTTTTTAATTACTTATGAATTTTATTGTGTCCAAGCATTCCTTTAATTTTACTGTGTTATGCAATAAACTATTTACAGTGGCATCTGAGAAAGGTAAGAGGCAAATGGGATATTGCCATGAGTTAGGAACTGGTGGCGTGAAGCAGGTTGGTGGCCAACATGCGTTTCATGTATGAAATATATCTTCTTGTGTGTGTTACAAATGGCCTTCATCGAGTCAAAACCTTGTTAAAATTACACCGTGTTGTGCAGCAGACTGCTTATAGTTTTACATGAGAGAATAATGACCAGACTTTTGTGAGAATCCCAGACTTGTATGGGCATTTGTCCGGCACTTGATAATATCGTCCGGCCTCAGCCTGTGTCCAGGAAATCCGAAATCCAGGAAATAGGGGTCCACCAAATCGAGGATTGAGTGAATTTATGTAATATCAAATAGTTGTACTTGTTTATGGTGTTGATACAAACATTCGGCGAATATAAATTATGCACTAATTTATGATGGGGGGGTTTTGTTGGACACAGCTTGCGTCGTCCAGTAACAGACGGATGAGATTAAGTTCGACGCAGCCTGAGTCGTCCAGTAATGAGTGGGTGACTTTTGCACCGCTACCCTAAGTATCAAAAGGATTAAGGCCAAGATAGATTTAAGAGTATAGGACCATATTCTATTCAAGCTTTTGTTACAGCTTCATGTTCATGTTAGGGAGCTGTCACTTTTATACAAAATAAAAATTAAAAGCATAAAGCATCCTATTCGTGTTATTCTACCTTACACATCCACATGCAAGATACAGGGAGGACATTATAGCAAGTTAAATGAGTATGGTTACTTGGTTTGAAGGGAGGGCAATTATAAACAAGTCCTTCCACCTTAACCTGGCCTAAATTTTCGTCTTTTGCAGTTACCGTACTTCATGTTCAACGGTATACAGACAACACTGCCAAGACAATACTACAACTCTACATTCTTCCACAGCACTTCTACATGACTAGCATTTTCTAGCGAAAATACTCTGTTACAGCTCGGCAGTTTCTTGCTCTTGGAGAGCAATTTTTGGCCAAGGAAGAGTAAAACAGGAATAATGCCACTTAGACTAAGCACCATCATGGTTAATCGCATAGCAAACATTTCAGTCCCTTCACTGCAGGATTCCAGGGGCTTGAATGGTAAGTGAATGGGAATCTGGCTAATTCAACAATGGTTAATATCTCATTTTAACCATTTTCTGGCTCTGGACCCTACCTCACCCAACCTTGAGATGAGAAAGGTATATTATTATTATTATTAGTTTTGTTTCGTTTTTAAAGGTTCCAACATGCTTGCATGCGTTGGCCTTGGTCACCTAATGGCGGCTCTCCATGCTGCACAATCCACTGCAGCCTCCCTGTTCAGTCCCTTAACCCTGAGGTCACACTTAATGACCTCGTCCCATGTCTTTCTCAGTCTACCCCTCGTAACCCCACCCCCAAATATTAACACTTCTCACCTTCCTCATCCAATTATCATCCCCCATCCTCTCCACATGTCCAAACCATCTCAATCTACCTCTCCTCATCACAACACCAATACACTCCAGTCCCATCCTACCTCTCAACTCTTCCATCGTGAACCCAGCCCCCCCAGACCTTGGACGCAGGGACGCACTACACATCCACCTAATCATTGTCATTTCTGTACATCTGAGCCGGCGAATATCCTCCTCCTTCACTGCCCAGGTCTCACTACCATACAGCATTACACTCCTAACACATGCTGCATACAAAGACCCTCTAGCACGTAGGGAGAGTCCTCTCAATGTCAGGAGAGGCAAGAGCTCCCTGAACTTCTTCCAACCACTTCTCACCCTAGCCACAGAGCTAGCTCCAGCCCCACCTCCAGCACACAACATGTCTCCCAAATTACAAAACTCTTCCACACACTCAAGAGATTCACCAGCAAGTTCCATCATTTCACGGCTGACAATCTTCACCTGCTCACCCCGACACACCGTACGCATAAAATCAGCATTATCTCGCAGTCTACCTCTGATACCATTACATCTCTTATGCACCCATTTATCATAAACACCGCACAAGATGGAATTACTTCCCATGCCCTTGTGGCAAACTGCACATGGCCACTCTCCCTCGTCTTTGACAGTACCGCCACCAACCCTAGATATCATCACTTTTGTTTTATCTGCATTTACCCTTAAGCCCTTGTGCCCCATACCATCTCTCCACTTCCTAAACCTTTCCTCCGCCTCCCTTTCGTTCTCTGCAATCAACACCAAATCATCAGCATACAGCAACTCCCACGGGAGTCAGTTTCTAAAGTCACGTAAAAGGGCTTCAAGTACCATGATAAACAACATGAGACTCAAAACTGATCCCTGATGCACACCAACATTCACGGAAAACCCATCACTCAAATCTCTATTCGCTCTTACCTGGGTGTGAGCACCCACATTCATAGCCATAACCACCCTAACCAGCCACTCCTCCAAGCCAAGCTTTCTCATTGCCCACTTCACCACCTCTCTAGGGACTCTGTCAAAGGCCTTTTCCAAATCAACAAAAACAAAATAAAGATCCCTTCTCCTACCAATATATTTTTCCTGAAGCTGCTGAACAACGAATATGGCATCAGTGGTCCCCCTACCTGGCATAAACCCAAACTGCATCTCATCAATGTTCACTCTTTCTCTAATCATACCATATAAAACATTATTATTATTATTACTACCCCCTTCCCGCACCGTGACTCTCTGTAAGTCAAAATGGTTTTAGTCTGAAGAGGAACCGATGACACACTATGATGCACTTGCAGTGGCAGTCTGAAGGGATGCTGATCAGGCAATTCTGGACAAAAATATTCACCTAAACTTATGTTTCAGCATGAATTGTATCAATATTTGGTGCATCATAGGGGAGGGTGTCTATTTCCAGGCCAACACTCTCAAATAGTTGGCATTCTCTCAGTTGTCAGTTCAGGGGGGGAGGGGGCACACACACAATTTACTCGAAAACTATTGGTCGTACCAGAATCCCACCAAGACATTGTGAAAGCTCGTGAAATTCTGCACCTGGACATATGCTTAGTTCTTGTGTCGTGTGGGCAAAGTTTTGTCCTACATTGTATGGCAGTTATTTTCATTGCTGAACAACAGTATTCTCACCTCATTTCGGTACTTTCACAGTCCTTTTACTCGTCAATTTTGTGTGTTTTTATTAGCTTATCGTATAGTATAAACATCAGGGAAGTTGATGGTACACAATTTATACCATTACAGCCAATTTCTGGGGCAAATAAAATATGTGGGAATGTTTTCCTTTCTGCACGAGTCCAGCCTGCTCTCGTGGCATTTTCTATGATCATATCACATGCACACACAGAAAAATTACGATGCACGAGTGGGTTAGTAGTAGTAGTAGTAGTAGTAGTAGTAATAGTAGGGAAAGTTATTAGCAGTAGTGGCAGTGTAAGTATTCTGGTAACAGCTACTCATTCTTGCTCCTCTAGCTGTTTTTCTGGCAATGGCTTAATCCAAACCTCAAAAGAAGTTGTGTCTGCATGGAATTTTATGAGCCTTAAGGAGTTAGTAATGATTCCTTGGTTACTACACTGCTTTAACTTGGCCTGAAATAGCCATCTCTCCATTTTCAATATTAAGCTGTAATACTAGACATACTAGAATATAAGGCTAGTCATGAAGTGCTATACTGTACGATTAATGTAAAGCCATACCACTTTCTGCCAATCAACTATAGTATTAAAAAAAAAAAAAAAAAAAAAAAAAGGCCAAGTTAATGTGAAAGCCCTAGAATCAAATTTACCTTCCCAATCTGACAGCCATAAATTAACTGAAAAGGGGCTGGGAGTCTTTACAAAATTGTTGCATGGAATCCGACGAGCCTTAGTTATTTAACAGGAACGAGTCCTTGGTTACTAATCAGAATTACACTCCAAATCTAACTACACTTGGCCATCAAAAATAACTGAAAATGGGCTAGGGATGACTGTCAAATGAGAAACTAGTTATAAATTATTTTGAGGATTTGGCTCAAAGTTAACATTCCCAACCCCTCCTGAAAAGCCTAGGTTAAATAAAGTCATATGGAAGCAGCAAGCACAAAAAATATACTGGACTGAATGGTCTTTGGCATACTCACCAGATTAGTTTCCAGTTAACTGTCCTCTCCAATAATGAACTGTTTTGTGATGACTGGTTGTGCTAGTAGTGGGTGAAGTAGTTTTGGTAGCTATGGTGGTAGTAGTAGCCCAAAAACGCCATGATCTCGGAAGGGGTGCTAATGAATTCCTGTAATTGATTTTGCCATCACACTGCCCTCTATCTCACACCTGAAACAAAAAATCATCATAAGCCATCACACTAAACACTCCATAAAAAAACATCTACCATCAAAAATCCACAAACACACTGAAAACCAAACTTCCACACCCAAAACCTAAGCTTCAAACCTACCCTGAAACAGACCCTCTCCTAATAGCCCGATACACAGCTCTGTTTTTTATTTATCTTCAGTCATTACAATTTTCTAAGTAAGCTTTAGTAATACCCAGGAGTGTTTACAATATGAACAGTAATAATTAATGGCAGCATACTAATAATTAGAAGGGGAAAAGGGAAATAAATCTTACCTGAGAGTTGTGGGTTCCTTTCCCAGTTAGTGCTCAAGCGACTCTGATCAAAAGCCGGCAAGTTCCCCCCCTCCCCCTCCCTCTCCCCTTCCCCCTCCCCCTCCCTCTCCCCTTCCCCCTCCCTCTCCCCTTCCCCCTCCCCGACTCCCCACTAGTTTCCTCCCTCCCTCCTCTCAGAAGCAGTTTCCACCATCTCCCTCCCTTGACCCAGCTCCTTTTCTTCAGCACTATCTTTCTCTCTTTTCATTTTCTCCCATTTCCTTTCCGTTACTTTCCCATCCTCCTTCCACTTCTTTTCTTTCTCCTTCCATCCACCCCTTCCTCCTCCCTGAATAGCCAGCTTCCTCCACCTCCACCTTCACTTCTCCCCCACCATCCCTCCCTCCACCCCTTTCCTCTCCAGCCCTTTCTCCCCCCACCCCCCTTGTTCTTCCATTGTCTCTGGCGTTCTAAAACACTCGATGTTGTAGCGTTCCTAGACAAAGATTATGCATGTTATGATGATGATGATTAAACGATCTTGTTTTTTCGATCTCAACCACCACCAACACCAACCACCACCACCACAACTTCCACTACCACAAAATACCATGATTACCACCACCACCACCACCACCAATTATCAACATTACCACCACCAACCAACCACTGACCCAGGTCACGTTTCACCTAAGAAAAAACTGGTCTGGACTACTTTTCTATACCTACAGAAATCTGACCCAGGTAACTTTCTACGCTTATACAAAAAACTCCACATTAAGTGACCCCCTGGTCACTTTTCAGTATTGGAAAGAGATCCTGAGACAGCTACCCCAAAAGTAGTGACAAGAAAGAGGGTACTGAGTATGGAATAAAGTTGCTGCATGACAGTACCGTGATTCCTTCTTGAACGTCAAGGAGTGAACTTTGAGCCTGGTGCCACAGCCAGAGGTGTGCCCAAGGTGGGCCTGCGTGCCTCAACAACACTTGTTCTCCTCCAAACACAGCACTTCGCAAACACACAGCCACAACAATTACCCATTACCTCCAACCAAGCATTCTCCTCCTTGAAAAACCATCCATCAGAAATTACCCTACCCAGAGAGACTAAAGTACACCAGTGTGGCCATCACCCTTTCATGTTTTCACTGCCAATACAATATGCAGCTCACAAACAATACATTATGCCCACATTTATCTCATGGACCACATTATCACCATGCAGAAAAACTTTCAACATAACCTGATACAAGATCTTTGGCAGTGCTAAGTTGAAATGAACTGGTAAGTGATGGATGAGGCCACATTTCTGACCAAACAGTTTACCCTGACTGACCCGGCTTTCCCTACTGTACAGCTTACTGCATTCATTATGCTTGAACTCCTTTACTCCTGAATGACTTACAGAAAACATGAAGAGCGTTAACACATTCATTGAAGTTAAACTCCTTCACTCCCAAACAGATTAGTACGTGCCGAGTGAGGTTCTCCAATAAATTAACACTTGTATGATTTAATATGTGCTTGTTAAGGCTGCTATTAAAATCAAAGAGTTTACCATATTCATCATCAGACTACTTTACACAAATTACAAAACAGTTTATCTCTCACTAGACATTGGAACTTATCAACTTCAGATGTGAGTGACTATCAATGGACAATCTCACCATATCCTTGCCGATACCACATTCTTTTTCTTTTTCTTTTTTTTTCTGACTTTTCCTTAAGCAACTCCAATTATGGTGCCAACCATCATCCACTCACCTGATGTAGTGCTGCCTACTTCTTCCTTAGCCTTTATCTTTTTTTTTTTTTTTTTTGTGCCAGCCCTCCTCTCTTTCTATTTCTCCCATCTTTCCTGTCACTTCTTATTGCTTCTCTTTTCATTACAGGTGGCTTTACATTGAGTGACATGCCAAATGGTTTCCAGTAAGCCAAGAAACCATTTACAACACTGGGTGGTAACCATATAACCAAACCATACGTGCTCCCTACATGTCAGCAAGTGGGCTGCTGGAGGGTTAGTGCCCCTCCCCGTAAAACAAATAACTCAAAATCAATGGCCACCCCTTACAGGACTATGGCATCTGACAATAGACATAGATTGAACTCCAATTATATTGTTACTACCAGTTCTTTAATACTTCCAAAAATCTGGTTGCTCTCCATTCTGGTCAACTTCAGTAACCAATCTATCTATATACAGTGGAACCTCGGTCCTCGAACGTCTCACATGTCGAACAAATTGGACCTCGACCAAAAAATTCAAGAAATTTTTGCTCCAGAGGTCGACCAAAATATCGGACCTCAACCAACCTGAACGTAGCCAAACGATGGGAAGCTGGCCGACCGACAGCCACGCATCCACCTTTGTTGTTCGTCAACGTGGTTGTCCTGCTGTGCTTCACATTTTTCTTGATTCAGTGCAGTATTAGCCCTTAATAATGGCTCCAAAGAAAGCAAGTTCATCCAGTATGGCTACTGGCAGTGAAAAGAGGAAAGTACCCGGTAGTGCGGAAAATAATTGAAGAAGTGGAAAAATTATTGCTTATCTTCATCAATGAGAAACAGTTAGCAGGAGACAGTGTTAGTGAGTATATAATTTGTGAAAAGGCAAGAGAAATATACAGTGACCTCGTAAAGGAAAGCACTGGTACCAGTGCTGAAACTTAAATAGGTAAGCATCTGGGGTCCTGGAATGGATTAAAATGATTTACATTATTTCTTATGGGGAAAATTAGTTCGGTCCTAGACCAATTCGGTCCTGGAACAGCCTTCCAACGGATTGTGTTCGAGGACCGAGGTTCTACTGTACCTATAATTAGATGCCTTAATCCCGCAACAAGTGGCCGTCACCTACATGCTGCCCAGTTCTCTTCCATCTGGCTTTCCACCCCATCCCTCCATCTCATCTCTGGTCTTCCTCTCCACCTCCTCCACTGTTATTACTACTTGCCACCTAAACCACCAACGTTCTCACTGCTAATCAACCATAATTGTGAACATAAAGGTTATTTGACCGGACTTACAGTTGTTAGTACGAAGCTACTGATGAACCATTGGCCTAGCAGTCAACACATGCATCAATACCTATGTCAACACACAGGTCACTGCTACAATAGTAATGAGCAAACTTTTTGTAGTCTTCAATTTGCATATATTATAATAGTAATATAAGAAGAAGAAGAAAAAGAAGAATTAATAATAATAATGATGAGGTGGTTAAAATATGCAAGAAATACAACCGGAAAAACTTTGTGGACACCCTAAATAATAAAACAAACACCAGCAAAGCCTGAAAAATTATTTAAATATCCACACAACCAAAAACTCACATCTGACCCAAATGTTCCCCAATTCCCTCTACATCCACGAAGATGAAGACGACAGACTGTACAAGAGTAATTTTACCCTGCAGTCCTACAAAATCCCAATCACAGGAACCTTTATTGTGCACTCCCACCAAATGTATCCCAACCTATTCACCCCCACCTCATCAAATTTTAGTTACTATCCTTGACTGACACATTTCAAGGTGGGGCAAAAGATAATTAAAATATCTGGTTACAAAAGAGTGGACAAAATCTTAATTACTGTACATTTCTTCAGACTTAATGAAGGTGTAAAATACTACTGTATCCTTGAGATACCTTCAGTGCTACTAATATTCCCATCTCCAAAAGTATTGAAATTCTCGGCATCTCACTTAACAATGCCCTCATCTGGACCTCTCATGTTAGATCACTTGCTAAAACCGCCTCAAAGAAACCTGGATTGTTGTAGAGTCTGTAACTTCTTCACTGATGAGCAGTTAGCTATAGTTTATAAGTCATGTGTGTTCTCAGTTTGAATACTGCTCATCCTTATGGAATGGATGTGGAGAGGTTGCATTCAAACAACTAGACAAAATTCAGAACAAAGCTGTTAGAATTAACAACCCTGCCATTACCAATAAACTACCTCCCCTACAAGTAAGAAGGAATGTTGCCTCCCTTGCTCTATTTTACAAATATTTTTATGGTAAATGCTCAGACGAAGTTGCATCCATGGTGCCACCTCACCATGCCTTCCCTCGCGCTACACAGGCAGCTGGCAGCGCTCATGACTGGAATGTCACTCAGCCATATTGCAGAACTTCTGCCTATCAGAATTCTTTCATTCCCTGAACTGCAACTCTCTGGAACTCGCTTTCCCAGAGTTGTTTCCCTCCAAACTTCAACCTACAGCTGTTCAAGTCTAACTGTTATAAATATTTTATGAACAAAGGACACCAGTAATCTGGTGTATGGATTATTTTTTTTTATTCATTTGCTTTTCCTTCCTCTGTTGTTATAAAAAAGTGACTGTGCACTTCTTGCTATGGTTCCATCCAGTGCAGGTTCAACAACCCTGGTACCCACTGACATCCTTGCTTTCTACACCAACCCTCAATCATCCAACCCTCTTCTAAACCATCAGGAATGTACTACAGGCAGGGGCCTGGGGCTAGGCTACTCTTCCAAAATTAACCTATCCCATGAAGGGAGGAACGTAAATTCTGGCTGTGAGCTTAACTCTCGCTCGAGAGCTTTCAGAAGTCGTGTAGAGATATTTTACTTCTAACGCTTGTAGGAAAGTTAATATTCATCACAGAAAGGCCACTTTGGTCTCATTTTGAAGATGAATAGTTTTGCTGTCATACACTGTCCAAAAAGACAATATATACAAAATAAAATGCAAAAGCGAGTTGAAGTTAGCTGACATGCTGAAGGTTTACACTGTCATTTAAAAAAATATTCGCCAAAAAATAAAAACTAATAAAGAAGTAGTAATATTTTTCGTTTCAATAGGTAGCAGAATAAATTTCCTTTCCAATACTGCA
This sequence comes from Coenobita brevimanus, assembly GCF_032717465.1. Lineage (NCBI taxonomy): Eukaryota > Metazoa > Arthropoda > Malacostraca > Decapoda > Coenobitidae > Coenobita > Coenobita brevimanus. Next base: position 1,998,677 of record NC_136970.1, read on the forward strand.
TTATTTGTTGTATTTGCTTAAATAATAACGCCACACATATACGCGAGAAAAAGGAGCATAAGTGTTCGGCAGGAGGTCAAGAACTGTACATCCAACCTGTGAGGAACCTCACACCACACTGAACCAAGCAAACCAAGTGGGCAGCACAAACCAGCTGTGGCAGGCTTAGCTCTGCCCACTTTTGCCCATCATCCAACAAAAATGACGACTCCCTAAATATTTTTAGAGATTGCATTGGATAACGAGCAAAGTTGTCATACTGTCAGAGGTTTACAAACGCATGACGACCCAGGTTGTCATTGGTAAGTCTAAGGGCTAAAAGCAAGGGCGATCAGCCTCACTCAACCCTCTACAGCATTGTCAACTCTAAACCCAACCAATCCTTGGATTAAAACTTTAAACGCCCAATCCAACTGCAGTGCCACATCTTACTAGACCACTTGGCATGATGTGGTTATATGGTTACCACCATGCAAAGTAAACGGTCTCCTGGGTTACAAGAAACCATTTAGTTTGCCATTCAGTGTAAAATCATCATAAGTTTGCACTACACTGAGTGAGTAGTTGATGAGCACCCCTTACCATAGAGTATGAACAATGGTAAAAGACAGACAGACCCCCATAAAGGATGGTAGATTGATGGAAAAGGCCAGCTTCATTCTGCAGTGCACAAAGTTCACATTTCAGATGAACCAGAGGGTACTACTACTAGAATTACTGCTACTACTACTACCACCACCACAAGCAGGCTTCCTGTCGTCATGTTATCCCATTTTACACCACCAAGGTGATGGAGAGGGATGCCTGTATGTGATGGCACTGATTTAACCTAAGTTGCCTTTTTTTTTTTTTTTTTTAATGCAAGGAAGAAGGGACCAAAGGCCAGAAGCCTGCAAGACTGTTCCCTCCAAGGTGGCTCAATCGGTAGAAAGGTGGCCTGCAGTCCTACCGGACAGAGGTTCATATCCCAGCTGGGGCAGGGAACAGTTTAACCCGAGGCGTCCCATCGACGTATGGGTACGCCGCAACGTTTTGTCACAGCTAGACCCATCGACGTAGCAGTACGTCGCACAATTGCAAGGTTCATAATTTGCACAATTTTCAATTTTCGCACATGATTTTTGGTATGTATACACAGGACACCTTCCTCTACAAGATGCCAGGCAGGGACAATGCCTTACCCCGCATGACCTCTCCCCCCCCCCCGCACCCCATTGTCTTGGCAATTCACTGGTTACCAGTGACCTGGCCAGTAAAGACATGTTGTGCCACGGTACGAAATTCAGGACCAGAGTGATTCTCCAATCAATGACAATGTGGAGGGCAAAGTTTATGTAGCATTAGAGGAAGAAACAGTCAGAAATGTCACCAAAAAAGGTCAGGTATGTTGATGTGTTAGTGAGTGAAACAATGATTATATTCCCTATATTACTGTTTGAAAACTAATATAACCTCGAACTACATATAAATTTGTACCAAATAAATAAATACCGCTTATGAGTGGTGTAGAACAATTACCTTCCCATAGAACTTGTTTTCTTTGGAGTCAGCCTGATAAAAAACCCAGTAAGGTCAGGAGGACTGCTACCTGTATCGAGTATTTTAAACCTCAGGTGAGCGATTTCTCTATGAATTTTCGACGTTTCTCACCAAAAGCAGAGGTTTGAGCCAATAAATTTTTTTTCCAAAACTGGTTGGGATTGGGGGGAGTCAGTGGTGGAAAATCGGTCAGGACGGGGCGGGTTAAGGATTTGAATTTCATGAAATCAGACTTTACTGATCTACCAGAAGACCCGCCGACATGTCGTAAAAATACCCCCGCTAATACCATTACACCAGTCCTGTATGAGACAGCCCTAGCATGTATTCATTATGGACTGTGGGTGTTAACACCGAAGTGGTGACATGTAGAGGCGTATGGTATGTAGACTGGGCCTTGAGAGCAGGCTTGTAAAGCCTATGCCCAGAGTTGGCAAAAAAAAAAAAAGATACATCTTGCCATTACATAGCCTTCTCTTCAACTAACTCAATTGCCTCTCCACCCCATCAAAAATAAATAAATAAGTCAATAAATAAAAAATAAAATAAAGTATTAATACCAACCACTTGGGTTCAAAGATGCTAATAAGAATGAATTTCACCTGACCACCTGGAAGATGGAGAGCAACGCTATAAGAGTGAGTGAGGTGGAAGGGGAAGGCAATGGGAGACCAAGGATAAGATGGTGGAATGGGATGGAGAGGTATATGAGAAAAGGTGGTGTGAGTTAGATTAAGGCATCTGATGATAGACAGAGAAATGGACAACAGCTATTTACTGTACTTGCCTTAAGTGTCACTGGGCAGTCACCAGGCTGGGTGCCAACTGATGCATCAAGTGCTGCCATTGACTGCCATGGTTATGTCCACTCTCTCATGCCTACTTAATTCTGGCCTCTCCCACTCTAACGTCTTCGGCTGTGTTGTTCTTCATCAACCCAAATTCTGTGGAAATGGATATAATTATTATCATGCCAAGGTCAGGAGGCAAATGTTTTAAGGTTATGTTAGGTTCTGTTAAGCTTGGTCGACATCCAAACCTGGAAGCTGAGTACCGGTATGCAGTGGATGTGAAAACCATCTCAAATACACCTAAAGGTGTATTTTGAGATTAACAACACTTGTTTGATAAATAAAAATACACTACAGAGTTTTAAGCAATTACAGATAAATTCGGGCAGTGGTGACCTTACACACTGATTTTCATTATTTGCTGATTTTTGCTATACATGGTGTGTTCCCTCTGGACCAAGAATAACCTTGCATTTCCTCAACTTTTAAACCTATTACAGTACTTTGATCATCAAGTGCTGCTAATAAAGATTAAATAACATGACTGTCCATACGGAGACCAACAACTATAGGTTAAACACTAAAGCATGCATTTGTAGCCATTATAAACACTAAAGCATTCATTTGTAGTCATTGAAAACTCCTTTTATTTATTTTTTTGGTACACCAAGTTCTCCTCATTATTTCTTATATCTCCATGACATCCATGTAGCTCTTCACAAGCTCTTTTTCCCCTAACTTGGTCTAAAATTGTCATCGCTCCAGCCTGAATGCTGATTGGGGCCCAACTGCAGGATAGCTTCCATAAACAAGGGGAAGGATGGGACTTGAATGTACTGGTGTTGTGATGAGGAGGGGTAGACTGAGATGGTTTGGGCATGTTGAGAGGATGGAAGATGACAACTGGGTGTGGAAGGTGAGGAGTGAGAGCATCCAGGGCCTGGCTGTGAGAGGCAGACCAAAATGGCCAGGGACAAGGTCATATTGTGTGACCCCTGGAATAATGGACAAGTATGAAGGCTCCCAAAGATCGAACAGCATGGAGAGCAGCCTTTAGGTGACCAAGGCCGACACGTGCAAGCACTTCGTTCTTTATAAACAATATAACTGGGATACCTTCCACAGCTGTACAAACTCTCCATTATCCGGTGCAATTCAGACAAGCCCTACACCAAACAAAGCAAAATGCTGGATATTGCACAGTACCCCACATCAGCTCAATATTTGGCATCCAGCTGGATAATGTGTTACTATCTGTCTTGACCCTCTACCTTAAAAACTTTCCCATGAGCAAAATCGAAATTTATGCATAAAATACAATAATGGTACAGCACAGTAATACAGTGCCAGCTGGTTACCCTTTTTGAGACGGTTGATACGTCTTGATGCCGGATACTGCATAGAACTGCCAATTATATCCCGTTTCAGACCTGGATACTGCTTTACTACAGTCAAGCAATGGAAATGAGTTATTTGAGAGGAGCATGTGGAGTTACGTGGAAAGAGAGACTGACAAATGAACAGGTGAAGGAGCTTCGTGGTGTGGATGTGACAGTGTTAGAAGAAATAAATTGAGATGGTTAGGGCCATGTGGAAAGGAGTTAGAAGAAATACACTGAGATGGTTCGGCCATATGGAAAGGATGGAGAGTGAGACTACAACAGTGAATGTGTGAGTGAGGTGGAGGGGGGAAAAGAAAGGTGGAGGCTGAGGATGAGATAGAGGGATGGCATGGAGAGGTATATGAGAGAAGGGGTGAGGGCAGTGAAATGGTGGGGGACATGGCAACTTGTAGGCAACTTGTTTGTGGCCACCCTTTACGGGACTGAGGCACCTGGCACCATAGACAGGAGCCAAGCCAGCAGAGACGGATATTGCGACGGAAAATAATTAAGAGCAATCCATTTATGACACCCAGATTCTGCAGAAATAACACATTACAGTACTAAAATTGCATACCAGTACTTCATTTATGACACTCAAATTCTATGGATTTTTTTTTTTTTTTAATACTAAAGAGCATCAAGTTAGGATTGGTGACGTCGGCGGTAGCATCCTACAGCAGGCAATAGTTCGATTTGGACCCGAAACACATTCATCCCCAAATAGTTTTAGTTAGGTTGAATCACGTTGGGTTAGGTTAGGTTAGTAGGGACAAATGATTAGTAGGGATGATGGATTAGTAGACTCATCCTGAATCAACATGAAAGTCAGACAAGGAGGGTGGTCAGTTGCAACAGTTTGTGCATAAAACTGCTGGGGCATGGCTGATATCTTCAAATTAAGCATTTCCACAACAATTTAAAGCTATCACAATGATAATTATGCTGGAAAAAAAATCCATGAATGGATGCTCTACAACAGTTTCAAAATGATTTGCAACAAGAGACTAGGATGCTGATCATGGAGAATTATTATAAAAATATACAACGTTTGGGATTTACCACTCCAGTCATTCTGCCACTAAGTGATATAGGCAACAACGATGATAATTTTCATCAAATTAGGTGAATGACATAGCACATCAGGAATCAGTATACAGTATGAGATATTTACAGTAAGGAAAAGAAATATTACCCAATTCTGTTGAAGATTCCCTACCTCATATATACTGCCTGTTCCTCCACTATCCATGCCCTAAAGTACCTCATAGTATCAATAAATAAATCTTTAATATCCAGAATGTCTAATACATTCATACTTACCTGCTAAAATCTGGGTAAGGTATGGATGCTGGGGGATAAAAAAAAAAAACTCGAATGGCTATTACAGTCCTGTACCCCTCTCTCAAAAATACCTAAATCCACCTACAATTAACATCTCTGGTATCTAGACTGTTACATATTATCGTATTTACCTGCTAAAATCAGACTCCGACCTGGATGCAATGCCGTAAAACTAAGGCCGGGCCTTCAGCCTACGGTATAGGACGCCATTACCAGAGAGCAACACTTCTGCCTTTTCATCTCATCATACGTTCTTCTCCATCCCCTTCCTATTACAGAGATGATTACTACCTATTTGCTCTGTAACTGTTTAGCTGCAATTATCTTCCAAAAAGGAGTTAATATTTACATACGATACATGTTAACTCACCTTCCTCTCCACCGCCCCCGTCCTTCTTCCCCTTCTCCAATCTCCATGGTCCAGTAATGATCCAACATGGTAAGAAAAGAATAAATTTAGGATTTTCATTGGCAAAAAAAAGTAGATAGTGACTAGAAGTACGTAAGGAATATTTTCTAAGGCATGGGAGAATATCTAAATAAATAGATCAATTAAAAGCAACAATATCCCAGCCAAAAGAGACTTTTATGTAGAATTTACTGACGGTATACGAGTGATACCCAGGATAGCGTTGCCAATTTAGCGCTTTTCCCTGCTAGATCGTAACACCAAGTCGTGAACTGGAGTAAGCATCCGAGGACATGCATAAGGGAGGAAGGAAATAAGAGAAGGAAGGTTGGGGAGGACAGCGGAGAAGGTCGATGATTGCTTGGAAATCACTAATGATTATGCCGGAAAGATTTTTATATAGGGGGAAGTCAAGGGCAGACATGAGAACAGGCAGTACACATTGGGTACTGAGTACTGTGGGTCCACTTTGAAAGACGATGAGAGGTAAAGATAGGACAAACAAATTTACTGAAGGCAATACAAGCAGCCCCCGTCCAGCCATTAATGAGAACAGGACTGTCAGCATCAACGTGAACACGAAGGGTAGGGTAGGTACTGGTTACTGAGGGTTTCATTACTGGAGAACTGAGGAGCGATAGATTAATGGTTAGTAGTTGGATTATAATGAACAGTAGGGGGTTTTACGTGTCTAAATAGAGAGTAGAGAGTTAGCTGGATTGGGCGTGACAAGGGCGGCACAGTTACTGGCAGGCTACCATATGGATGAAGAGAACAGATTATCAAATGAATTCTTTGGAACCAGAAAGCCACCCCGGGAACACGAATATGCCGCATACATTCGAGGGGTAAGGTGTCAGTGAGAACATCAGCGGAAGGAAGAGGATATGGCAAGGGACACAAAGTAATGATGGTTAGAATTTTTGTGGCAAAGCAAACAGCGAGCATATAATTGCAATTAGTAACAGGACACAGAATTTGGTGAGCAGGCAGACTATTTTGGTCGACATGGGGCAGTGAAGAATGGTATGCATGGCTCGACTATACCATGTCAAGCGGTCAGAAGGATTTAGGGGGAGACAAGAGGGAGGGGGATGGCATAAGAGTCAAGAAAATGAATTTATGTCAGTTAAAATCCGTGAGTGATAGGGATGATCACTTGTGGGCTACCAGAGAGGGTGTCAAGGAGTCCGTCTGTTGAAGAGGCGAGTCCAGAGAGTGTACAGTAGACATATTAGCATGGGTCAGACAGAAAAGGAGTGAGAGTGCCAGTACCAGTACATATGGCGAATGAAAAGGTGTGTATCAAGGAGGAAGATGCAAGAAACCAACTGAAAAGGGTGAAGAAAAATAACGCCCCAAGACCAGATGGAAGTACACTAGAACTTCTAAAATTGATAAGTGAATCAAAATCAAGTATAAAAGCATTAACACAATGCTTGAACAAAATTCTAATGAATGAAGAAACAACTGAAACCCGAAAAGTAACCAACATAACACTAATGCCTAAAACCAAGAAGCCTACAGCTAAAAATTTTACTTTTGCAAATGTGTCCCTTTATATATATATATATACATATGTATATATATATATATATATATATATATATATATATATATATATATATATATATATATATATATATATATATTGGAATTATGAAGACCAAAATTGAAGAACAGATAATATATAAGAAAGATCATACATGCAGGCTAGTTACACTGAACAAGAATGTGACAACCTTTTCATACTAAAATAGTGCACTGAAGACAGCCATCAAGGAAATATGAAACTTATAATTACAGCTATAGAATTCAGTAAAGCCCTCGGCTCAATACATAGGTGAAAACTAATATTAACATGAATGGATTATAATTATCTATCTATCTATTTATAGCCCGACGCCCTAATCCGGCAAAGGGTGGCCGCGGACAAAACGCCTCCAAGTCGTTCTGTCACCCACCATTTGACTGCCCTTCCCCCAACTCATTCCCCCCTCCCTCATATACCTCTCAACTCCATCCCTCCACCTCATCCTCGGTCTTCCTCTCCCTCTCCCTCCCTCCACTTCACCTACATACACCCTCTTAGTCAGTCTTTCATTCTCCATTCTCTCCACATGTCCAAACCACCTCAGTGCATTTGTTCTAATTTTCTCAACCACATCCACATCCCCCCCTCCACAACGTTCTTTCACTTCTTCATTCGTCAACCTGTCCCTCCATGTCACTCCAGATGCTCCTCTGAAGTAACTCATTTCCACTGCTCTCACTCTTGACTTGTTCCCCTCTAGCAAGGTCCATGCCTGGCTTCCATATGTCAGGGTAGGGATCACAATACTATCATGCAATGACTTCTTAACTTCCATATTCACCTCCCTATTTCTCATCACTGCTTTCGGTGAACCAACAGCCTTCCTTCCCTTCTGTATTCTCTCAAGCACTTCATCTCCAAAAGTTCCATCCTTACTCATCACACTACCCAAGTACTTGAATACATTCACATTCTCCATATCCTCACCATCCAACCTCACTGTGCATTCTGTGACTTCATTCCTCTCAAACACCATAACTTTATTCTTGTTTACATTCACTTTCAGATTCCTCTTCCTACACAGTCCCAAATTCATTCATCAAACCTTGCAACTCCCATTCATCTGCATTCAACAATACTGTATTATCAGCAAACAGCTACTCCCCCAAAAATGATAAAGCAGGGTTACAAATGCTCACAGAAAAGATAAAACCAGCCCGTACCTAATGGGAAAAAGAAGCAACCGGAGATAAACGTAAGTAGTGACAAGGCAGGGATGCAATGGTCCCACGGTGCTGTTAGCACAGTATTGACCTCGTTGATGGAGGAGACAAGATGAGGCATAAAGATATTAGCAGAAGTAGCAGGTGAGTGGTGTATTATTCGACATGACAAAGATAAAATTCTCATGTTCATTTAGATGTTTCCCCAAGAGAAGATATGACATTCAAATCTGTCATTATCTGTGATCGTATAGACTAGCATAAATAGTCTGCATATGAACAAAGATGTATCATCGACAGTGAGGCAAAAGTGACAAGAGGGAAGGTGGAGAAGAAATAGGTGAGGTAGCAAGGAATGTGTGAAAAACAGAATGAAGAATGTAACAAGTCCCTGTTCAAAAGAGGTATGACAGAAGTGGTAGCGCCAAGATTTAACAAGAAATGCATTAGTTTCCTTTAACATTCCATTTTCTCCTATTGCAAATAATAGAAAATTGCTAATATGGGGTAAACCAAAAGAATTACTTTAATTGTTACCTTTGCTCAGAGTTGTAGGGTTTGCATTGGCATAATCGTCATTATCATAAACCTAAGACAGTTCATTGTAGAAAGAAAGCGTTTCTGGAACCACATTGATCTATTGGTTGTTGCTTGATCCAACAATTCAGGGAATTTCACCTCCGTCTTGAACTCGGTCTGCTTTTTCATTTGATTCCGTCTCAGGTTACCACATGGATAACCTTATTTTTCATCTCATACCTCCTCTGTGAAAGACTCGACTTGTTAATACTCATTTCTTGGAGTCTGTTAGTGATTAACTACTAAATATGCGATGGAGAGAGAGAGAGAGAGAGAGAGAGAGAGAGAGAGAGGCAGGCAGGCAATTAAGGAAACCAGTCTGGGTATATACGTTTATGCTTAATTTATAATTCTTGTCATGATAGCAAAAGTGAGAGGCAGAGTCAATATACGATTTCTCCGCCAACCACCTGTTCGAAAATCGTCCTTGTGGCAGACGACTTGAGATCATTTAAGCTACTTGTCAGTATTTTAAAAGCCCATAAACAATGCCTCAGTAGCTTTATATTCAGTGTCTGATAGCTTATCACTGCCTTATGGACATTAGAATCAAATATTCTCACCACTGTTTCTGTGTATTTTATGAAAAGACACGTATTTTATTCAGCTAAATGATGAAAACCTGAAGGAAAGCCGCGTTTTTGGAACCAAACAACGAGTTGATCTGTTGTCCTGTGAATTTGCGTGACATACTATTTTATTATTGAAAATAATGGAAATCCTTCAGTGTGGGAGTTAGAATTGTCATCAGCTCCCAGGAGAGTGGTAATATTATGTGTGACACCGTGTTGAAACTGGTAATTTAGGCTGTTACGGAACTGGGTTTTTAGGTCAGGTTTGGGAAATTCTTTTTAATGTGTTTAGTGAAGTATGTCTTAAAATCTCATATTGTTTGTACCCTGCAACATGAAGTGTAACAGTCACTAAAAAATACAGTTATTTTAATTGTCAGTAAGTCCCGTCTTAGGATAATGCTATAATAATGGCACCGCAAGTAGGTCATGCAAAATTGGCTAATTATGCCGTTTTGGATGGTCAGAGTTATTCTGATGAATTCTTATAACCTTCTTACATGAGTAACTTAATCCAACTAAGCTAACCAAACTGATCAGGCCTAGCAAATCTAACCTAACCTAATTTAAGTGAGGGGGTGTGATTGTCTGAGGATTACAGAAATACCCAATATTTTTATTCTTGAATTTTATAGTACTGACCTCATTGATAACTGTCTAGGTCACATTTGAAAAAATTGAGACTTAGTTGATTTGCAGAAAAGCTGTCCACTCAAAATGATACTGTATGACTTGTGCTTCCTTTTAAATTTTAGTGTTTCCTCTGGCCATACTAGAATTTAGCCCAATTAGCAGGTTCATTCTTCCAAGGGATCATATTGGTACTGAACTGTTCAAGAATCACAGGGCACTACCTTCATGATGTGTCCAGAATATCCAAGTAATTGTTGCATTCTCAGGTAAGGAAAGATGCACATAAAGAATAAAAAGATTTCCAACTCAGTGTCACGATTAAATATTGGATTTTTTTCCCTTTGTTGCACCCATGTCCGTCGGTTATTTCAGCGTGCTCTATGACATTACATCCCCAAATCAGGGAGGATCTTCTGTATGCTATTTCTTTCACAAATGTGTCTTTATGAAGGTTTCAGTATTGTCAGGTAATTTTTCCGATCATGACACATGACATTCATCCTGTGATAGCTCCCATCCCCAGCAGCGTTTCAAGTATGGAGAGGATCCATAATTAAACAAGGAAAATACGATTATGTAAGGGATAGGTTAGGTTAGGGTAGGAAAAGTTTGGTTAGGTTAGCATAAAATTGGTTAGGTTAGCATAAAATTGGTTAGGTTAGCATATAATTGGTTAGGTTAGCATAAAATTGGTTAGGTTAGCATATAATTGGTTAGGTTAGGTCAGAAAATATAAGATTGGGTTAAGTTGTGAAAATTTAGGTTAGGATCGGATAAATAGGCATTGATAAGGGGAATTTCGTTTAAAATGGTGTTCTAAGCTGGCATCCAGCAGTCTTCGTTCACTATAAGATGGTATCCGTATGTAAATAAACACCACTTTTTAAAAACGCATTTCACCACTTTTAAAACAGACAAAAAACATTGAAGTATGAAAATGCATTCAGAAAATACGTAAACAATTCCATGAAGAGCTAAAATAAGGGAAAGAACAAAAGAAACTGCAAAATAACGGTGGTCCTATATCTCTATCTATCCATCTGTTGCCAGACGCCTCAATCCCGTTTGGGGTGGCCACAAACAAATCGCCTCCACGTCGCCCTGTCCCCCACCATTTCATTGCCCTGCTCCCAACTCACACACCCCTCTCTCATATACCTCTCCATCCCATCCCTCCATCTCATCCTCTGTCTCCCCCTCCCTCTTCTCCCCTGCACCTCACTCACATACACTCTCTTCGTCAGTCTCTCACCCTCCATCCTCTCCACATGGCCAAACCACCTCAGTGTATTCCTCATAACGCTTCCTATCACATCCACATCCACACCTCAACGCTCCTTTATATCCTCATTTGTCAGCCTGTCTCTCCATGTGACTCCACAGGCTCCTCTTAACTCATTTCCTCTGCTCTCATTCTTGACTTGTGTCCTTCCTTCAGGATAACCCAGTGTAAGAATCTTTTGGTAAACACTGGACTGGAAAAGAAGTGAAGTTCAGATAAAGAACACCTTCCACCAACCTATATGAACCACCGCCAGCTTGGAGTCTGGTGATCTGGCACAAGAGAACCTACCCTAATGTACCAGTAATAACTAGTGGTACCTGTAAACATAAAAAAATAAAAAGAAAACCCTTGTTTTGCTAAGATTACTAGTCTTTAAAAGATGATGGGTTAGATTAGATTAATACCATGTGTATATTACTGACAAATAAATCATCTCCAACTGAAATGAAGGTCAAATTAGGAAAAATCACAGAAAAAAAATTGTAGAAGAAACATTGATTTCACTGCAAAAGCCAAGTGCCCAGAAATAACAGTTTACTGCAGGTAGCTTATGTGGCCATTACCGAAACTCTTGATTATGCTTACAAGTATCAGGTCCGTGGAAGTCTCTCTTGTGCCAGATCACGTTTTACTCCATGCTGTTCTAGAAGTTCTCTGTAACGTAATTTCACCTGTGTCTTTTTGCAACATTTTATTTATTTACCGTACTAATGACATAGTGGTAGGTGGTGGTGACCATCATCCACTCACTTAATGTAGTGCTGCCTACTTCTTCCTTAGCCTTTATCATTCCTTTTCTATGCTTGCCCTCCTCTTTTCCTATTTCTCCCATCTTTCCTGTCACTTCTTATCGCTTTTCTTTCCTTTACAGGTGGCTTTCCATTGAGTGACAAGCCAAATGGTTTCCCGTAAGCCAAGAAACCATTTACAACGTTGGATGGTAACCATATAACCAAACCATACGTGCTCCTACATGTCTGCAAGTGAGTTGGTGGAGGGTTAGTGCCCCTCCCCGTAAAACATGTAACTCAAAGTCAAATGGCCACCCCTCACGGGATCATGGCGTCTGGCAATAGATAGATAGATAGACCGTACTGATTCATTATTAGTGCATCCAACCTCAGTTTTTCCCATTTTCTTTAGAGCTTTTCACAGTTTTGTCTGGGAGTTCTTTCTCTTGGCTGTTCAAGTGGTACAGTAGCTTCAGAAAAGTATATTTGCAGCCAGGGATGTAATTTAACTTCAGTCATATATTTCAAGATACTTTTACCAAACATGTAATTACATGTTTTTTATAGTTTTGCATATTTATAGCTACCAGTGTGTGTGTGTGTGTGTGTGTGTGTGTGTGTGTGTGTGTGTGTGTGTGTGTGTGTGTGTTTTGAGCCTGCAGAACTGGTACCTTACGTGAAATATCTATCTATCTATTGCCAGACGCCATAATCCCGTAAGGAGTGGCCATTTGACTTTGAGTTATTTGTTTTACGTGAAATATCCCATCATTATATGACCGAGATACACAGCACGGCCTGATTCATAAAACAGTAACCGTACAAAAATTACCAGTGTCTCGTCAGCAGTCTCCCACCATCAGACACCCCAACACTAAACAATGAAGAAACACTTACATGCCAATTTCTTGTGCAGAACAGTACAACACTATGATCAGAACACTACATCACAAGGCACCGCTCCAGCATCCACCCATCATATATCCTTAAAAAGAGCTGAGCGAGTTCACGTAACTAGGCTTCCCTTACAGAATAGATTTACACAACATACCTGTAGCCTACATTGTGGAGCAGTTTTTTACACATGCCACAATAAGACAGATGCAACTTCACTGGTGTAGGGAACCAATGGGAGACTGCTGTAGAGGCAGTCACATACCGTACCTATTGTTGATGGTTCTTCTTGACCAGGCATGACTGTGGTTAAGCAACAGCAGCACAGAATACCTAGATTATCCCTTCTTTGCTGCTCATTACCACACAATAAATGGTAGCTGCACAAATGTGGGGCCAACATAGCTTTCCACATTCTTCGTCCAAAATATCTCATAGGAGCAACCTTAAGAAATACATCATACATAATCGACCGTTTTGAGAAAAACAGTACGGTAGTTACCTTGCTTGTCTGCACAATTGCCACAGGTCTTCTTTATGTCAGCACCAACACAAAGTAAAAACGTATAATCAGCTCTGCCCTCACATCAGTGCTAAGGTACCTGCTTAATGAAAAAAATATTTACCTCATTTTCACAACTCATCAGCATAATAAATTATCTCTTGGAGCACCCAGATAAGGTGGTTAGATATCTGCAGCCTATTTTGTTCATGTGCTTGTTGGGTGAAAGTAGCAACAACAACAACACATCCTTAAAAATGGAATCCATACAGTCACTACTTGTTATACGATGGGGTTACGTCAGGTCATACCTTAACGTATAACAAGTTTATAGTAAATCGGTAGATTGAAATACATTATAAAAGGGGGGTTACGTCAGCTCAGCTTCCAAAAGTCACCAACCCAAGACTGAAACAAAAATGACAACCCACCTTAATCACATCCTGCGTCAGTCCAAGTTGTGTCCAAGACCAAAACAAACACTATCACACCAATACAGGCATAGTTACTCATGTACAGTAAATCATTGCAACAACACAATAATCACACTTGCGTAACGTTGGCCTGGTGCTACATGATGTATACTGTAGTACGATGCTTGGCTGAGATGTAACGATAGCAGGGGGGCCCACGTGAACGAGTGGAAAAGACAGGGCTTTGAAGGGGTGGCGTGACTGCGCAACTGAACCAAAACAATGCTTTGCACGCCGGGGCCGCCATCTTGCCTGAGATGGGTGATGGTCGCTTTGCGTGCTCCTGGCGCTTCGTACGAAATTTTCCGATGGCAATATCGTTATAGCAGGTAATTCATCATAAATTGGATTTTGGGGTGTAACTTTTTTGTTATCGTTGTAGCGAATTATCATATACTGGTTCAACGTATAACGAGTAGTGACTATACTTGAATGGTGTAACTGAGAAATCTCAAGGCATAAATGATGAATGATTGGCTGCACTTTCTATATCATGCAATAAGTGGTCCATTTTCATAGCACTAACTATTGATTTTTTTTTTTTTTCTTTTCAGATTTTTTTTTTTTTAATACTGTAATTGGAAAATTGATGTAGGATAGTGATGATAGTGTTAATTACTACTAATGCACATATACTTTGTATTTACTGTACTTTTTATTTTTTTCAGGGACTAGTTATGCAGTTGCAGGAATATTCCAGGTGAATATGCTAGTATTGTACTTTATTGGAATCATTCCACTCATCAAGTTATTTGATATCGGTGTTGAACAGTTCTAGAAAATACTGAGTTTAGCTTGAGATTTGGCACGATGCTCTGGAAAATATGGAGCGTTCAGTAGCTACTGTGTGATTACAGGCCTCAGCAATATCAGATACTTAGTGAAAGTTAATGAAGTTTCAGTGGCTTAAATAGTGATATTTTTGCATGATAATTGTTGATATTATTTAGTGAAATCATGGTACTTTTTTCTTGCATGCTACAAGATGTAACAGAGTGCTTTGTGCCAGTACAGTATAGTGGAACCAAAGCAGTCATGTAACAGTATTGTGAAATGACTACTGTGTATGTGACTGTATTACCTTAATTAATGAATATTGAAAAATTATACTGGTAGCAATTAGAAAATTGTGGTATGTTTTTTTTTTTTTTTTTCCAAGTGAAGAGTTGTTATTGAGATAAATGGTGAAAATTTTATTATCTTGATAGTGAAAGCACAAGATCTGATGTGATTAAGTTGTTTTTAAGTCAGTGAAGTACATTGGAAAATCATTGCTTTAACAGAAACCAGCAAAACTGCATTGTCTCTGAAGTGACAGATTAACTGATTGTCTGAATTTTACAAGTCCATTATTGATTGTGGCAAAGAAAATTGAGAACTCTCCTTATTTTGTGAAATGACAAGTCCCAGTAGTTGAATTAAGTGTGTGTGGAATGCTAAATCCTTATGACATTAATCAAACATCAGTGAAGTGTAAACTGTGAAGTGAT
Organism: Coenobita brevimanus; assembly: GCF_032717465.1. Classification (NCBI taxonomy): domain Eukaryota; kingdom Metazoa; phylum Arthropoda; class Malacostraca; order Decapoda; family Coenobitidae; genus Coenobita; species Coenobita brevimanus. The sequence continues at coordinate 2,014,058 of NC_136970.1, forward strand.
GAAGGTTGACAGTAGTAAATGGTGAAGGTTGCAAAGGTACTGCTAATCAAAAGGTAGTAAACTCACCTGACTCCACAAAGTTATATAGGTAGAAGTTACAGTGAATTAAGTGGTGAACGTTGCAAGTGCTGAAATTGTGGGAGGAGTTGGTGGGAACTGTGTATGAACTATTAGTGCTTGAGTTTAATGCTGTGGAAGCAGATGCCAAGGACGATGGACTCCAAACAAGGTAATGTTGATGAAGTGCTTTTCTGTCTTGTATTTATTTATTTTTCCTCTTAATCATTTTGCATTAAGTACAGGGGTATTGGTTTTCTCACTCCAAGAAAGTTGTGATTTCCCATGTGTGGTGTTGCTCACCTTTATTTCGCTAGAAGGCTAAAAAAAAAGGAAAGCTGAGGAAATAGTGAAGGTCAAGACCATTTGCATTTACAGTCAAAGGCCGTTTACCATCCTAACTAGTGTAGTTCCTATTACCTGATGTTCTTTGTGTTGTGATCCCGAGTCATTTCCCTGTTCAGTCCTCAAGTCTGAATGCCCTCATGCTGGACTTCACCCCATGTTTTCCTTGGTCTGCCTCTACAGGTGCATTAATGTGTCATGGTATAGTACACTGCTCTTAGTTATGAATGCACAGAAATGTAATATCCTTTCATCCTGTTGTAAAGCTCATTTGTTCTTTCGTAAAGAAGAACAACCATTACAACAAAAAAGTTTCCAGAACTGGCTACTACTACTGTAATGTCCCATGTATTTAACAAGAGACTATCAATCCGTTTATAGCCTGATGCCATAATCCCATAAGGGGTGCCCACTTGTTTGAGTTAGTTGTTTTATGGGGAGGGGCACTAACCCTCCGCCAACCCACTTGTTGACATGTAGGGAACATGTGTGGGTCAGTTGTATGGTTACCACCCAGTGCTGTAGATAGTTTCCTTGCATA
>NC_136970.1:2020000-2035000 GCF_032717465.1 Coenobita brevimanus
ATATAGATAGATAAACCCTGGGATTAGATGCCCGTGTAATAGATATAGATAGACAGACGGGTCATGCTCTCCCCGCCAATTTTCACTCCTTTTAAAATGCCACCATTCGCTTTTCAGTGCCGTGAGAGGGAATTGTAATATCCCCGTGTGCAGTAAAAGGCTAATTTAACCGCCACTGATACAATTACACCTCTGAACCCTGTGAAAGGAGGGTGCTAATGACCTTTTATTTTCGATTTTTTTCCCCACCCCTTTTTTTCTGTGTGTGTGTGTGTGTGTGTGTGTGTGTGTGTGTGTGTGTTTTTTCCTCCGGCCTGCGTTATGCGTGACGTTTGAGAGAAAATTTTCGTTTCGTTTTGTTTATAAAGGCTCCAACCTGCATACATGCGTCGGCCTTGGTCACCTAATGGCGGATCTCCATGCTGCTCGATCTCTGGCAGCCTCCCTGTTCAGTCCCTTATCCCTGAGGTCGCACTATATGATCCCGTCCCAGGTCTTTTTCGGTCTGCCTCTCGCAACCCTCCCACCGATGTTGAGATGAAATTTCTGCTTGTAATTTCCTTTCTGCATCAGACTGTTTTTAATGTAAAGATGATTTGAAGGAAAACAACTAAGTCCCTTTTCGATTTTATTTACTGATATTTATGTATTTATTTTCTGGTATTTATTTTTGACTGATGCCAGAACGATTTTGGTTGTTCAGAAAACCGTCGAAAAAACTGTCGCCATTACTGAGGGTGCGGGATAAGAAGCTAAAGGTGATGTAAATGGAAAAAACTAAGTCCTTTTTCGATTTTACTTATTTATTTATTTATTTTTGATTGATCCCAGAACGATTTTGGTTGTTCAGGAGAGACCCCGTGTCGAAAAAAAAAAAAGTCTCCATTACAGAGGAGGGATAATAATTGCAACATTTTTTGTTACTCATTTGACCTTGGCCTTTATTCTCGTCGAGTGAGGAGCTCCGTAGCACCTCTTCCTTAGTGATTTATTGTACAGGCTACCTATTATTATCATATCCTCTTTTTTGCATTTTACCGCTAACTAATGTGGACAGCACCTCCTCCTCAGCGGTTTATTTTCAGACCACCTCTTAATATCTTCTTCTTCATCTTTTTTGCATCATGTATCCCTTTAACATGGACATGGATTGGATGACTAAGATACATGATTAAAGTGTACCCTCTATAAGGGTACCATATACCTGAGAGGGCCTAGTCATTGCGGGCTACACAAGAGGAGAAGCAGAATAAAAGACAGATACCAGTACTTGTTTAAAACATTCATGACCATTTGGCGAGGAGGCGAGTTCAGTGAATGTGATTAGAGCCGCCAGAGCGACATTTTATTTTTTCCTTCCTCCGTTCGTCTGTAAAAAAAAAAAACGAACAGAAACCTTACTTTTGTTGACTATTATGGATAGAGTTTACAACATGAAAAATTTGTTGCATGATATTTTAATGAAAGTTATAGAAAAAGGTACTGATTTTTATAAAAGAAATAAAGAATGGCTGAGAATGTACGGTATGTCTTAAAAAAAAAAAAAAAAGCTCATTAGTAAAAAAAGAAAATATGGTTAAATTTTGGCAACAAGACGACGGTCGTAAATTTGCAAGAGTATGTTAATGGTGCAGTGCCCTTTTATTCATTACAGTAATTAGGTATTCCTGCCCAGTTTGCGAATTCGACTAATCACGTACATTTCCGGTGCTTAATGTATTGTGCTGGTTAGGTGGATATACGAAGTATATACGGTACATGCCCTAATTCTTGTCGGGTAAGGGCTTCCTAACACCTCTTCCTTAACGATTTATTTTCCAAACTATTCGTTAATATCCCCTGGTTTGCTTCTTCTGTCTTTTCAGTATTGACATAGATTGCATTAACAACACGCAAGAATATAGTAACGGAACATAATCAGAAATAAGTCGGTAAGGAAGAGGTGTTAGTAAGCTTCCCAACGGTACTCGAATGCTGTCCAGAGTCAGGATATTGATTGTTGGAATTATTGAGAGAGAGAGAGAGAGAGTGTGTGTGTGTGTGTGTGTGTGTGTGTGTGTGTGTGTGTGTGTGTGTGTGTGTGTGTAGCAATTTCTCTCCGTCATAGATAATTCCATCGTTATTCTTTTGCTTTAAAAGTTATTTACCAGGTAGTGAATCGCTTATGTAGCCTCACTCCATGCTTCTCCCACTTGCATCCTGTCTGGCAGTTAAATTAAGTAGTGTTCCGACGTAGGGTCTGACGTAGTTATAACACACACACACACACACACACACACACACACACACACACACACACGCGTACACAAGATATGTATACAGTATAATCTGAAACATTTACTTACACATCACTAGATTTTAGCTACCGTACCGTAAGTCCCTTCAGTGTATAGTCTCTCTCTCTCTCTCTCTCTCTCTCTCTCTCTCTAACCATAATCCTTTCGTGATTGGATAAAAGGTGGATGTCATGGAAATAGAAGACCGGTGTTGACTATAAATCTGTTTACGGTATCTATTTATCTTTATCTATCGATCTATGTATCTACCTAATTATCTATCCATCCAATCGGTAGCCAGAGGGTAATCCAGGAATGTGTGGTCACAAACGATTAGCCTCCATCTCACCTTGTCCTCCGCCATTAGGCTGCCCCCTCTCCACCTCATCCCTCCATCTCATCCTCGGTCTCCCCCTCCCCGTCTCACATTGCACCTCACAGAAATGCTGTTTGTAATTTAGATAATGACAAGCGGCGCCTTTCGCTCCCCTCCTCTTCCCCTCTCTTTATCCTTTCATGCATTTAGTCTCCGTGTAAGCCTCCTAATGTTCTCCTAAATTCCCCCACCTCGTTAAATGATTCTCTCTCTCTGTCTCTGTCTCTCTCTCTCTCTCACTCACTTTTTTTTTTTGTAGTTTTTTTGCTTAATTTTTTTTTCTCACGTTAACTCAGTTGAACTCCTTTCTGTACGTTTATTTTATTTAACCTCTCTCTCTCTCTCTCTCTCTCTCTCTCTCTCTCTCACACACACACACACACACACACACACACACACACACACACACACACACACACACACACACACACACACACACACACACACATCAACCATTCTCAGGTCTGGTTCCTAAGTAGTTGCAGCTCACCAAATCTCTACTCTTATTGAAGGTCATGTCTAGGTCTCGTGCCATCGAAGACTTTCACTTGAAGTTTTGGCCACGGAATTCTTCACCTTCCTGAAATCAGTGCCTGAAATGTCACAGCGCTGAAAGTTCTGATACTAATGGGAGGTGTATCTGAAGTTCTGAAGTCCTTGTCCAAAGTTCGTCCCATCGTTTGACGCTCACCGAAGAGAAGATGTGTTTTTATCTCTTTTTATGTACCAATGTTTATAACTTTTATTTTTTTTTAATGCATGGAAGAAGGAATCAAAGCCTAGAAGCCCAGCAAAGTGTTCCCTCAAAAAATACGATAAAGTAAAATTAATAGATATATAAATCAGTAAATACAAGCTAATAGCGTAGAGAGCCAAATTCAAGATCCGTTCATTTTGAGATGCTTGGACACAATGCTTTTAAAAGACTGGAGATCATAGGCAGTAGGAATTACAGACAGAGGTGGACAGTTCCAGAGATGACTACGGCCGCACACCTTATTTTGTATTTTTATTTTTTTAATTTCTGATTCATTTGGCTTGGAAATTGTTACGTATGCACAGTCATGAGCTCAAATTCGCTAGTGATTCTCCGATGGCTGAGGCAGTGGATGGTATTACTTGGACCCTTTTATTTATTTATTTATTCATTTTTGTAGCAGCGAAATGGCGGGGGACAGGGCGACATGGAGGCGATTTGTTTGTGGCCACCCCTTAAGAGATTAAGACGTCTGGCTATAGATAGATTGGTATTGAAATGCACAGCAAAGGAATGGATGGTTACCGGGGATTCCTTGTTGTTTGGGTGGGATGAGAAACATGATATTTGACATGGAGGCGATTTGTTTGTGGCCACCCCTTACGGGATGACGTCTGGGTTTAGATAGAATATGAAATGCACAGCAAAAAGATTGATGTATATTCCTTGTTGTTTAGGTGGGATGAAAAACATGATATTCGATAGCAGTATAAAGTGTACAACAGAAGGATGGCTATCTTTTGTATTGTATTTATTTTTTTCTTGAAGGGAGCTTTTTGCGTACTCCCGGCCTTTGGTTCCTTCTTCCTTGCATAAAATGGGATGAAGAACGTGGAGAGGTATTTGAGAGAGGGGTGTGTGAGCTGGGAGCAGGGCAGTGAAATGGCGGGGGACAGGGCGACATAGAGGCGATTTGTTTGTGGCCACCCCTGACGGGATTAAGGCGTGTGGCGATAGATAGATAGATAGAAAAATGTGGAAGACAAAACCATACTGGCAGAGTTTTTTTTTTTTTTTTTTTTCATACTTTTGCTCATGACTGTCTTTTCGCGATATCATGAGACTGCCTTCTTAGATTTTTTTAAGGCCTTGTCAGATTTATTATATAAGTAATAAATATTTGTAAGTATTATAGCTAAGTAAGACAGACAAACGATACCACCAAAGAAGTTCAAGAAGAGAGAGAGAGAGAGAGAGAGAGAGATGAAAATGAGGAAGACGGCAATAAAGACGAGAGAAATGAGCGAAGAAAAGGTGGGTAATATAACAGACGAAGAATTATGGGACGACGACGAGGGTGAGGGAAAGACCGTGATGAATGAGGAAATAGCAGTGATGTGGTAATGTGGTGAGGGGTGAAGAATGACACTGAGGGAACATTATGCCTGGCGAGGGGAAAGGGGAGACAGTGAGGGGAAAGGGGAGATGGCGAGGGGAAGGGGAGATGGCGAGGGGAAGGGGGAGATGGCGAAGGGAAAGGAGAGATGGACAAGAAATGGCACAGAAATCGACTTAAAGGGACATTTTGAACCCTCGTAGTGTATGGTTTGGTCTCTCTCTCTCTCTCTCTCTCTCTCTCTCTCTCTCTTGTCCATTTCTTCTGCTTGCCTGCCCGTCTTTTGTTCATATACCGACTTGTGAGAGGGGAGGGGGGAAGGGGGGAGGAGACGAATGAGAGGAGGGAGGAAGGTTGAGTTTATGAGTAGGAGAAGAATGGAGGAGGAGGAGAGGGAGGGTGATGGAGGAGATTAGGAAGAATGAGGAAGAGGAGGGAAGAAGGCAAGAGGGGTGGAGGGAAGATAAGGAGAGAGGAGAGGAGAGAGGTAAATGAAGGTAGAGAGTGAGGAAAGGAAGGAAGGATGTGAGAGAGAGAGAGAGAGAGAGAGAGAGAGAGAGAGAGAGAGAGAGCGGGATTAAAGAGGTTGGGAAGGAGGAGGGAAGGAAAGGAGAAAAATGAGGAAAGAGGAGTGGACAGGTGATGACAGGAAAGGCAGGAGGGTGAAAAGAAGAGTGAATCATGAGAAAGGTGAAGTGCAAAAAGAATGAGAGAAGTGAGGAGGAGAATCACAACGAGGCAGAAGAGTGTGAATAGAAAGATAGTGCTTGGAGAGAGAAAGAATGAGGAGGAGAAGAAGAAAGGGGGGAGTGGAAGAGAGGAGTGGAGAGTGGGGGGAAGAAAGCAAAGAGCCAGGGATGTGTATGAGAAGGTATGAAGACATTGAGAAAAAGAGTGTTGATAGGATAGTTTGGGATACTTGATGCATTTACCATGTTAGAATGATTAATATTTTTCTTGTCCAGGACGTTACCAATCTTTTCAGGGGTTAATAATCTAATATACTATAATTCTGGCCCTCTGTGTGTGTGTGTGAGAGAGAGAGAGAGAGAGAGAGAGAGGATGGTTGCAAATAGGTCACAGATGGGCCCGTTTCCGTTTCACGTCGACCTGTACTGAACTAGGCCTCTTGTGACTCAGATCTAGAAACACCATCGTACTTAAAGGGGCTAACACTGACCTTGAGTGGGAGGGGGAAAAAAATCATATAAACTCCTCCAGGTACCGGTAGCAATTTTGGCCAGGTAATGGACGATATTGATCAGGTTTCTTCCAAGATACACATTAAGCACACACCTGTCTTCTATACCTGACCCATCTCCTTAGTTCACTCTTTGATGATGGTTTTTGAAGGTCAGATAAAAAAAGGTGTAATTTAATAGTTTCCTTGTAGATAGTGATAAGATTTGTTTCAAGATATACATTTAGTACACACCTGTCTTCTACACCTGACCGATCTCCTTTCTCTCTCTCTTTGATGATGGTCTTTCTGGGTGAGATAATAAAGATGTGAGATGTAGATTTATTTCGAGACAGACATCAAGGATATGTTTTTTTTTGTTTTTATGCAGGAAAGAAGGAACCAAAGGCCAGGAGCCCGGAAACCGTTCCTTCCAAGAAAAACACAGAGACAATACAAACGAGAGCCAAATTCAAGACCCGTTCATTTCGAGATGCCTGGATACACTGCGTTTGAAAGACTGGAGATCATAGGAAGTAGGAAATACAGACGGAGGGAGACAGTTCCAGAGTTGACCTGTGGCATAAATGACCCCGTAATGACCCCCGCTTCTTGCGACTAAGATTAAGAAGAAGAAAAGGCGTCATAGTGCTGAAGGGAGTCCATAGTGTCCTTGGACTGAGAAAAAACCATATAAATTCGGCCAGGTAGTAATTTTACCTGTGATAAGGTAGCGTAAATGGACGGCTCGGGAGAAAGTGATATATATTGCCGGAAAGTAATAGATTTAGGTGGGTCGGCGTGAGGTGGGAATATATAGAGGACGCACTAAATATTACCCTACCCCCTCCTCCTTCTTCCCCTTCCTCCCCCCCCTTCCTCCTCCTCCCCCCAGGCAGTGATTTAGGGGTACTTAACTCCCTAGACTTTTATAAGATGTAATGGGGTGTAAATTGGCAGATGTTGGTGTAAGCGGGGAGTTATGGGGGTCCTCTCTCTCTCTCTCTCTCTCTCTCTCTCTCTCAACAAATGACCCCTTTTTCAATCCGTTCACGATTCTCTCTCTCTCTCTCTCTTTCTCTCTCTCAACAAATGACCCCCTTTTCAATTTCTCTCTCTCTCTCTCTCTCTCTCTCTTTTTCTCTCTCTCAACAAATGACCCCCTTTTCAATTTCTCTCTCTCTCTCTCTCTTTTTCTCTCTCTCAACAAATGACCCCCTTTTCAATTTCTCTCTCTCTCTCTCTCTCTCTCTCTCTCTCTCTCTCTCTCTCTCTTTTTCTCTCAACAAATGACCCCCTTTTCAATTTCTCTCTCTCTCTCTCTCTCTCTCTCAACAAGTGACCCCCTTTTCAATTTCTCTCTCTCTCTCTCTCTCTCTCTCTCTCTCTCTCTCGCAACAAGTGACCCCCTTTTCAATTTCTCTCTCTCTCTCTCTCTCTCTCTCTCTCTGTCTCTCTCTCTCTCTCTCTCTCTCTCTCTCTCTCTCTCTCTCTCAACAAATGACCCCCTTTTCAATTTCTCTCTCTCTCTCTCTCTCTCTCTCTCTCTCTCTCTAACAAATGACCCCCAGGTATTTCCAGGAAGGCATACAAGGCGGGTCATAACTCTAGCCACCACCAGACTGTACCAAAACTTATGAGGTGCCAAAGGAGGACGCTGAAGGCACAATGGAAGGAAATCTGCATCTTTAGACTCTCTTGAAGACGAAGGGGGAATGAATGGCGACTGACCAAAGACGTGTGGATGTGTTTTGCGGCTGAGCGTATGTGACTGCATGCTTAAAAAACAGCGCTGGTTATCATTATTATTATTATTGTTATTATTATTATTATTATTATTATTATTATTATTATTATTATTATCATCATCGTTTTCTTTATTATTATCTTCTTCATTGTCGTTATTTTTTTTATCATCGTCATTATTATCATTATTGTCATTATCATCGTGTTTATCATCTTCGTCATTATTATAATCGTCTTTTACCATTATCATCATTATTATTTTTATTATCATTATTATTATCGTCTTCATCATTGTCGTTAGTATTATTATCGTGTCATTATCATCATTATTATTATTATTTTATTGTCATTATCATCATTATTATTTTATTGTCATTATCATCGTTTTTATCATCATCATCGTCATTATTATTATTATTATTATAGTCTTTATCGTTATCATCATTATTATCATTATTGTCACTATGATCGTTTTCATTATCATCATCGTCATTAGCATCATCATCATTATTATTATTATTATTATTATCGTCTTTATCATTATCATCATTATTATCATCATCACCATCATCATCATATGCAGCCTTTTTTTTCCCCCATTGGTAAGTCCAGGAAACGCCAAGGTAAACAAAACAAAAAAATCAGTATGGGAGTGTATTTTATTCTTTATCAGTGTGGGAGTGACCCAGTTCCGTCCGATGAAAACACTATTTGAATTGCAAGCCACGTATATTGCACCTTAAATGAACACTATCTTGTATCCCGTCCTTATCAGTGGGCGGCATAGGCTTGCATATAACCTTGTAATGGTCGTTAGTCTAGTGTAATTACCCTATAATTACCACACGTCCATTTCTCGGGAGTATGTGGGGCGGATATTGGAATGAGCGCTGATTAGTAGTGTTATTGGGATTATTATTATTATTATTATTATTATTATTATTAGCCTGGTGTGTGTGTGTTTAATTCAGTCTGGTTTGTGTATGTGTGTGTGTGTGTGTGGGTGTGTTTAATTCAGTTTGGTGTGTAAGTGTGTGTTTAATTCGGTTTGGTGTGTATGTGTGTGTGTTTTTCAGACTGGTGTGTGTGTGTGTGTGTGTGTGTGTGTGTGTGTGTGTGTGTGTGTGTGTGTGTGTGTGTGTGTGTGTGCATTAATTAAACGTTCCATTATATTATATTCCCTCACACTGAGAATGTTGTGGGGTTTAAGAAGCGTAAAATGCTAGGCAGGGAACGATGAAAGGACTGACAGGTAAAATGCAATTAGATTTGCACAGGTGTAGCTTCGAAAAGGACGCTGAAAATGACGACGGAAAGTGTTCTGTGGAAGCGCTTTTCTGAAATTAAATAAACCTGCACAAAGCTTGGTGAGGATTTTATATGTGTTGGTAATTCTGTGTTGTTATTTTTCACTGACGCACAATCCTTCTCTCTTATTATCACCGCAGCCGTTTCCTGCTCTCCTCTCCAGTGTTGCCTTCTCCTTTCCCCCCTCTTCTTCCTTCTCTTCCTCCTCCTCCTCCTCCTGCTCTCCTTTTTCTCTCCCCTCCTCCTCCTCCTCCTCCTTTTTCAATTTTCTCTCCTCTCCAATCCTCCTTTCTCATATGCCACCATCCTTTCTTCCCTCCCACGTTAATCTCCTCCTCCTCCTCCTCCTCCTCCATCTTCTTCCCCCAAGTCACTCTCACCCATCGCCTCCGCATCTTACCTTTCCCACCTGACTGGCAGTGACTGACAAGGAAAACATCAAACTCTTCAGGTGCTCGCCGCCAAGTGAAGGGAGGAGGGGCACGGAGGAAGAATTAGTTGGCGAGGAAGTGAGTTCTTATCCCCGTGAATCCGTCCACGTATTTTTGCATTTCTGTCTATATCTACTGCCACACGCCTTAATCCCGTAAGGGGTGGCCACAAGCGAATCGCCTCCATGTCGCTCTGTCACCCGCCATTTCACTGCCCTGCTCACACCCCCCTCTCTCATATACCTCTCCAGTCCATCCCTTCATCTCATCCTTGGCCTTCCCCTCCCTCTCCCCCCCTCCACCTCATACGCTAATTAGAGGTGATTTTATTTTACCTGCGCATGCGTGTAGATGACGTCATACTTCCGCTGCGCCCACCTCATGCTGTGATCAGTAAACTTTACGAAGCTGGGTTAGGCAGTCAAGAAGTTAGGCTAGGGTATATTAGAGTCTATATAGTATCTTTATTAATCAGTATCTTTATTGTATCTTTATAGTATCTATTTATTTTGCACTCTAGACCTCCCCCCAAAATTGTTACAAACAGTCCATAACCTCATCAGTGTTACAACCTCAGCCTCACACACACAGCTGTCATTTAGGAACTTATGTGGTCTGGTAACTTATGGTCTGGTAACTTATGGTCTGGTAACTTATGGTCTGGTAACTTATGGTCTGGTAACTTATGGTCTGGTAACTTATGGTCTGGTAACTTATGGTCTGGTAACGTATGGTCTGGTAACTTATGGTCTGGTAACGTATGGTCTGGTAACTTATGGTCTGGTAACTTATGGTCTGGTAACTTATGGTCTGGTAACTTATGGTCTGGTAACTTATGGTCTGGTAACGTATGGTCTGGTAACTTATGGTCTGGTAACGTATGGTCTGGTAACTTATGGTCTGGTAACGTATAGGCTGGAACCTTATGGTCTAGTAACTTATGGTCTGGTAACGTATGGTCTGGTAACTTATGGTCTGGTAACTTATGATCTAGTAACTTATGGTCTGGTAACTTATGGTCTGGTAACTTATGGTCTGGTAACTTATGGTCTGGTAACGTATGGTCTGGTAACTTATGGTCTGGTAACGTATAGGCTGGAACCTTATGGTCTAGTAACTTATGGTCTGGTAACGTATGGTCTGGTAACTTATGGTCTGGTAACTTATGGTCTGGTAACTTATGATCTAGTAACTTATGGTCTGGTAACTTATGGTCTGGTAACTTATGGTCTGGTAACTTATGGTCTGGTAACTTATGGTCTGGTAACTTATGGTCTGGTAACTTATGGTCTGGTAACTTATGGTCTAGTAACTTATGGTCTGGTAACTTATGGTCTGGTAACTTATGGTCTGGTAACTTATGGTCTGGTAACTTATGGTCTGGTAACTTATGGTCTGGTAACTTATGGTCTAGTAACTTATGGTCTGGTAACTTATGGCCTGGTAACTTATGGTCTAGTAACTTATGGTCTGGTAACTTATGGTCTGGTAACTTATGGTCTAGTAACTTACAGTCCGTCACCCTAAGACCTCTAGGTTGTGGGTTGAATACGCTACCCATTGCACCACCATCCCACCACTCCTCCTCCTCTTCCTCTTCCTCTTCCTCTTCCTCCTCCTCTTCCTCTTCCTCCTCCTGCTTCCCTGCCTCCACATCGTTTCATTTCCTCTCTTCATTCTTACCCTCCTCTGCCCTCCTTGTATCCTCATTATTATTCTCTTCTGTTATTCTCATCCCCTCCTCCTTCCCCTCCTCCTTCCCCTCCTCCTCCTCTTCCTCTTCCTGTTCCTCCTCTTGTTTCCTTGCCTCCACATTGTTGCATTTCCTCTCCTCTTCATTCTTACCCTCCTCTGCCCTCCTTTTATCCTCATTATTATTCTCTTCTGTTATTCTCAACCCCTCCTCCTCCTCGTCTCTTTTCTTTCTCCTCTCCCCTTCTCTTCTCTCTCCTCTCCTTTCCTCTCCTCTTCTCTTCTGTTCTCTTCTCTTCACTCCTCTCCATATCCTTTTCTCTCCTCTCCTCTCCTCTCCTTATACTTTCTCCCATCCTCATCCTCATCCTCATTTTCATCCTTATCGCCCTTTTTTTATCTCCTCTCTCCCCTCCAGTCTCCTCTTCCCTCCTCCTTTCCCTCACCCCCTCCTCTTTAACTTTTACCCTTCTCCTCCTCTCCCTCCTCCTCCTTCCCCTCCCCCTCTCCTCTCTAACTTCTACCCTTCTCCTCTTCTCCTCTCAAACTTCTACCCTTCTCCTCCTCTCCCTCCTTCCCTTCACCCTCTGTAGCTTTTAACCCTTCTCCTCCTCTCTCTCCTCCTCTCCTCTCTAACTTCTACCCTTCTCCTCTTCTCCTCTCAAACTTCTACCCTTCTCCTCCTCTCCCTCCTTCCCCTCACCCTCTGTAGCTTTTAACCCTTCTCCTCCTTTCTCTCCTCCTCTTCTGTATTCCCCCCACCACTGCGTCACCCCTCCTGCGCCAATACCCACCGTCCATATTGGGGTGTAAAGTTGGTGGTCGACGTGGTTTTCTCCCCCGTTTAATGCGACGTTTATACCCTTATTTGCGCTGCCCTTATATTTTACCCCCCCCCGTCTCTCTCTCTCTCTCTCTCTCTCTCTCTCTCTCTCTGTCACATACACACACACACACACACACACACACACACACACACACACACACACACTCTCTCTCTCTCTCTCTCTCTCTCTCTCACACACACACACACACACACACACACACACACACACACACACACACACACACACACATCCAGAGAGAGAGAGAAAGACTAGTAAACAAGGGGGGATAAGAATCGAACCCAGCATTACCATACCGAGCGTCCTACTGCCGTGGTCTCAGGGAAGGGGATGAGAAAAATTGTCCAGAATTCGGTTTTCGGAGAGAGCTGGCTTTAATTTCTCACGAGAGAGAGAGAGAGAGAGAGGCATGAGAAAACTGTCCATAATTCGGTTTTCGGAGAGTGAGGCTTTAATTTCTCACGACAGAGAGTTACATAGAGTTACCTAGATACACAGACCACACAGACCTTACGGTCCCTACGAGGTGGTCCGGCCTTAATACTAATATGCCTTAATACCGATACAGTGCACAGGAGCAGGAGAAAAGGATAGCACAGCAGAAGGCTCTCTCCCCCACCCTCCAGACCCTCCGGCATTTGCCGTACAGGAAACAAGAGAGGAAGTAATACCTTGCAGGAATGAAAAACCTGAAGGAATTTTATAGGATCGGCAGAAAGTAGAATAATATGGAAAAGGAAAATTTGAGCATACAGCAACATACTTACTCTATGCATGCAGTTTTTTTATTTTTTTTATATATATAAAAGGATGAACAGAATGTTTATCTATTATATGTACCGTAAAATATTGTCTGTGTCTAATAGACAGATGAATGCAGACGCGAATATGCAATAACTGTTCCATCCTAACTAAACGATACCAATTGCGTCGAGATACATGTCCAGTCTCTTTTTAAATATATTTATGGTACCACGCTCAATCACATTCCCAGGGAGTTTATTCCATTCGCTTACAACGGAGGAAGTGAAGAAGTTTTTGGTTGTATCAAGAGAGAGAGAGAGAGAGAGAGAGAGAGAGAGAGAGAAATTACAACTTTGGAAATAATCTGGGTAGAATGACATTTGTTCCTTCCCTTTCTCCTCCCCCCATCCCTCATTCTTTATAGACAAGTATCTGTTTTTACCCTCTTCTTTCTTCCTTCTTCCCCACATCCCTCCCCCACACACTCCTCCATCCCCATCCATCCCATCTCTTCCGCTCCCCTCCCTACCCCTCCCCTCCCCTCCCCTTGGCTCCCCTCCCACCCTATCCCCTCCCCTCCCCTCCCTGTTATTCCCCACACATCTATATTTTTCCCCTCCCCCTTCCCTCCCTCCCTCTATTCATTCCCGATAATATATTCACGCCCCATCCTACCCCCCATCCTCTCCCTCTTCCTCTCCATCTCCTCCCTTCCTCTTTTCCTCCTCCCCTCTCTTCTCTCTGTTCCTCTCCTCCCCCTTCTCTCCCTCTTTTCCTCTCCCCCTCCTCTCCTTCATTTCCTCTCCCTTTTTTCCTCTCCTCCTCCTCTCTTCTCCTCCTCCTCTCCCTCCTCCTCTCCCTCATTTCCTTTCCTTCCTCCTCTCCCTCCTCCTCCTCCCCCTTTTTCCTTTCCCCCTCCTCTTCTCCCCATCTTTCCCCTTCCTCCTCTCCCCTCCCTCTTTTCCTGTACCCCTCCGTAACTCCCCTTAACTCTCATTACACTTTCCCCTCCCACCAACAACTCTACCTTCCCCCTTCCCCTCTTGTGCTTTCCCCTCTCTGTTTCTTCCCCCCGTGCTGTCTCCCCCCCCTCTCACTTCTGCATATACATTCTTTTCCCTTGCATTCCCCTCTCATACTCTCCATCTCCATTCCCCTCTCCGGTCTCTCCCCCTCATTTTTCTCCCCCCTCCATTCCCCTCTTATACTCCCTCTCCCCCTCCATTCCCCTCACACACACACACACACACACACACACACACACACACACACACACACACTCTCTCTCTCTCTCTCTCTCTTTCTCTCTCTCTCCGTTCTCCCCACCTCCCCTCCATTCCCCTCTTACACTCTATCTCCCCCTCCATTTCCATCTTACACTCTCTCTCCCTCTCCATTCCCCTCTCACACTCTCTCCCTCTCCATTCCCCTCTCACACCCCCTCTTTTCGTCCATTCTCTCCCCTCTCTATTCCCCTCTCTCTCTCTCTCTCTCCATTCCCCTCTTACACTTTCTCTCCCCACACTCCCCCTTCATTTCCCTATTACACTCTTCGCTCTTCACTTCTCCCCTTTCCTTCCGTCTACTCCCCCTTTCTCCCCTCTCCTCTCCTTTTATTCCCTCACCTCTTCTCTTCCCTCCTCTCCTCTTCTCTGTTCTGCTCTGCTCTCTTCTCCGCTTCCCTCCTTTCCTTCCGTCTACTTTCCCTTCCTCTCCTCTCCTATCCTCTCCTCTCCTCTCCTTCCGTCTACTTTCCCTTCCTCTCCTCTCCTCTCTCCTGTCCTTCCGTCTACTCCTTCCTCCTCTCTCCTTTCCTTTCCTTTCCTCGCTCTTCTCTCCTCTCTCCTCTCCTTTCCTTCCGTCTACTTCCCCTTCCTCTCTTGTCCTCTTCTCTCCTCTCCTCTCCTCTCCTCCCCTCTCCTCTCCTCTCCTTTCCTCCCCTCCCCTCTCCTCTACTTCCTACTCCTTCCCTCCCGTCCTGCCCACCCCCAGCTTGACACTATGCACAGACGCTAAGCACCCAAGTCTGTGTTTACCGGACCAATTCTGTGGGCAGGATGAGCGGCAGTGTCAACAGAACCAGACAGCCACACTCTCTGCTCTCTCGCCCCCTGTGTGTGTGTGTGTGTGTGTGTGTGTGTGAGAGAGAGAGAGAGAGAGAGAGAGAGAGGTGTACATAACGTTACTATGGAAAAATTTTGCCTGCCTAACTAAAGGATACGTGAGGTTATACTCGGTGTAAATATCCAAGGGGTTATGTGTAGGGCGTAGTTGTAATTGGCGGTGAAGTGTGTGTGTGTGTGTGTGTG
>NC_136970.1:2042500-2045000 GCF_032717465.1 Coenobita brevimanus
AGAAGAATTAGGAAAAGAAGAGGGATTAAAGAAGGAAGGACGAGAGGGGAGGGGAAGAGAGGTTGAAGAGGGAGGAACAGGGTGGAAGAGGAGGGAAGAGAGGGGAAGGAGGATTGTGAAGGGTGGAGGAAAATGGGAGGATAGTTTGAAGCAAAGGGGAGAGGGGAGGAGAGGAAGAACGAAGGAGGAAGAGAAGAAGGAGAGAAAGGAGGAAAGCTAAAGAAGGAAGTGGGAGTTGCGAGTGCTTAGGGAGGAAGGAAGAGGAAAAAGGAAGCAAGTGGAGGAGGGATTGGAGAGAGAGAGAGAGGAGGGGGGGAGGCTTGAGAGAGTAAGGATGGATAGGGGATGAGAAGGACTGATGGGGAGAGAGAGAGAGAGAGGGAGGAATGTGGGAGAAGAAAAAATGGAGGGGAGAAATTTGAGGAAAGAGGAAGAAAGAAAAATGAGGAAAGAGAAAGAAAGAAAAATGAGGAAAGAGAAAGAAAGAAAAATGGGGTCGACACGAGAGAGAGAGAGAGAGAGAGAGAATCCGACTGCAATAAGGGAATCCGTCTTATTGTGCACGACGTGTGTTTCGCCCTGGCATTACCGCCCTTATTTTCTCTCTCTCTCTCTCTCTCTCTCTCTCTCTCTCTCTCTCTATCTATTTATCTATCAGTCTGTTTCCATAAGTAAATAATTTCGCTCACTAACTGACCTTAACATTTGAATTAGGTGACTTATTTTCATTACTTAACCTCTAGACGATTTTTCTCACCTGAAGGAAAGATATTAGGCTTTGGAGGGGTTAAGACACACGGTCCTAACCCCTTTGCTACAAGTGGTTTATCCAAAGTTAAAAAAAATCGTCTGGGAGTAGTGGAAATAATTCTCTCTCTCTCTCTCTCTCTCTCTCTCTGAAGGTGAAAGAAATAAGTGTCCAAATAAGATTAAGAAAAGAGGAAGGATGAGAGTAATAAAGAGTAATAAAAGTTTGAGAATAAAGGAAGGGGAAGAGGAGTGAGTTAAGTAAATGAGAGAAGAGAAGAGAAGAATTTGATAACAGGAAAGAGAGAGAGAGAGAGAGAGAGAGAGAGAGAGAGAGAGGAGTAATAGAAGTTGGAGAATAAAGGAAGGGGAAGAGGAGTGAGTTAAGTAAATGAGAGAAGAGAAGAGAAGAATTTGATAACAGGAAAGAGAGAGAGAGAGAGAGAGAGAGAGAGAGAGGAGTAATAGAAGTCTGAGAATAAAGGAAGGGGAAGAGGAGTGAGTTAGATAAGGAAATGGAGAGAAGAGAAGAATTTGATGACGAGAGAGAAAGAGAGAGAGAGGGAGAGAGAGAGACGATGTAAGAAGATAAAGAAACTATTACAAAGAGGAACGAGAGCGTAAAGTGAGGTAGGTGTCAGGGAAGATGGGGAGGACTGAGGAGGGGTAGGTGACGTTAAAATTAGGGAGATTAAAATGTATATAACACGAGAGGAGGGGAAGTGAAAGAGATGGGCTGGAGGGAGAGAGGTGAGGGTGAGAATGATACAGGATGAAAGATTAGGATTAGGGAGAAGGAAGAAGAAAGTGGAAGGATAGGAGAGGAAGAGAAGAAGGAGGACTTGGGAGAGAGATGAGGAAGTGAAGGAGAAGCATTTTAGGGCGAGTGATGAGGAAGAGAAGGATATAGAAAGTTGAGAGTAAGGAAGAAGGAAGAAGAAAGGGATAGGAGAGGAAGAGGAGAAGGACTTGAGGGGGAGAGATGAGGAAGAGAAGAATACAGGATGAAAGATTAAAGGAGAAGGAAGAAGAAAGGGAAAAGATAGGAAAGGATTGGAGGGGAAGGGAAGAAAGACTTGAGGGAAAGATGTGAAGTGAAGAAATATGTAAGATGAAAGATTAGGGTAGGGGGAGTAGGAAAAAGCAAGGGAAATTATGTGGGTAGATAGTAGGGTAAGACAGGAGAGGCAGAAGAGAAGAAGCACTTGAGGGAAGGAGATGAAGTGAAGAAATATGTAAGATGAGAGATTAGGGTAGGGGGGTAGGAATGGGTAAGGGAAATGTGTAAGGTTAAAGAGGAAGGAAGGATGGGGCAGAGAAGGAAGAGGAGCGAAAGAGGTGAGATAAGCAAAAAAGAAGAGAAAAGAAAGTCAAGGGAAGGGAAGGACGGAAGAGAAGAAAGTTGACAGGAACGACAGTGGTAAGAGTAGGGTAGAACGGGAGATGAAGAGAAGTAAAGAGAAGGAAAGATGAGAGAGAGAGAGAGAGAGAGGGAGGGAGGGAGAGAATGTTCTAGGAAGAGGGGAAGGATGAGAGAATTGAAATCGGGAGGACGGCATGACAAGGGGAAGAGAAAGAGGTGGGAGAAGGAGAGAGAGAACACAAAAAGAAGAAAAGGGGAAATGGAGGGGGAAGAACAAAGAATAAGAGAGAGAGAGAGAGAGAGAGAGAGAGAGAGAGAGAGAGAGAGAGAGAACGGAATACAGTTTGCAAAGAAAAGGAAGAAAGGAAGAGGTGGAAGAAGCATTAATTA
>NC_136970.1:2050000-2052500 GCF_032717465.1 Coenobita brevimanus
TGCATCAAGTGAGTGGATGATGGTCGCCACCACCCATCACTATATGTACGTCCATGTGGGTATATATATGCGCAATGTATGTGAGTATATGTGAGGTATAATGAAGGTATATTCCAAACTCATGTTATTGATCAGTGTAGTATATTGGAACAGTGCAAATGACCACTAATCCCATTTTCTGTTCCAATTTAGAGGCTAACAATAAAAAATGTATATTAGTTTTAAAATTATCCCCAGCGTACACAACAGCACTAATGTATATGCCGTACCTCTTTGAAAAACTGTTAGAGAGAGAGAGAGAGAGAGAGAGAAATGTATGGGAAGGTGGTCGCAACTGTGAGAAGACAGAAGTAGGAAGAGAAAAGGAAGATATGAAGAGCCAGAAGCAGACCATCACCTGCCTTATCACTCGTCAAAGGCAGAGAGAGAGAGAGAGAGAGAGAGAAGATATCAAGTGCCACAAACAATAATCTGCCTTATCACTCGTCAAAGGCAGAGAGAGAGAGAGAGAGAGAAACCAACCCTGATCTGCTCTGCCACTTTAATCCCTTCACATAATCACACCAACACGCAATTCACCAACAGACCAACGAGAAAGTCAGTGTGGCTCGGGAGGGGAACGAATTCTGTAATCCGTTTGTAGCGCTAGACTGGTTTTTGTAGCTGCACACGCACGCACACGCTCGGACGCGCGCACGCACACGCCTGCACGCAGGCACGCACGCACGCACGCACGCAGGCACGCACGCACGCACGCACTCACTCACTCACTCACTCACTCACTCACTCACACACACACACACACACACACACACACACACACACACACACACACACACACACACACACACACACACACACACACACACACACACACACACACACACACACACACAAATTATCAACAAGGCTTTGGGTACGAGAGACTTGTTTTGCCAGATCTGTGAAAGATTATGCCAAATATATCCACGCCAGGTTATATATATATATATATATATATATATATATATATATATACATACACACACACACACACACACACACACACACACACACACACACACACACTTTTAAGCAAACGAAGTAGAATGCAGCTGGTGTTTATTATATTATTTCTGCTCAGTGCTTTGGATGCGTCGGGTGGAGCGACACCTCATTGCAATTGCACGAGATTGGTGGATCCTGGCACGAGTTAACACGTGACTGGTCGGCCAAGAGCGTGTGATGGAAGGTATGTAGCTATTTCATTAGTGGAATGGGTTAGTCCACCGATGTTTGTGGTCTTCTGCGTGTTGGGAGGACTTGTAAATCGTCTGCTTCTGTGTTGGTTGCAGGCTTCATCAGTACGGAAATGTAAGGTGCATCCAGAAACATGGGTCTACAGGGGTCTTATTCACGGTCAGGTATTTCAGTACCTTTTACGAGATGCTGACGTGTGAGGGAGGTGTTGTGACTAGCTGTGTAGTGAATTTTTTTGTTGATCCGTTCTTTAAATAGGTCCCATATGACGCACGTAGATAAATTATGTATCTGTCGTTACGTGGAATGAAATAAAATAAACACTGGGATACACAGAAATACAGGAATAAACGCTGGAATAAACAGAAATACAGGAATAAGCACTGGGATAAACAGAAATAAAGTCTTAAAGATGATGGAGTTGTTCCGATCAAGAGAGGGTCAGTTGTTTATGCCTTGTTGTTTACATGTTGACCCCGAGTAAATATGGCGAGGAAATTTTGAGGTCATTGGTATTGATATTTGCTTTCGTTATTGGCTGGATTTCCTTTTTTCTTTTTCTTTCAAATGGAGGTAAAAAGCGAGTTCCTTCTTATGCATTTTTAAAAATTGTTTGGAAACGTGATTTGTGTTTTGTTCCTTTTTTTTAGTATTTATGTGTTTGACGGGACGAAAGAACAGACTGATTAAATTTTCCCCTTTTTTGGAGAGAGAGAGAGAGAGAGAGGGACGGAGAGAGAGGCGGGATAGGTTGTCAGTTTTTACAGCGTACGTTATCTTCTTTGTATATCTTTATTTTTATTACTACTAAGAATGAAAAATTAAGACAAATAAAAATGTATTATATAAGAAGGAGGAACAAATTTTACCATGTCCCAGCGCTGTAGCTTTGTCGATGTTTTACTTAGTGATTTTTCTTCTTCCAACGCTTGATAGGATTACGCCCGGTAGTTATTTTTTTTCCTGTCTTTTTCTGGCGAGTTCGTGGAAGCTGGTATACGCGACTCTGCATTTATCGGAAGTGGTAATGTTATTGTCGGTGGCGCTGCGGTGGAGGTCACGTTGAGTTGTTCGTGGCTTTACGTATATAGGGTAGAAATAGGTGTATGTGAATGTATGTGTATTGTCTGTTGAACCATCCGTCTGTCTGTCTGTCTGTCTGTATATCTGTGTCTGTCTTTTTATCTCTGTGTCTATCTATATCTATCTGTGTGTATGTATGTCTGTGCCAGTGTTTATATCTATATATCAATCTGTCTGT
>NC_136970.1:2057500-2067500 GCF_032717465.1 Coenobita brevimanus
GGTAATGATGAGTAAAAATACAGGAAACAAACATGCAGATAAAAAAAAATATTGTTGACAAGAAACACACACACACACACACACACACACACACACACACACACACACACACACACACACACACACACACACACACACACACACACACACACACACACACACACAGAAAGAGAGAGAGAGAGAGAGAAGTAAAGAACACGATGTATTTACAGATTAGTTTAGCGAGAGTTCATTTGCTATTGACTGTCTGTAGAAAATATGAAGGTACTCCTGTCATTTACTCTATCGTTGCGCTTGGAGGGACGCCTTCACGTGGTGGCACCAATATAAACGGGGCGGTGGGGCTGCCCGGTTATACAAACGTCCCTTAACTCCCTCCCTACCCCCCCCCCCGAAAGGAGGATGGTGGACTGCAGGAGGGAGTAACTTCATCCTGCACTCCACTGGGTTCACACTCAGATGAGCCTGGGGTTGGAACTACTACTACTACTACTACTACTGCTACTACTTCTTCTTCTTCTTCTTCTTCTTCTTCTACTACTACTGGAAGGTGGAATTAACAACCAACCATTAAGACATATCCGTATCTCATGTCTAAAGTTTATCAAATTTCATGCAGCTGCGGCTTAATAATAATGAAAACAGTAGTAGTAGTACTATTTATTAACTTGATATACTTGTTTCAGACGTGATCCTGCCTGAGACATATAAACTAATCATGCTCTTTAAACCAGTCTTGCTCTTTAAACCAGTCTTGCTCTTTAAACCAGTCTTGCTTTTTAAACAAGCCATGCTCTTTAAACCAGTCATGCTCTGTAAACCAGTCATGCTCTTTAAACCAGCCATGCTCTTTAAACCAGTCATGCTCTTTAAACCAGTCATGCTTTTTAAACCAGCCATGCTCTTTAAACCAGTCTTGCTCTTTAAACCAGTCATGCTCTTTAAACCAGTCTTGCTCTTTAAACCAGTCTTGCTCTTTAAACCAGTCATGCTCTTTAAACCCGACCGATGACAACCTTATGGACGAAACTCTGCACCTTTACCATCCATATCTGAGCTGTATTGCACATGTCCCAGATTAAAGAGCAATAAAATATTTTGCTTGTCACGAACACCTGTATGAAGAGTTTCCTGGTAGTGTAATCAAACATGTCTTTCATCTTCTATTTGTGTTTGAAAATATACTCCCTTTATGTATGTCAAAGGTCACAGTGGCATCCATGTCAACATCTAAATTTTTTGACGTGTTTGGTGGGAATAACTCTTGTCTAAAATTCATAAGAAAATCATGTGGAATTTTGGGTAATAAGTTTTGATGGGGCTTTGGTTAATTAGTTTTGATTAGCTGTTATAACATTTTTTTTTTTTTTTTGTGCAAGGTAGAAGGAACCAAAGGCCAGGTGCCCTCAAACCGTTCCTTCCAAGAAAAAAAAAAAAACAATACAAAAGAGAGCCAGATTGTCTTAGGTGTATGAATTAGATGTATTTATGTGTGGGTAGGACCAATGCGTGTTTCCATAACTGGGGAACTTACCATTTACTGTATAAAAAAAAAACTGTATTGCCTGTGACTGTATTAACACTGTATAAAATAATCAGGTACATCACTAAAACCATCATCGGGCCGAAGGGGTGAAAAGCTGAGGAGGGGTGCGGTTTCTGTCTGTCTATTGCCAGACGCCTCAGTCCCGTAAAGGGGTGGCCACAAGCAAATCGCCTCCATGTCGCCCTGTCCCCCGCCATTTCATTGCCCTGCTCCCAGCTCACCTCTCTGCCATAGAAGTCGCTAACTGATATACCTAGTTCTTTCACCTTAAATTGGCCCAGATTTTCGTCTTTTTGTAGCTTTGTTCATGTAGGTCAGTGGCAGAAAAGAAAGTACTATGACCCTTTATCCTGCCCATAGCACTTCTTCGTGACTGACAAAATGCAGTGGCTCTGTCTCCTGCCCATAGCACTTCTTCGTGACTGACAAAATGCATTGGCTGTATCTCCTGTCCATAGCACTTCTTCGTGACTAGGTTTATATTTGTTATTCGGTTATTATAATTCGGCATTTAAGATGGAGAGATGTTAATTTTAGGCCAAGTAAAAGTAACAAGAGTTTAGTAATTGCAGAATATCATGATGCAAAGATTAAACGTCATGATTTATTATTATTATTATTATTATTATTATTATCTGTTATTATTATTATTATTATTATTGTTATCACTGTTATTATTATTATTATTATTATTATTATTATTATTATTATTATTACTATCATTATCATTTTTATTTTTATTATTATCATCATTATTCTTATTTTTATTGTTCATGTTCTTTTCGTGTTCATTATTATTATTATTATTATTATTATTATTATTATTATCATCGTCATCATCATCATTTTTATTAGTGTTGTAGTTCTTGTACTCCTCTTTTTCATCATCATCATCATCATCATCATCATCATCATCATCATCATCAATATCATAACACTCGTATAATTGATGGCACTTCCAAATCAACTCCTCGGTCTTCCTCTCCTGACGTACAGTATCTAAAAGCAATTCAGTCGTGAGTACTGTGAACGGGCTACTTATTTTGAGAGTCTCACTGATATTTCCATTGTTTACGTCGTTGATCCACGGAGAGAAGGAGAGAGAGAGAGAGAGAGAGAGAGAGAAAGGGGGTTTGGAACTGATCTGTCAAAGGGAGAAACAGGATATATCATGAAAATAACACACACACACACACACACACACACACACACACACACACACACACACACACACACACACATAATCAAGAAAATAACACACACACACACACACACACACACACACACACACACACACACACACACAGAATCATGAAAATAACACACACACACACACACACACACACACACACACAGAATCATGAAAATAACACACACACACACACACACACACACACACACACACACACACACACACACACACACACACACACACACACAGAAACAGGAAAAAAACACACACACACACACACACACACACACACACACACACACACACACACACACACACACACACACACACACAGAAAGGAAAAAGTAAAGGGAGGTAACAAAAAAAAAGAGCGCATATGGAACAGAGAAAGGAGAGGAAGCTGAAGAACAGTGGAAAATTAAAGTTAGAGAGAGAGAGAGGGGGCTGCGGGTGGCTTCGGGCAGTGAGCATGTATATATGTAATTTTCATACATTTGTGAGGGAGAAGTTATGCCGTGCTGTCACCATTATCATATATACTACTACCAACACCCACGCTCTCTCTCTCTCTCTCTCTCTCTCTCTCTCTCTCTCTCATCATGCATTTCCAAGTCATATCCATTTTTTTTTTTAACCATATCATCATCATCATCTCTTAGCATCGTATTCACATTCATTCTTCATCTTCATTCTTCTTCACGTCTTCATTTTCTTCTCAATCCCCGCCTTGGGTTCTTCTTTTCTTGATAGACTGGATTTTCTTTCATTTTCTTCCCCTCCTAATTTCTTGTCTTTTTTTTTTTTTTTTCGTCTCTTCCGTCTTCTCTCCTTCCTCTTCCTGTTGTGTTGCTCATTTCCGTCTTTCCTAATTATATGCTTCCTCTTCCCTCATGCTGTGTTGTAAAGCACTCTCTCTCTCTCTCTCTCACACACACACACACACACACACACACACACACACACACACACACACACACACACACACACACACACACACACACACACACAGCTTGTTCATTATGTAGGCCCGGATGAACTGTTGTATGAGGAGGGTGCAGACTTCACACACACACACACACACACACACACACACACACACACACACACACACACACACACACACACACACACACACACACACACACACACACTATGACAAAGACTACACGTAATCAATCACTAAAAAAAAAGAATTACGGCAATAATGAATATCAGTCACCAGTATCTTAGAGAGAGAGAGAGAGAGAGAGAGAGAGAGAGAGAGAGAGAGAGAGAGAGAGAGAGAGAGAGAGAGAAACAGGATTTACTTGAAAGCAATCCGTCTCATCCATTCTCATTTCTCTGCAATCTCTCTGTCTCTTCCCAGCAGTGTTGCATGATATCTTCTTTACTACGGCTATTACACATTACTCTCTCCTGTCCTATCACCCTGCACCCTTCCTGTATTTATGCCTATCGCTCAGCAGCCGTCTACGCACACACACTCATTTCTTCTTCATGTCGATCGCTCAGCACCCGTCTGCGTACACACACTTACTCCTTTTCCTGACCTGCTTATGTGTAAACGTTATCTCTCAGCCCTTCATGTAAACATCGGGTCAGATGGAAATAGTCTTCATTGCATATTTCCCTCTGCTTACGACCTCCTGTCTTTTTTCTGACCGACTCAAATGTGAAAGTTATCTGGTACTCTCAGCCCTTCATGTAAACAACGGGTCATGTGGAAATAATGTTTTTCCCTCTGCTTACGACCGCCTGTCTTTTTAGCGAAGTGTGTCCAGGCGTCGTGAATAGAAATGATCTTGATTTTGGCTTTCTCTTATTCTTTGTTTGGAGAGAGAAGGTTAGTAAGCTGTTGGGTTTTATTTCCTTCATTTTTTTTTTTTATTCGTATTCTGAAGTAACCAGACCTGAGAAATTAATTAAGATGAAAATTAAAGTAAAAATGATAGATAAAAAATAAACTTGAAAATAAAAGATAAGTCGATAGATATAAATGATAGATAAAATATAAAGTTGGAAATAAAAGATGGGTCGATAGATATAAATGATAGATAAAATATAAAGTTGGAAATAAAAGATGGGTCGATAGATATAAATGATAGATAATTATAAGACAAAAAAAGAGATAAAAATAAAGATAAAAAATAAATTGGTCGATAGATATAGATGATAGATAAAAGCACAGATAGATAAAAAATAAAGTTGAAAAAAAGATAGGTCGATAGATATAAATGATAGATAAAAACAGATAGATAAAAAATGAAGTTGAAAAAAATAGATAGGTCGATAGATATAAATGATAGATAAGACGAAAACAGATAGATAAAAAATAAATAGGTCGATAGATATAAATGATAGATAAGTATAATTAGCCAAGAGTATAAATAAACAAGGAAGAAAAAGGGAGAAATAAAGATAAATAGATAGAGAGCTATAACTGATAGATAATTATAATAAGACAAAAACACAGATAGATAAAATAATAAGACAAAAAACACAGGTAGGTAAATAATAAAATTAATAGATGAATAACACCAGGTACAGGTTGTCAAAAAGAGGACAGGTGGGTGAGTGTCATCAGTGCTTCCAGTCCTGCCCATTTCTATTCATGACCAGCTCGTAAAAGTCAGTCGGTGTTATTAGCGCCGATTTTACGGTCCCGGTAGGTCTGACCCGGGATTGGGGGGCCGGGGGAAGCTGAGGTGGAGGGGTGGGGGCGCTGTGGAGGGGTGTGAGAGGCTGGGGTGGAACAGGAGAGAGGGTTATATTTGCCGACCTAGGACTGGGGGTGGAGGGGGCGGGAGGAAGCTGAGGTGGGGGCGGGGGGCGAGGTGCGGGGTGGGAGAGGCAGGGTGGGGACGCGGTGGAGGGGTGGGAGAGGCTGGGTGTGGACGGGGGAGGGGGAGACTGAGAATGAGCGAGGGGATATTTGCCTGGCACAGTTTGTCAAGAGCGATACTTGGTTGTTCAGTTAATCGAGGCATTCCGTGGCAGAAATTATGATCTTTGGTGAAAAATGTATAAATATTGAAATGTTCTGGGCTTAATACATTCACTTATGCAACAGGTCAACTCTGGAACTGTCTCCCTCTCTCTGTATTTCCTGCTTCCTGTGATCAGTCTTTCAAACGCAGTGTGTCTGGGCATCTCGAAATGATAGGATCTTGAATTTGGCTCTCTCTTGTATTTTGTTTTTCTCTTGGAAGGAACAGTTATTGCGGGCTCATGGCCTTTGGTTCCTTCTTCCTAGCATTAAAAAAAAAAAAAAGATAATCCCACGAGATGTGTAAGAAAATTCAGCAGATCTTTCTTTGGCCTAATTTGAGCAGAAAAAAAAATCTATGGAGCCACATGCCATTCGTTTTTTTTTTTATCTTTGTTGAAAAATATTTAAATATTCAAATGTTCCGGGTTTCCATTATGATATACATTTAATCCTGCGAGATGTGCAAGAAAATTCAATGGGTTTTTCTTTGGCTTTGAGCAAAAAAAAAAAATCGGTATGGAGTCACATGTCATTCGTTTTATGAGATGCGTGAGTGATGAGGAAGGTTATTTTTGCCCATAAGGTGATCAGAAATTGCAGCCCCGTACTGGGCGAGAAATGGACCCAATTTTGAGCCCATTTTGATATACTGTAGCCTTTTTTTTCTCACTATTAATCCCCAAAATAACCTGTAGTCATATTCCTCTCGGGGTGATTTGTATATTGTGTCCGGAGTCTGTGTGTATTTCGTAAAAGCCTGAAAATTTGAAGAGGGCAAAGAATGTACTGCATATATTTTACCGGGGGAAATAGGTTTGATAGATATAATATAGTGTAATCTGTGGGTATAAATCTACCTGTCTATCTATTGCCAGACGCCTTAATCCCGTAAGGGGTGGCCACAAACAAATCGCCTCCATGTCGCTCTGTCCCCCGCCATTTCACTGCCCTGCTCCCAACTCACACACACCCCCTCTCTCATATACCTCCCCACTCCATCCCTCCATCTCATCCTTGGCCTCCCCCCTCACTCTCCCCTCCTCCACCCCCTCACTCACGTACACTCTCCTCGTCAGTCTCTCATTCTCCATCCTCTCCACATGAGCAAACCACCTTAATATGTTTCTCCTAACGCTTCCAATCACATCCACAAAAAAATGTACTGCATATATATTGCGGGTGGAAATGGGTTTGTCGGAAAAATAGTGTAATCTGTAGTTACAAATGCATACAAAAAATAATCGAAGTTGTATATACTGTAGCGAAATTAATACATTGGAAGGGAATTAGAGTTTGTATGGAAGGGTAGCGTCTGTATTTTGTATTATAATTTTGTTTTCTATATTATTTAGTGAGGAAAGCAATGTTCTGTTACTGTGGTGTATGGTGATTGATTGGTA
Organism: Coenobita brevimanus; assembly: GCF_032717465.1. Taxonomy (NCBI): domain Eukaryota; kingdom Metazoa; phylum Arthropoda; class Malacostraca; order Decapoda; family Coenobitidae; genus Coenobita; species Coenobita brevimanus. Next base: position 2,064,628 of record NC_136970.1, read on the forward strand.
TTTGAGGGAGCGAGGGAGAGAGTAAGGAATGGAGAGGGAATTTCAAGTGGGAATTTAGGAGTGGGAGGGATGAAGGATGCGAGAGAGAGAGAGAGAGAGAGAGAGAGAGAGAGAGAGAGAGAGAGAGAGAATAAGGATTGGAGAGGGAAAGTAGGAATGTAGGAGTAGGAGGGATGAAGGATGAGAGAGAGAGAGAGAGGGAATGGAGAGGAAATTTCAAGTGGGAATTTAGGAGTGGGAGGGATGAAGGATGCGAGAGAGAGAGAGAGAGAGAGAGAGAGAACTTCATGTAGGAATGTAGGAGTGGGAGGGATGAAGGATGAGAGAGGGAGAGAGAGAGAGAGAGAGAATAAGGACTGGAGAGGAATTTTCAAGTAGGGAATGTAGGAGTGGGAGGGATGAAGGATAAGATAGAGAGAGAGAGAGAGAACTTCAAGTAGGAATGTAGGAGTGGGAGGGATGACGGATAAGAGAGAGAGAGAGAGGAGAAGAGGGAGGGAAATGAGAGTAAAGAAGAATGTTATTTATTACGTAATGATACTAAGAGCGCTGCTGAAGACTAGATAATAACTTTGTAGTATTTTATGATTCCTTTCCCCCCCTACAAAGAGAACTATGATGGAAAGAGAGGAAGGAAAGAAGAAGAGAGGCTGAGAAGAGGGGAGTGGCAGAGAGAAAGAGGGGAAGAGAAGGGAATGACAGAGAGAGAAAGAGGAGATAAAGAGAAAAAGAGGAAGGAAAGAAGAAGAGATGGGAATGACAGAGAGAAAGAGAAGAAGAGAAAGAGAGAGGAGAGAAAGGAATGGAGAAGAGAAGCTGAGAAGAGGAGAGTGGCAGAGAGAAAGAAAGAGGAGAAGAGAGGAAAAGAAGAGAAGGGAAAGAGAGAAGAAGAGAGAAAGAGAGAAAAAGAGGAAGGAAAGAAGAAGAGAAGGGAATGACAGAGAGAAAGAGGAGAAAGAAAGGGAAGAAGAGAAGCTGAGAAGAGGGGAAAGGCAGAGAGAAAGATAGAGGAGAAGAGAGAGAAAGAGAAGAATGAAAGAAGAAGAGAAGAAGGGAATGCCAGAGGGAAAGAGAGAGGAGAAGAGAGGAGGAAAGGGGAAGAAGAGAAGCTGAGAAGAGGGGAGTGGCAGAGAGAGAGAGGAGAAGAGAGAAAGAGCAGAAGGGAATGACAGAAAGAAGGAGAGAGGAGAAGAAGAGAGAAAGAGGAGAAGGAAAGAGGAAGAAGAGAAATTGAGAAGAGGGGAATGGCAGAGAGAAAGATAGAGGAGAAGAGAGAGAGAGAGAGAAGAAGGAAAGATGAAGAGAAGAAGGGAATGACAGAGGGAAAGAGAGAGGAGGAGAGAGAAAGAGGAGAAAGAATGGGGAAGAAGTTGAGAAGAGGGGAAAGGCAGAGAGAAGGAAAGAGGAAGAAGAGAAGCTGAGAAGAGAGGAATGGCTGAGAGAAAGATAGAGGAGAAGAGAGAAGGAGGAGAGGGAAAGAGGGAGAAGAAGAGAGAAGGAGAGGGAGAAGAAGAGAGGAGGAAAGAGGGAGATGAAGAGTGAAGGAGGAGAAGGAAAGAGGGAGATGAAGAGTGAAGGAGGAGAAGGAAAGAGGGAGAAGAGAGAAGGAGGAGAAGAGAGAAGGAAAGAGGGAGAAGAAGAGAGGAGGAGGAGGAAAGAGGGAGAAAAAGAGAGAAGGAAGGAGGGTGAAGGAAAGAGGGAGAAGAGTCGAGAAGGAGAAGGAAAGAGAGGGGAGGGAAAGAGGGAGAAGAGAGAAGGAGGAGAGAGAAGAGAGAGACGGAGGAGAAGGAAAGAGGGAGAAGGGGAGGGAAGGAGGAGAAGGAAAGAGGGGGATCACTGCCCTGTTCAATACCACTCCTGCCTTTGAAGGAATCATCTGTGGGATTAAAGGCTCGAGTAGGAGAGAGAGAGAGAGAGGGAGAGGGGGGAGGAAGAAGAGGGAGCTGGGGGTAAGTGGGAAGTAAGAGTGGGAGGCTGTAAAGAGAGAGAGAGAGAGAGAGAGAGAAAGAGAGAGGATGGAAGGGAAGTAGAGGGAGCTGGGATAAGAGAGTAGGAAGAGTTTGAGGTTGCATAGAGGAAGAAAGGGAGGTAGGAAGGAAGAGAGGGAGGGAGGAAGGAAGAGAGGGAAGAAGGAACAGAGGAAGGAAGGAAGGAAGGGAGGGAAAGAAGAGGTGGAAGGGTGATGATAGGAAGGGAGAGGGAGAGAAGAGGGAAGGAAAAAAAAAAAGCAAGTGGAGAGAAAGAGAGGAAGTAGAGGTGGGAGGGAGGAACGGAAGGAAGGGTGATAGGAGGGGAGGGAGAGAGGAAAGGAAGGAGTAGGGCTTCGGGAGGAATGTGAGGGGGGGGAGGGAGGGAGGGAGGATGTGGGGAGGAGTTGTATGTAAGGAGGAGGAGGCGAATAGGACACTGGAATGAGAGGGAGAGAGGGAAGGAGGGAGGAGTGAGGAGGGAATTTCAAGGAGGAAGATGGGCGTGGGAGGGATGAAGGACAAGGAGAGAGAGAGAGAGAGAGAGAGAGGCAGTGGGATGGAAAGATAAAAAAAAATGAAAGGAAAGGAAAGATAGTGTAATGGGGAGGAGATAAGGAATGGGGAGGGGAAGGGGAGGGATTTATGGGAGGGAGAGAAGGGGAGACGAAGTGCGGGGAGTGAGAGAGGTAGAGGGATGGAGGGGAGGAGGGAGGGGGAGTAGGTATGGAAGTAAGAGAGGGACATGGGATGGAGGAAATGAGAGAAAAAGAAAGTGAATGAGTGAGTGAAGGGAGGGAGGGAATGTGAGGGGAGTAAGAGAGGGGAGACATTGAGAGGGAGAGGAAGGGTCAGGGGTGAGAAGTTAAAATTGGGAGTGGGGTGAGGGGTGGAACATGTAGAGCA
>NC_136970.1:2075000-2085000 GCF_032717465.1 Coenobita brevimanus
TGGCAGAGGTGAGGAGTTAGAAGTTGGCTTTATAGATAGATGGGTGGATGGATAGATGGGTACATACATGGATAGATAGATGGCTGGCTGCGTGGATGGATAGATAGATTGATGGATAGATAGATAGATAAATAGGTGGATAGATGGATGGATGGATAGATAGATAGATAGGTCGATAGATAAATACGTGCGTGATTTTATATACTCCGTCTTGGCCTTTCTAATTGTGTCTCTTCTCATATACTTAATAGGCATTGTTGATTCTCTCTCTCTCTCTCTCGCTCTGTCTCTCTCTGTCTCTGTCTCTGTCTCTCTCTGACGGAATAGAACGCCGCAGAAGTCGCAGTGAGAGGCCAATGAAAGGAGGGTAATAGTGGCTGTTGGGGGTGATGGCAGGGTGGTGGCAGTGATGGCAGGGTGGTGGCAGTGATGACAGGGTGGTGGCAGTGATGGCAGGGTAGTGGCAGTGATGGCAGGGTGGTGGCAAGTGATGGCAGGGTAGTGGCAGGTGATGGCAGGGTAGTGGCAGGTGATGGCAGGGTGGTGGCAGTGATGGCATGGTAGTGGCAGGTGATGGCAGGGTAGTGGCAGTGATGGCAGGGTAGTGGCAGGTGATGGCAGGGTAGTGGCAGTGATGGCAGGGTGGTGGCAGTGATGGCAGGGTAGTGGCAGTGATGGCAGGGTGGTGGCAGTGATGGCAGGGTAGTGGCAGTGATGGCAGGGTGGTGGCAGTGATGGCAGGGTGGTGGCAGTGATGGCAGGGTAGTGGCGGTGATGGCAGGGTGGTGGCAGTGATGGCAGGGTAGTGGCAGTGATGGCAGGGTGGTGGCAGTGATGGCAGGGTAGTGGCAGTGATGGCAGGGTGGTGGCAGTGATGGCAGGGTAGTGGCAGTGATGGCAGGGTAGTGGCGGTGATGGCAGGGTAGTGGCAGTGATGGCAGAGTGGTGGCAGTGATGGCAGGGTGGTGGCAGTGATGGCAGGGTGGTGGCAGTGATGGCAGGGTGGTGGCAGTGATGGCAGGGTAGTGGCAGTGATGGCAGGGTGGTGGCAGTGATGGCAGGGTGGTGGCATTGTCCCGGTGGAAGTTCGTGAGGTCAGACTTAGGCCAAATGACCCCGTCAGAAAGGTCAAACTCCCCTGAATGACCCTGTTTGACCTGAGAGAGAGAGAGGGAGAGAGAGAGAATGTAATACTAGGACGGACAGAAAGACATACAGAAAGTAGGAAATGTAATACTATGCTTGAGAGAGAGAGAGAGAGAGAGGTGGGGGGGAGGAGACAATGTTGGAAGGATGAGAGTAAAGAGAGGCGAAAGAGGACAATGAGACGAGGGGAATGGACCAAGCACGAAGAGAGAGAGAGAGAGAGAGAGAGAGAGAGAGAGAGAGAGAGAGAGAAGGATAATATGCTACCGAAGTGAAGTAAGTGAGAGAGAAAAACGAAATAGTACAATAGAGAGAGAGAGAGAGAGAGAGAGAGAGAGAGAGAGAGAGAGAGTTCAAAAGAAAGCAAACAGGTACAGCATGATTGGTCCTTTCGAGAACGTTGATTGAAAGGTAGAATATGAGATACCTGTCCTGTGATAAGGGTGAAGGGAGAATAAAGATGAAAGGGTGAAGGGAGAATAAAGGTGAAAGGGTGTAGGGAGAATAAAGGTGAAAGGGTGAAGGGATAATAAAAATGAAAGGGTGGAGGGAGGATAAAGGTGAAAGGGTGAAGGGAGAATGAAGGCTAGAGGGTGAAGGGAGGATAAAGGTGAAAGGGTGAAGGGGGAGTAAAGGTGAAAGAAGGGATGGGGTAAAGGAGATAGAGAAGAGGGGATGGGGGAGGGGAGATAGAAAAAGAATGGGGGAGGGGAGATAGAGAAAAAGAATGAGGGAGGGAAAAGAGAGAGAGAGAGAGAGAGAGAGAGAGAGGAGGGGAAGGAAAATATGAAAGTGAAGCAAGTGGAAGAAAAGTGAAATAGTACGAGAGATAGATAGATAGATAGAGAGAGAGAGAGAGAGAGAGAGAGAGAGAGGGAAAAGAGCAAATAAAGCCAGGGAGACCAATACGCAGCTTCGCCTAATGGCAGCGATATCTCTCTCATTACGGAGGCTAAGTGGCTCGTTGAGAGAGAGAGGGAGGGAGAGAGAGAGAGAGAGAGAGAGAGAGAGAGAGAGAGAGAGAGAGGAACATACTAGGCTAGACAGACAAACAGAAAGTATGATTATTAATACTAGGCCTGAGAGAGAGAGAGAGAGAGAAATATACTAGGCTTGACAAACAGAAGATATGATTATTAATACTACGTGTGTGTGTGTGTGTGTGAGAGAGAGAGAGAGAGAGAGAGAGAGGTCGTTGTGAGAGTCGTTCCTCCTTCGTGTGTCGTTTCCCTGTCTTACTGTTCCACTAGTCGTCCTTATGGTCACTTTCGCAGCCTGGTTATGAGATGTGTTCCTTGGTGTTGCTAGAGATCGAGAGGCAGTTCCCTGGACATACGCCCCTCCCCCTCGACATACACCCCCCCCTCCACATACACCCTCCCCGAAATACACCCCCTTCATATACACCTCCCCTCCACACACACACACACACACACACACACACACACACACACACACACACACACACACACACACACACACACACACACACTTTCCCCGTATCAACGCTCTCTCGCGCATTTTCTCGCTCAGAATCTCATTATGCAGTGGACATGGCAGTAATGCAGGTAAAAATGAGGGTAAAACTCGACAGTAACCCTTGAAGTTGGTGTTAATTTCAGAAGCTGGCCCTTGAGCGCTCTTCACACTGGCGCCTGAGTGACAGCTACTGAGGTGTGTAAGTTGTGGGTGTAGGTAGGTGTGGTGGGTAGATGCGTAGGTAGGTGGGAAGGTAAGTAGATACCTTGAGGGATGACTGAATTGCTCTGAAAAATGATCTCATCTTGAATTTGCATCGCTGTTATCTTGTGTTGTTTTTTTCTTGGAGGGAACCATTTGCAGGTCCTGGCCTTGGGTTCCTTCTTCCGTGCGTTAAAAAAGTAGATATTATACAGGTAAATCGGACTTATAAACAGGTAATTAAGTAGGTTAAGTTGATTACAAGAAAGAGTACTTAAAGAATACAAAAAATCATCTTACTTATATCCCCAGATTTGCTTATGTCTATATCGACTTAGATTGCATAACACACAAGAATATAGTAACGGAGCAGAATCAGGAATAAATCGGTAAGGAAGAGGTGTTACTAAGCTTCCTGGCCACACAAGAATATAGTAACGGAGCAGGATCAGGAATAAATCGGAAAGGAAAAGGTGTTAGTATGCTTCCTTTGACTATTTGTTTTCAATGTCGAGTCGCGTCATCCTTGGCTTGCCGTCAATCTGTACACCACGTTTGGTTTAAATCGAACCCGAACTATTTACGTTTCCCCCCATCCCTTCCTTTCTTCTCCTCCTTCTTCTCTTCCATCTTCCTTCCACCCCTTCCTTTCTTCTCCTCCTCCTCCTTCTCTCTCATCTTCCCTCCACCTCTTCCATTCAGTACCTTGAAGTCTACCGTAAAGCATAAAATCTCCTTGAATTAGCCTGGAAAATCAGCCTAACGATTCTTTAGTATTTATCTTGCCTTACATCCTTTCTTCTTTCCTTTCTGCCTTCCTTCCTTCCTTCCTTCCTTATTTTCTTCCTTCCTTCCTTCCTTCCTCCTTTCCAGTCATCCTGTCTTCCTTCCTTCCATATTTCCTCCCTACCATACTTAAGCCCTTCCTTCCATCCGTATTTCCATTCTTCCTTCCTTTCTCCCTTATTTCCTTCATACCACACTTAAATCTTTCCTTCCTTCCTCATATCCAGTCTTCCTTCCTTCCTTCCTTCCTCCCTTATTTCCTTCATACCACACTTAAATCTTTCCTTCCTTCCATCATATCCAGTCTTCCTTCCTTCCTTCCTTACTTATTTCCTTCCCACCATAAGTCCTTCCCTCCTTCCTCATTTCCAAACCTCCTGTCTTCCTTCCTTATCTCCATTCTTCCTTCCTTCCTGTTATACTTCCGTTCTTCCTTCATGTCTAATTTCCTTCCTTCTTTCCTTCCTTCCTGCCGGCCTGCCTTCCTGTTTTCGTTCTTTCCAGACTTCACTTTCATTTCTTTTCAAATAATTCTCTCTCTCTCTCTCTCTCTCTCTCTCTCTCTCTCTCTCAAATTACGTGTTTCAGTTCTTCCTCCACTTCTCTCCCTTTCTCTCCACAGCCTCTCTCTCTCTCTCTCTCTCTCTCTCTCTCTCTCTCTCTCTCTCTCTCTCTCTCTCTCATTCCCCCCCTAAGGGTGTGTGTTCTCCTCCCCAGAATAAGGAATTGGTAGGCTAATTTTCCAAGTTAATTTAATTAGGCCTTATATTCTTAGGCCAGGGACCCCTAGGCGCTGACTGGGGAGAGGGGAGAGAGGGGAGAAGGAGAGAGGAGAGAAAGGTAAATATAGGGAAGAAGACAGGCGGACACACACACACACACACACACACACACACACACACACACACACACACACACACACACACACACACACACACACACACGAGAGAGAGAGAGAGAGAGAGGGAGAGGGAGGGGGAAGGTCCTGAAAGAGAGAGGAAGTTGTCTTATCCTGACGGTGTGTGTGTGTGTGTGTGTGTGTGTGTGTGTGTGTGTGTGTGTGTGTGTGTGTGGAGAGAGAGAAAGAGAGAGAGAGAGGGGGGGAGAAGAATCGCATCATATTTCACTGCCATTGTCCTGTCTCTCTCATCTCTCACCATTCTTTCCTCTTCCTTCATTCTCCTCTTTGGCTTTCCGTCTTTCTTTCTTTCTTTCTTTCTTTCATTTTCTTACTGGCTCTCATTTTATCAGGTATGTTTCTTCCTCTTTCTCTTCATCTCCTATTTCCTTCTCTAATTAATTTCTTTTTGCGTCTTTTCAATGTTTTTTTTCTCTATTTCTTCCCCGCGCTGAGAGAGAGAGAGAGAGAGAGAGAGAGAGAGAGAGAGAGAGAGAGAGAGAGAGACTGGGTAAAGAGATGAAGGAGAGAAACAAGTAGAAATTAAGAGGGAGGGGGAAGGGAGGAAGAGGGAGGAGAGAGTAGGAAGAAAGGAGAGAAAAGGGAAGGAGAGGAGGGACTGAAGCATATTCCGGAATACCTGAAGTCGATGGAGGAGAGAGAGAGAGAGAGCAGAGGGGACATGAATATAAGGAAGTAAAGAGGGAGGGACGGAGGAGAAATAGGGGAAGAGAGAGGAGAGGAAGAAAGAAGAGAAGGTGGAAGGGGAAGAGAAGATGAAGAAAAGAGGAAAGGACGGAAGAGAAAAAGGAGAGAGAGGGAGAGAGAGAGAAGGGGAAGAAAATGGAGAGAAAACGGGAAGTGGGGGGAGGGAGGACTCAAGTATATTCCCCGGGCACTTAAACTCATCATAAAGTTGCGGCGGGGTAACTATCCACGCCCGACCCCTCCGGAAGAAAATGGCCCGGGGTAAATGCTCCACCCTTTCAGTGTCCTCTATTCACTTTAACCTGGCGCAAAATTCCCGTCTGCTCATCTTCAATATATACCGGTAGCTTTAGGAATAGATGAACGCTAGGAATATTTTTGTGGTTCACCCCCTTTTGCTATACTCTTTTTATATGTGGTTTTAACAGTAGATTAACACTGAGTATGGTTCACGCCTTCAGTATAATCTATTCACTTTAACCTGGCCCAAAATACCCGTCTCCTCGTCTTCAATATGTAGTAATAGATTAACACTAGGAATATTTCTGTCGTTCACCCCTTCGCTAGACTCTTCATTTGAACTTGGCTTACTGTTTCTCTCTCTCTCTCCCCACCTTCAGCGCCTAGTTGTAGCCTTGCATCACCCATTTCATCATACTCCATTCACTCGAACTTGGCTTAAAATTGCCATCTCTCCACCTTGAATGCTGAGAAGGTTACTGGAGCATCTTTTGACTCCACTCCTTTCACTCCAACTTGGTCTAAAATTGCCATCTCCATCTTGAATGCTTAATTGTAACACTAGGTCACCTCTCCACGATACTCTTTTCACTCAAACTTGGCCTAAAATTACCGTCTCCATCTTGAATGCTTAGTTGTAACAGTGGAGTAACACGGAATATGATGCTGGTCACGAGGAAATACGATGCTAGTCACGAAGAAGTGCTGTTGAGGAAGATGCAGAACCGTAGTACAGTATTGTCTTTTTCTGCCACTGAGCTACGTGAAATAAGCTGCAGACGGACGAAAAACTGGGCCAACTTGAGGTGAAAGGACTATGGATGATATTTTTCCTTTGCTGCATGTGACGGTCAGATGGGAGAGAGAGAGAGAGAGAGAGAGAGAGAGAGGAGGGAATATGCAGTGTGTGCCGGTAAAATTTATAGTGCAGGAAGTGTGAAATAAGTGTGAGAAAATGTGTGTGTGTGCGTGTGGGTGAAACATAGAGTTGTAAGTTATAAGAATAGGAGTGCAAGAAAATGATGTGTGTGTGTGTGTGTGTGTGTGTGTGTGTGTGTGTGTGTGTGTGTTATAAGAATGGCTGAAGTGGTCAAGAAAATGATGTGTGGAATTGAATGTGTGTGTGTGTGTGTGTGTGTGTGTGTGTGTGTGTGTGTGAGAGAGAGAGAGAGAGAGAGGGTCAAGGTATGTATATGAAAGATGATGTCAGATGATGAAAGAGAGAGAGATCAGGAGAAATATCTGAGAGAGAGAGAGAGAGAGAGAGATCCACCAGGTACATCAACATCACCTAACATCACCTGCCTACACCTATGCATCACAAGACCCTCGTTTTCTATGCTGGACGGGTCACTGAATTGGTGTTTGGGGTGTAATGACCTTGTTCTGAAGAAGACGAGTGAGCGAAGTGGGGAAATGGAGAATGAAAGGTGTGAAGGTGGTGTGTGTGTGTGTGTGTGTGTGTGTGTGTGCTCTCTCTCTCTCTCACACACACACACACACACACACACACACACACACACACACACACACACAGAGCAGCCATCTATAAATCCATCTATATCTGTCTCTCTGTCTGTCTCAACTTCCCTCATTTCTCACCAGCACTCCATTCTCTCTCTCTCTCTCTCTCTCTCTCTCTCTCTCATTTGCAAGTGAATTTTTAGTAATATTGGAAAACCGCTGGACTTTTGAGGTATTGGTTTCCATTTGGTCCCCTCTTATGGTCGTAAAAAAAACGCACACGTACACACACATACGTACGTAACATACATACACGTCTAAACACATACATACGTGCATATATACATACGTGCCTACTTTTCACATGGAGGGATATAAATTGACACACACACACACACACACACACACACACACACACACACATTCATTTTGCATCCCTTCCCCTCACCAATTCCTTCCTTCTTCCCTCCCCTCCCCTCCCCTCCCCTCCACTCCCCTTCCCTTTCCTCCCCTGTCCTCCTTTCCCCTCCACTCCCCTTCCCTTTCCTCCCCTGTCCTCTTTTCCCCTCCCCTCCCCTCCCTTCCCCTCCCCACTCAGTACCTTCCCTTCTCCGTTACTTCCCATTCCCCTCCCCTCTCCAACTCTCTCCCCCTCCCCATTTCTTCCCTCCCCCCCAGCTCCATCCCTCCGCACCCCTCTCCCTTAATCTCCCCGCTGTCTCCCATCACCTCCCCCAATATCCTTCCCCTCATCAACTCCCCTCTCCCTATTTTTTCTTGCGTCTCCCCTCTTCTCCCCCCATCTCCCCCTTCTGCGGCTGTGCATGTGGCTTAATAATAATGGTAGAGGAACTGCAGCAATGTGGGGCAAGGGGGAGAAAGATGAGGGGAGGGGAGGGGAGGGGAGAGGAAGGGAAGAGGCGGGGAGGAGAGGGGAAGGAAGAGGAAGGGAGGGGAGGGGAGGGGAAGGAAGAGGAAGGGAAGGGAGGAGATGGGAGGGAAGGGAAGGGGAGGGATGGGAAGCGATGAGGAGAGGAAGGTATATGATGGGAAGGGAAGGAAAGGGTAGGTAGATGAAGGGAAGGGAAGGGTTGGGATGGAACAGGAAGGGAGGGGAAGGTAGAGGGAAGGAAGGGAAGGGATAAGATAGAAGAGGAAGGGATGGGAAGGCGGGGGAAGTGTGCAGGAAGGAGGGAAGGGAGCGTTTAGGAAGTTGAAAGGATGGGAGAGGGAAGTTTGGGGAGCGGAAGGTTTAGGAAGAGAGGAGGGAAGAAAGGGAAGGGGTTAGGGAGGAACAGAAAGGAGGGGAGGGAGGGACAAAGATGTAAGGGAGATTAGAGGGGTTAGGAGAAAGATTAGAAGGGAGGGAAGGGAGGAGAAAGGAAGGGGAGTGAGGAAAAGTTAGTGGAGAGGTGAAGGGAAGGAAGTGAAGGGAGAGGGAGAGGGAGAAAAGGGAGGTGAGGTAGAGTGGGGGAGAGGAGAGGGGGGAGAGGAAGGAGAGGGGGAAGAAAGAAAAGTGGGGAGTTAAAAGAATAACATGAGAGGAAGGAAGGGGGAAGGAGACTGAGGAGGGAGGAAGGAAGGAAGGACGGTGGGGAGTAAGGGGTGGAATGGATAGGGGAGGGGAGGGGAGGGGAGGAGAGAGGGGAGATAAGGGAGGGTGTCACGCCATTCCCTCACACAATATCTGAGGGGTGATTAGAGGGGAGAATATTTGTGCCTATTCCATTAACCCCCCCCTCTCTCTCTCTCTCTCTCTCTCTCTGCTCTCCCTCCTCCCCCTCCCTTTCCCTCCCTTTCTCTCACCCTTTCTTTCCCTTTCCCTTTCTCCTCTTCCTCCCTTCTCGCCCTTACCTTTCCTTTCCTTTTCTTTCTCCTCCATTCTCCTCCCTTTCTTTTGGTTTCTCTCTCTTTTGCCTCCTTCCCTTCCCTTCCCTTCCCTTCCCTTCCTTTCCTCTCCCTTCCCTTCTCTTCTCTTCTCTTCCCTTCCCTTCCCTATCCTCCCTTTCCCTTCCCTTCCCTCCATTTTTCTCCCTTTCCTTTCCCTCCATTTTCTCCCTTCCTTCCCTTCCCTCCCCAGTTAAGCTGTCCGGTCCATTTTCATCAATCAATTCTTTCTTTCCCCTCTCCTCCTCACCTTCCCCTCCCCTCCCCTCCCCTCCCCTCCCTCCCCTCTGCTGTCAGTGTGTCATAATGAACTCCCCCTGCTGGCCATTGTCTCAGGGGTCCACCTGCCAGTCATCTTCCCCTTCCCTTCCCCTCTCTTCCCCTTCCCCTCCCCTCTTTTCCCCTCCCCCTCCCCTCTCTTTCCCCTCACCTCTCCTTCCCCCCTTCCCCTCCCCTCTCTTTCCCCTCACCTCTCCTTCCCCCTTCCCCTCCCCTCTCTTCCCCTCCCCCTCCTCTCTCTTTCCCCTCCCCTCCTCTCTCTTTCTCTCTTCCCCTTCCTCGCCCCTCTCTTTCCCCCTCACCTCTCCTTTCCCCCTTCCCCTCCCCTCACCTCTCCTTCCTCCCCTTCCCCCTCCCCATCTCCTCTCCTGTCCTTCTTTTCTCTTCCCCTCCCCTCTCTTCCCCTTCCTGTTCTCTCCCCTCTCCTGACTTCCCTCTCCCTTCTTCATCCCTCTTCTCCCTGCCCCTCTCCCCTTCATCCTTCTCCCTCCCCTCCCTTACCCCCTCCTCTCCCCTCCCTTACCTCCACATGCCCTGCCCTTCCCTCCCATTACTCTCCCCTCCCCTCCCTCTCCTTTCTTTTCCTTCCCCTCCCCATTCTTCCCCTCCCTTACCCTCCGTTCCCCCTCCTCACCCCTCCCTTACCTTCCATTCCTTTTCCTTCCCTTCCCTCCCCTTTCCCATCCCTATCACCTTCCCTTTGTCCTCCCCTTCCCTTCCCTCCCCTCCCCTCCCCTCCCCTCCCCTCCCCTCCCCATGTGTGCTATAGGCTAATGGACATCCCTGTTACCCATTGTCTCAAAGGTCCAACTGCCAATCGTCCTCCCCTCCCCTCCCCCTCCCCTCCCCCTCCCACTTCCCCTCCCCCTCCCACTTCCCCACCCCATCTTCCTTCCCTAGCGCCCTTTCCCC